>NC_064436.1:30092694-30408475 GCF_023343835.1 Lagopus muta
GAGCAGGGGAACTGCTGGAAGCTGCCGGGCCAGGAATGCCTCTAATGCCCCATGAGTCCATCTTGGGACCTGTGCATTTCAGTACCTTCATCAGTGACACTGACAAAGGAATTGTACACACCCTCAGCATGTCTTCTGATGACGCTGAGTGTGCAGTTCACACAGCAGAAGGCAGGGATAGACAGGCTTCAGGAGTGGACCCATGGGAACTTAATGAAATTCAGCAAGGCCAAGTGAAGGTGCTGCACTTGGGTTGGGGCAATCCCAGGTATGCGTTGTACTGCAAAAGCACCAGTATTTCTGTGTAATGTTTACCAATCCCGAAGAAAGTACACAGAGGAAGTTAACATTTATAAGTTTAATAGAAAGGTACTCACATACCCAGAGACAACCAGCTGGTAGAGTGTCTGCCCTTGGGTTTCCTCCAGCAGATACCAGTGGTGGCCAGCCAGCAAGATGTCCACACAAACCCTTAGCCCTGTGGCCATATATGTAACAGCAGGAGACAATAAAGCATTGTGTATCAGGACGTCATTCACAGAAAGCAAAGATACAGCGACAGAGCAGTTTCTCACAAGCAGGTTTCTTCTAGTTACATGCAGAAGCTAGAGGTAGTTTACCTGTGTTCCTGATTGAGCATGAGCCCTTACTCATGAGCTAGTCACCTGCTCGGGCTGTGATCTGTACTTTTTCCACACACAGACTGGGAGAAGAATGCACTGAGAACAGCCCTGAGGAGAAGGGCTTAGGGGTCCTGCAGCACAAAAAGCTGGAGACGATCCAGCAATGTGTGCTTGCAACTGCATCAACAGAAGGGTGGCAGCAAGGTGAGGGAGGTGATTGTCCCCTTCTACCCTCATGAGGCCCCACCTGCAGTGCTGCATCCAGGTTGGGGACCAGCATGAGAAGGATCTGAAGCTGCAGAAGCAGGTCCAGAGGACAGCCATGAAGAGCTTCAGACGTCTAGATCACCTTTCCTATAAAGAAAGGTTGAAAGAACTGGACTTGTTTAGCGTGGAGAAGAAAAGACTCCAGGGAAGCCTCAGTGCAGCCTTGCAGTACTTGAACGGAGCTTGTAAGCAGGACAGGGACTGATAGTGATATGACAAGTGGGAATGGCCTTACACTGAAAGACTGGAGATTAAGGTTAGATTCTAGGAAGAAATTCTTACTCAGAAGGTGATGAGGTACTGGCACAGGCTGCCCAGAGAGACTGTGGATGCAAATCCATGGACCATGCCAGTGGTGGGAAATAATGGTCCAGGACTGCATACATTCCTCCTGCTCCCTTTTAGGCAGAGATCCCCTCCTGCCAGCCAGAGAGACTGTGGATGTGGAGGTCCTCAAGGCCAGTTGGATGGTGCCCCAGGCAGCCTGATCCAGTGGGTGGCAGCCAGCCCACAACAGAGGGTTGGAACTAAATGCACTTTAAGGTCCCTTCCACCCTAAGCAGTTCTATGATTCAGTGATGATGAAATATTTCAATTCCTCTCCAGTGTAAAGAGAGTAGAGCTCTCCTCAATAGGGCACAGCCGAGAGTTTGAGCTTACCAGTTCACAGAGGTCTACAGGGCCTCTGCCTTTCTGCTAAATTCCAGACAAGGAGAACCTGAGTCACTCATGGTACATTTTGGACATGGTCCAACTGGAACGGATCAAAAAGACCATTCTTGGCCTTCTCAGTGGCCTTTTTGCAGTGGCATGACACCTGAATGTTGGCACTTCTATCTGAGTCTTCTGGGCTCCCTGGGCAATAGGACCAGGGCAAGGAGGACTACGGTTTCCTGGGTTGCATGAAGAGAAGTGTTGCTGATGGGTTGGGAGAGGTAATTCTACTCCTCTGCTCAGCATCACTGAGGCATAACTGGAATGCTGCAACCAGTGCTGAGTACCCTAGAACATGTGAGATGTGGTCATGAAGATAATGAAGGATCTGGAGCATCTCTGTTATGAAGAAAAGCTGAGAGCTGAAACTCTTCAGCTTGGAGGAGAGTCATGCATTGGGAGTTTATCAGTGCATACAAGTACTTGTGGGGAGAAATGATGACAGACTTTTCCAGTGGTGCCCAGTGACAGGACAAACTGTATGGGGGGGTGGAGGACTTTGGGGTCTGTGTATGGCTTTAGCCATGGGGGTTTTGGAGGTCCCCAGCACTGCCTCAACCCCACAAAGGCCCCAGGTAGGGTCAGAGGCATCTGGTGGAGGGGACTGTGGAGCATGCTGGGGCTTATGGGGCAGCCATAGGGGAAGCTGGGTCTTATGTTACAAGATTCAAGGGAAGTTAGGAAACACTATGGGGACTATGGGTACTCAGGAACACAGTGTGGTATCTGCAGGGTTGGGATAACTGGGGAAGCTGTTGAATACAGGGATTAAGGTAACCCTGGAGGAGCTATTGGGAACTGGGGGGAATTGTGAAGTGCTTGCCAGGGCAAAAAAACAAGGTGGGGAGTCTACAAGGTATAGTACAGGTCAGAGGCACCCAAGGGACTAAAGGGTACCTGGGAGGTTGGGAGAAGGTAAGGGTTTATAGGTGAACCTGGGCTGGCCATGACCATCCTGAATGGGGTCGGAGGCACCCACGGGGGCTGAAGGACACCCAAAGGGGAGCAGGGTCCCACGGTCCCCCCAGAAGCTGATGCCAGAGCCCAGGCCTGTGGCACCTCTTTTATTGCAGGTCCTAATGCAGCCCCTTCCCGAAGGGAGGGAATCCATCTCTCCACGCATTGTCCCCCATTTCAAGACTCATTAACAGACACATAGGTGTTAGCGAGGTGCACAGGCAGCCCGTTAAGGCAGGAGATACGCACATAGCGATGGAGCTGCCGGGCCTGGTAATTGCAAGGGGGCCGGCTGTCTCCACCCCGCAGGTTGCAGGCTGTGATGTCCATGGGTGTTGAGGTGCTGTGGAACCCCTTTGAGTCAGCTGGGAGGGTACAGGTGGCCACCATGTCCTCAGCTGGTGCATGTACAAAGGTGTTGGATTGCTTGCAAAGCCTCCCTGGGGCCGTCACTTGCCGTCGTGCCAGCATGATCCTGCAGTAGAGGTGTCCCGTAAGCCCGAGTGTCCGGGGGTAGTCCACATGCTGCCGCAAGAACTTCTCATAGCGGGTCTCTCTCACAGCCCCTGCCACTGCTGCCAGTATGAGGACTAGGCATAGCATCCAGCTTGCCATGGGTACCTGTGGAAAGTGGGGTCAGAGCCTGGACTGCTGGAGCCCTGTCTGGAAACCCCATCTTGGGCACCTGAGTCCCCTGTAGAGTGCCCCAAATATGAGGGTCCATTACAGATCTCCTCCAAATGCATGGAGAAGTGCCCTCTCAGACACCTGGATTCACTGCAGAAGTCCTCTGAAGATCTAGGTCATCTGTGGATTCCACCCAGATGCCCGGATTCTGTACAGAACATCCCAAGAATAATAGGCCTCCTACAGTTCTGCATCCCACAGTCACCAGTATCTCTTACTGTACATCTCCTCTGGACATCTGGATCCCCTATAGCTCCCCCACACCCTCAGACACCTGTATCTCTTCCATACCACTAGATGCTCAGGTTCCTTACAATTTCCTCCTGCAAATATTTTAGTCCCCTGCATGTCCCTCACCTGAATTTCTGTGTGCCTCCGTTTCTCTTCTGGCCTCAGGGTCTTCTGGTCCCTCCCACTCCTCTGCACTGCTCTTATACTTGTCCCAGCTGAGCCCAAAAGACAAAGGTCCAGGAGAAGGGGCAGGGCAAAGAGCAAGGTCCAGTGTGTGTTGGGGGGAATCCGGCATTCAGGAGGCCCCACTCCCCTCACACCACCCCCCTCTCTGCCAAGGTCACTAGATAATCATTAATTAACCACATGACTGTCTGCACACATCCCCTCAGGTGCCCCCTGCCCATCTCACCATATAATAAGGCTTTGGCCTGATGATGCTTGGACCTATGCACAGGATGCTGAGCACAGTGAACAGCACAGAGCTTATGGCCTGGGGCTGTACACAGGTGCCCCCTCCTCAAGCATTCTGCTCCCACAGACTCTACCTCAAGCACTCCTGCCCCAATGAATGTCATAATGAGGCCCTTGGGACACAGAAAAGAGTACTCGGAAGACCTTGAGTCACAGAAAGATGCTGTGAAATTCTTGGGTTTAACAGGAAGGGCTTTGCAGGACTTTGGAGCACCAAAATGAACATGGGAGCAGATAAACTGAAAAATGAACTGAGCAGAAAAGGATTTTGGAAATGCTAGGAGTGCACAGAAATGCCCAGGGAGAACTCTGGACAAAACAACAAAAGAGATCACAAGTCACTGATGTGCACAGGAAAACACTCTGAGAATACTGAGGCCAAAAAGAAAGGCACTTGGAGGTCCCTGAGTACATTCAGAGCTGTGTTGGGCAAGCAAAATGAATTTGGAGGAACTTGTGTTGAACTGCAAGGATTCAAGAGACAACTGCTAAGCACAGAAAGGCAACTGGAGGACTCTTCGGTGCACCAAACTTCACGATAAAGCGCTGTGACATGCAGAATGTCATTTTCAAGGCCCAGGCTCATCAAACACCTACTGTGAGTTCCCCAAGTGGAGACAAACCTGTGGGTTTCACCTGCCAACAGAGCCATTGCTCAGAGAGAGCTTCTGGGAGGTGGTGAGTGAGGGCTCCCCTCTTCTGATTCCATCTCTTGTTCTTTTTCCTTTTTTTCTGCCCCTCCCATGTGCCAGGCACAGCAGGTCTGGATAAATACAATGCAGTAATCCTTATTGCTCAAAAGGTAATGGGCGACCTCACCTCTGACTGACCACCATGCAAGGTCCCTCCTGCTCCAGGTGATTCACTCCTCAGCCTGCAGGGTTTCCTTAGCAAGGAGTATCAGTCCCCTGGTAGCTGACTAGTTTACTGCACTACTTTCAGCTCAGCTGGGTGCTGCTCCAATAGTCCCTTCCTGCTGTTACTGGGAACAAAGGACTGTAATTGCATCCAGCTGAGGGCACACTCGGTAAAGAAGAAAAGGCACTTTTGCACCAAGTTAGCACTAGACGTTCCCACCAAACCATCATTTCCAAAGGCTGCTGATCTGAGGGTATGCCGCTCACTGACATGTGAAAAGTTCTGGGAAGGGCCTTGTTAGAAACCCCAAGAACAAAGAGTCCAATACAGTACAATTGCGTAGCTGTGGGAGTGGAATGATGTCACGAGTGGAATGATCTCAGGACGGTGCCAGACAGCCCTCCAGCAGAATTTTCCCAGCTGTGAACATCAGTTTGGTTACTTTCACTGGATCACTGCCAGAAACTACTGATTTTGGAAAACCCAAACAGCTTCACAGGTTCCCGAAACACAGCTCCTTAAACGGCAGGGCCCTGAAGAAAGCTAGATAAATGATTCTATGGCTGTATGATGAACAAATAGGCTGAGGGAGCTGCGTTTGTTCAGTCTGGAAAAGGCTTTGGGTGATCGCAGTATTTAAAGGGAGATTATAACCTGCAGGGAAATCAACTTTTTACATGGCCAGATCATGATAGGACAAAGGGGAACGGTTTTAAACTAAAGATGGGGAGATTTGCATTAGAAGTCAGGGGGAAGATTTTCACTAAGAGGGCAGTGAGGCACACAGCTGCCCAGAGGCTGTGGTGCCCCATTGCTGGAGTGCTCAAGGCTGGGCTGGATGGGGCCCTGGGCAGCCTGAGCTGGGGGGGGGATGGAACTGGATAATTGTTGAGATCCCTTCCAACCCCAGCCATTCTGTGTTTGATTTCTGCCACTCTGCTTACTCCTTTGTGTGCTATCTTAACTGCTAGCAGTTAGATGCAGAAAGGAGTTTAAAGGAAACATTCTGCCCTTACTCTGAGCTTTGTGCTCTCTTAATTTCAGCCTCTGGTGTTGCATTGAGCTGCTGCCGTGCGTCCTCACGGTGCCAGGACATCATGCCAAGTATTTAGTCCAGATGAAGTCCCAGGACTTTATATATCACACCCTCCCCAGCCAGATTTATGCTACGGGAAATGTGAACACTTCCATGTTTTGTCTGCTTGACAGAAGAACGGGTCGACTAAAGATGGGAAAAAAAGAAAGAAAAAAAAAAAAAAAAAAAAAACCAGAGAAAAAACACAAGCTGCGAGGAAGCCTTATTTATTGTTTGGCGGCCGCTTTAAGCTCACATTTCACAGCCAGCTACGACCGCTCACGATAACCCGCTCCCAGCGAGGGGCGGGCGGCCCAAGTGCGCAGGCGCCGCGGAGGGGCGGCGGGGGCGCTTCACTGCGCGCGATCCCTCCGCCGGGCGGCCTGAGAAGAGAGTCCCCCCCAACCAGCGGTCGCGACGGCACCGGCTTGCAGCGCTGCGCTCCTCCACCGCACGGCGGCGCTGCGGTGCGGGCTCCGGCGGCCGCCCCGCCTGCGCGGGAGGCGGGGAGAGGCTGAGGGGAGGCGGCGGCGGCGCCGGCCCTTCTTTCCCTCCCCTGCTCCCCCCGGGAAGCGGCTGGCTGCGGGCTGCCTCTCGCTCCCCCTCCCTCCCCCCCTTTTAATTTTAATTTTATTTTATTTTACCCCCTCCCCCCCTCCCTCCCCGTCCCTCCGCGCGGCGGCGGCGGCGGCCCGCCTCTCCCTTCCCTCCCCGTCGCCGCGGCCCCGCCATGGCGACATGAGCCTGCCGCCGGCCGCCGCCGCCGCCGCCGCCCCGGCCATGGGGCCCGCACGGAGCTGAAGCGCCGCGGAGGAGCCCCGCTGCCGCCGCCCCGCCATGGGGTGCTGATGGCCGGGCGCCCCGCCGCCGCAGGGGAGGTGAGCGGGCGCGCAGCGGGTGTGCGAGGGATGCGCGGCACCTGCGTGTGCGCGGGGTGCGAGCAGCCGTGCTGGGGGGCGAGCTGTCGTCGCCCAGCCGGGTGGCCCTTGGTGCTGGGCAGCGTCCGTTCGGGTTTTTCCGTGCCTTTGCTCGTGGCTGTTGGCAGAGCTGGGCCGTGCCCATCCCGCTTTGCTGTCCCGTCAGCGATGGAAGAAGTTTTCTTGAAGGAGGAGCTGTGTTTGCTCTCAACAAAGGTCTGAAATTGCCGTCCCTGTGGTAGAAAGTAAGCTTGCAAAAAAGCCCTCCTGCGGACTTGTCCTTAGTGCGGTAATAAAGCTGTTCCTTTGCCTTCCCATTCCTACCCTGCAAAGGAGGAAAGGGGAACAAGCCCTAAGGCTTCCTACCCTTAGAAAGGAGGCTGTTTAAATCCTCTGCTTACAGCAGTGTTCCTTAATATCGGGCTCTATGAGCATCCTTCTCATAGCGTGTGGCAGCAGCCCAGTGCACGGCACAGCCCCTCGTATCAGACAGAAGTGTGAGTCTCCCTGCAACTCAATATTTAAATCGGGCAAAGCACACCTGGTGGGTGATCGCCCAGCTGCTGTTTGGAGCATGCCTCACCTTTCCCTTGCAGGGCTCATGTGTGTGATTTGACTGGGGCCCTTTCTCCCCTCATGCCCAGATTCTGGAGGTGGGGCAGGGCCAGAGCTTATCTCTCTAAAAGCAAATCGCTGTGTCTAAAAGTAAATTTCTGTGTCTCGAGGGTTTGCTTTTGGATTCCTGCTAGTGATTCAGGTTTGCTTTTGAAGAAGTTTGTCTGTCTTGTGATGCTGTGGGGCAACTTGCTCTCATCTCATGTCTTATGCCTGTGCAGACCGTGGCGTAGGATGAAGGAAGCTGATCTTCTTTCTGGCTTTTCCCCAGCTGGAGCTGAATTTTAACATGGTTTATCTGCACTTCACCTCTACTTGGACCTTGTTATGTGTTTTGATAAATGGTGGAACCGATCTTAGATGCTGCACTTAATATGTCCGTATTCTTACTGTTTTGTAGTTTACTTGCCAAGTCTTGTGCTTTGTTTGCTCTGGGGTCCTCCTTTAAAAATATCCTGGGTCTGCTGCTCTCCTAGTATTACTGCATGGTTGGCAGAGCATGTATTGCTGTATCTTTGTGCAAAAGGTGCTGCCGGGGCTGGCTGGAGATATCATGGGCTGCTGCCAGCATCCAGTGGGTGCTCCCAGAGCTCTGCATCGGGAAACTGCTGCTATTCTTGCACTGTGGAGTTGTTGGAATGGCTTTGTGTGGGGACTCAAGTAAGTCAGGAGTTGGGACTTGTGGTTTTGAGGGCAGCACAGCATCCAGAACCGTGTGTTTAACATCTTGTATTAATACTGGGATGCAATCAATATTTACCTTCTAAAATGTGTTATTTTCCTATTTCCAGAATACTTGTTACTATAATCTTTACAGACTTTGTGGCTGAAATACACTTCATTCTGAATGTGAGGCCATTCAGCATCACTGTCTTTGCTTGATGTTTCCCTGAGATAAACTTTCCAAGTCTGCAACTGGACCCAAGCATTTGCAGCTTCAGCATCTTGCCTAGAGTTTGGCTTTTGTGTTCCCTTCTCAGCTCTCCCAGGCTCAGCTGCTCAGGAAAGTACCCTGGCAGGCAGCAGAGGCAGAGCACACCTTTCCTCAGGCTCACATGAAGGATGCTTTCCTTTACACACCCCCAGCAGCACGCTGGCAATAGCAGTAGCAAAGCTTCGCCTCAGGCCGGGCTACATTGTCAGGACTGTGTGTATTTGTGGGTTCAATATTCAAGCTTTTACATGGGACTTTTAGGAATAAGGTTTGGCACAACTGTCATGGTGGCATTTATGCTGGCATAAATGATACCTTTAACCTGCATGACAGAATAGATGTGCGGTCTGCTGTTTATTTCACACTGCTCTGATCTGCTGGAAGTAAGCTTAATGAAGGCTGAGCAGCACTGGTAGATGTAGGGTTCTCACAGCCCAGTGATAGCCCTTGGGACTCTGTTGCTCAGGGAGCAGAATATGAGTGGGAAAGTCATATGTCTCTGCGTGGATTGAAACACATGTGAGAGGACCTTCAGGTCCCACAGCCAAGGTACAAAATGGGTGCACAGAGCTAAGTTGACTAGGAACAAACAGGCAGCTTTCCTTAACTCCCATGATTTCTCATGGGGCAAGAGATTCTGCAAATGCAGCTGCTGTCAGCAGGACCCTGCTGTGTAGCAGCAGGAAGTTCAGGCTGGCCACTGGGGAGGTGGATTTGAAGGAGAATTCTGGTTTACTGACAGTGGAGGAGGGAGTTTCTTTCAGAATTCAATACAATAATAGCTGTTTTCAAATACTAGAAAAGCAAGCTGAAGTCATTTGGATGTGTGGAAAATATCAGGTGTCTCCCTTGTAAGTGGGAGGCAGATATGGTCTGAAATTCTCCCTTCCCACGTTTGCTGACTGTAAATATTATCAACACTGTTTTATTAACCACAGTGTGTATTTGCACTAGGCATGCAATAAACTCATCTAAAAGCTCCCTCTTTAATAACGTGTTACTGCAGATACTCTGCTTTGCTCATCAACCCAGACATCAAACATTTTCTGTACCAGGGTGAGGGGAGGTGCTGGATGAACCCATTTGCAGAGGCATTTGTGCCTTTTGGGTGGTGCTAACACTGCATAGGGTGAGATCACGGAGTCACAGAATATTCGTTGTCTGGGGTAGCTTCACTGCAGTGCTGTTTGATGACAGTTTGGCCCCCCCAGATCGTCAATGTTTACTTTCTCAATAGAACTTTGACTGCAGATCTGGTGATTTTCAGCTGCCATGCCATGCAGCTGAAAAGCCTGCTTCTTTTAGAGATGAAACTGCTGTAGTAACGTTACTGTCAGATGTGGCTTAGTCTCCATTTACAAGAGAGCCACAAATGTGCCTGTACTTGTGTTGATAGGAGCCAAGGGGGACTTTGCTCAACACGCTTTGCAGAAGTGGAGCTCTAACTCTGCTGTTAAAATAACAGGCCTTGGACATGTCAGTGCACACGCTGCCTCCTGGCTTTATTTTAGGCTGAAGACTCTTGTGTTTAGGTCTGGAACCTGGGAAATGGGGTCTGTTAAATTTGTACCGATTGGGCAGGAGAGATGAGCACTTAGGGAAGAGCCAGGGCTGTGCCATCCTATTTTTGTGGACGACTGGAATTAGATCCTTTTATGTATTGTCTCAACAAGAGGCTAATTAGACAGCAAGCTCATGCTCCTTGAGGATAATTAAGCTTTATAGCTGTGGGTTCTCTTTGGTTAATGAGAATGAGGAGATGGTACCCTCAGAGCCTAAGAATGCTGTTCTGCAGCTACTGTGCCATACCTCATAATTGATCTATTGTTTCTACAGCAGATAATTTCTCATTTCCTCATAATTGCCTCTTTTTAGTGCCTCGCACTGTATCCTGATATTAGCAGTAATCACTGATAATTTACCCTGAAGCCAATCAGAGCCTGCAAAGCAAAATATTGGCTGTGGTGAACATTTATGCCTTCATATAAAATTTTTTGTTGTTGTCAAGAGGAATCAAGCCATTGTAGATGCATGTTTTTTGGATGTGAGTGTTGAACTGGGTGAAAACTTGTTTGGTTATGTTGCTGTTCATTTACGTTAATGACTGCTGCCTGAAGACAAAGAGAACTGTTGCTGGGTCTGGCTCCTTTCTCTGTGCCATAGAAGCACTGTATTTATTTGGTTTCAGGCAATTGTATTGCTCAGAAGGTGCTGCATGATGCCTTATGTCCTGAATACTTGTTGACCCTTTCCTGTAGAGTTAGCTTTTATGGACATGAAAGCCTCCGGCCCTGCTTTATGAAATTACAGCTCAGTCTCATTCTTCGTGAGCTTGATTTTCCTCAGTGACTTCCTTCAACTTGCTGTTGATTTACGTTATGTTGGTGATGGAAGAAGTGAATCATGCTCTGCATGTGTTGCCTTTGCTTTGAGGAGACTAGCAGTGAGACATTACATAATGCCAGGTTTAGTTTGCCTTTTTTTTTTAAATTTTATTTTTTAGAAGCTTCCTGCTCTGCTTTCAGCATTTAGAGAGGCTGTATGTGCCCCTCTGGGCATACAGCTGTGCTCTCACCACCACACTGCTCTGAACCTGAAGCCTATAAAATCACAGAAGGTCTGAGGTGGGTCCAGCTGGCCCAAGCACTGCTCCAGAAGAGACACTCAGAGCACAGTGCCCAGGGCCATGTCCAGGTGGCTTTTGGAGATCTCCAAGGATGAAACCCACAGGGCTTAGCCATGATACCAGGTTTCAATCCAGCCCATTGCTCATCCAGTCCCATGTCTTAGCAGCATGTCTGTGAAGATCTTAATGGGGACAGTGTCAGAAGTGTTGCTCAAGTCCAATTAGACAATACTTGCTGTTCTTTCCTCGTCTCCTGAGCAGTCATTCCTCCATAGAAGGTGATCAAATTGTCAAACATGACTTCCCCTCGATGAATCCGTGCTGACTTCTGCTGATGATTTATTTTTTGTTGTTATCCTTCCTATACCTACAGAGGATTTCCAAGCTTAGCTAATCAGTTACCTTCCTGGGGATCAAGGTGAGGAGGCTTACCAGCCTGCAGTTTCCAGAGTCTTCCTTCTTGTTCTTGGGCAGTGTCTTTTTACTCACCCTTACTTCAACCATGTCTGTGTTTTGTTTTTTAATTTTCTGGAAACTGCTTGTTTATCCACATAGGCCCCATGGCATTTTTGCCAGACTTGTATCTCATTGAGTTTGACTCTTCTTGAGATTGAAAGATGTGATCCTTGAATACTAATCAGCTTTCTCCTGCTCTTCTTCACTCTGTTGTCTTATGTCATGAGACTATCAAGCAGATCTTCGAAGAGGCCAAAGTCTGGTCTCTTGAAGTCCACTGTTGTGAAACTTGCTTTTTCCATTTCTCCCAGGATCCTGTAGTCTGCCATCTCCTGGTCACTGCAGCCAAGGCTTCCTTTGAACTTGACATCCCCAGTCAAGCAAGGAGCCCCTCCTTGCTTCTGGCATGTGTGAAACCCAGCAGAGCAACTCTCCTTGTTGGCTCTTCTATAGCTTGGTCAGGAAGATGCTGTCAATGCACTCCTGGTGATCTTGCCTGGTCCAGATCCTTCACTTAAATGCACATCTGATTCCTCTTCAACTTTAGGGGTAGCAGGCCTTTTTTGTACTTGTAAACCCTTTGGGTGCTGTATCTCAGAAAAAGCCTTACATATCTCCCTTTCACCTTTTCTGCTGCTGAGCAGCCTGCTCACTTCTGTCACTCCTGCAGGATGAGGCTGGCTCTGCCAGCACGGCAGAGAGACCTCTGGAGCTTGGAGGGCAGCATTCCAAATGCTGTCAAGCTATCTGCTGTCACGCTCCATCTGCTATCAAGTCTCAACCCTGAGAGGGCCTGCTCTGGAAACCTTGCGCTGTGTCACAGCCATAGCTGAGGCCACTTACACTGGGGCACATGGAGAGTCCCCTTCTTTACATCCGTCTGCACAAGCTGCTCTTTCCACTGTGATCTGCAAGCTGCACTCTTATATGGGCTTCCGTCAAGCACTGGCTGATGTGTGCCTGAGTCTCCCTAATCAAGTGCAGCTTCAGCAAAGGCACCAAGCCCACTGGATCAAGTACATCTTGCTTGTGAGAGCTTCTGTGGTCCCACAGCCTTGCCTTTATCTAGCAAGAGCAGGCGTCATCACATTTCTTAGAGGGATCCTGGATGTTCCCCAATGATCCTGCACCTCGTCTCCAAGGTTATTGTCTTTTTTTATAGCTCTCTTGCACTTCAGTTCTGGGCACCATCTCTTCAGGGAATTGTTGCACCTGAGGCTGCCTGCCCTCAATGCATCACCTGTGTGCAGAGTAAAGGCTCACACTCCTCACCTGGCAGCATGTCCGTTCTCAGCACAGAGATCTGTGTTCCAAGCAACAGCAGGGCTGATCTCTGCCTACACTGTAGCCTGAATTCTTTGGCATATCGGCAGCCAGAGAATGAGCCTGCAGTGTTGAAAGAGTATAAAATGTGAGCACTTCTTTTGCAAGCATCATAAAATGGCATAGAGAGGTTTTTGTTTGCAAGTGTTTTGATTTTGCTTACTTTAATCCATGCAAGCAAAGAGCCTCCATCAGTTAATAACTTTCCCTTTGATTTTTAGGTTCAAATGAAACAAAATCTTACAGCAGAACTCATTAAAATATATTGAGTTCCATCTCCTCTTTGCATCAAACACGTGCTTTCTGCAGCTGAAGCAGGTCTCCTAGGGCTGGATTCTGCCCTCACCTTTTATCACGCTGTACTTGGTGTGTTGCCACACGATGCCTTAAGAAGGAGAGGGGCTGTGCCTGAAGCAGCTTGTTTGCATCACTCACACAGTGGTGGCGTGGAAGAAGTTGAGGCCAGTGCTGACCAGAGGCCTTCTTGGGCAAATTCTGCTTGGACATCGTGGCCATCAGAGAGACCAAAAAGAAATATTGCTCTCGTCCGGAAAAGGATTAGGGCAGGAGGGACCTGGAAGCGTGCCTGCCTCTCTAGGAGGGAAGAATGGGGATGTTGTTTCAAAGTTCAGCTGGGAGTTCATCTTCTGCCTTGGTTTTCTGTCATTTGAGCGTCCCTTAGATAGTGAAACTCTTGTATCAGTCATGAGTCCTGGGCAGAGAGACACAGCAGAATTTCTTAGAATTAACCTGGTTTGAGAGACACTGGGTTTGGCAGCAGCTGTGGGCTGTACAAATGGCTCAGGGCTGTATCTGCGGAAGAGCAGAAAGGGCTCCTCTCCTCTGTACTTGCTGGATAGGTCATGGGAGTTCTGTGCTTCAAAACAGGCTTCTGGGCTTCAAAACAGGCTCCCCATCAAAACGTTGCCCTGCATTCTTTCTTTGTGCTTGCAGACTTGTGTTTTTTAACTGGCAGCTTTCTTTAAAATGTTTGGAGAGCTCCATGAATTTGGAAAACCAGCACTAAAATGAGGTCACATTTATTTACACTCCCAGGAAAAATGTGGTTGGAGGAAAGGAAGTGGCAAGTGTGTGATGTACATGAGCTTGCCTGAAAGATGCTGCCAAAATATCTCACAGGCTTCCCTTTGTAGCAGATGGTGGGAGTTGGCGCTGGGTGAGTCATGCAGACAAATGGCAAAGGGCCCTCTTCGCTTCCCAGCCTGAATTAAAGTACCTCTTTCCGAATTTTGGGTTGTTGGCTGCTTATACACGAATGGAATACACTGCTTGCTGAAGGTGTGCTGTTGTGTGCTCAACCTGTGGTGGTCTTATGTTTGGTGTTGGTACGTTTCTCTCTGGCTAACGCGTTTTAATGTCCGTCCCTACTCATTCCATAGAAATCAGTTCATTGCTTTGCATCCACTTGCTTATTTAGAGGGTGAAATATCAAACTGTAATCCCAAACATTTTTCCCCGATCATTTAATTTGGAAAAGCTCACATACGCTGTCTCACAGCTCTGTCGTGCTGTTCTCACTAACCAAGCTACAGCATGATTTACTTTGCACAAGGCAAACGGTTGGACGTCAGTCTTAACCCATGCAAGTCCTCTGCGCTGCCACATCGGGTTGGGCTTTAACAAAGGGAAAGGATGGAAGGCTGGGCATTGGTTTGCAGTAGTGAAGCATTTGCGGGAGCACTGTCCTAGGATTGTTTTCTGACACAAAAATAATGTAGGAATCATAAATGGAGCTGATGCCTGCTGATTTTGCTTCTCAGACCCCAGCAGAGCTGCAGCTACCTCCTGCCCTGTGCATTTGCGGGCTGCTCTGCTGGCACTCGGTGAGGAAGGAGTTAAGGAAGAGAAAGCCCCAGATACTAAAATTAACATCTGTCCCACCCCCTGCCCACAGCTCTGAAATTTCTAATCGCATCTCGCAGTGAGCTGATTCCTCCTAGCAGCACAAACTGCGTTTTGATGCTTGGAAATCACAGATGGCTGGCTGGGGCTCGCAGGGATTCAGCCTCCATCCTCCTTCTGCATCGCCTTCCTCCCCCACACAGCAAAGTCTGTTTTCAGGTCATCTGTAGGACTGTTACTGCACACCACAGCTGAAGCAGATTTGGCTGCTGCCTGCTGAAAACACGTACAAGGGCTGCAGAAATGCATGTGGTGCCTGAGCTCTGTAGGAATGACCCCTCTTAGCTCCAGAATACCCACCTGGATTTATGTGAAAAATAAAAACAGCAGTTTTTGAGCTGTCTCTAATCCCAGATGTCTTTTTTTTTTCTTTCCTGAAATTATCTATTTGGAGAAAAAAAAAAAAAAAACAACAATCTGTGAAACGAAAGAGGTTTTTCATAATTGCCCTGAAGGATTTCAGTGACGCTGTTTACAGTGCATTCCTGTGTGCTGTTGTATTGGCGCGGCTGGATTGCAAGAGGAGGCGGGGCGAATTCAGGAGCTGAGTTCCAGGCTGGTTCTGCTGCTGGATAATGCCTTCCTGCAACGCAGACACTGATTCCTGGTGTCAGTGCAAAGGCATCACAGTATCCTACACAGCCACGCTCCCCCTGCCCCAATCTGAACACGTTCCTGGCGGAGTGATTGACTGCCCCAGTGCCTGCCAACATGGAACTGCTTTTGGAGCCTGTGCCCTGTGGCACTCAGCGGTGTTAGACTTCTCAAGGGAAACAGGAAGCGCTCTTCAAGTCAGCTATAAACCTGGATCAAAACGGGATGTTTTTATGAGAAGGGTTACATTTTATGGGCTCAGCCAGGGTGTTTTTAGTGAATACCAAAAGTTTTGACTTGAATTTCAGAGCAAGATTCGGCCTGGAGCATGTGGCAGTGCTCACAGGAGACGTCCAAACAAAGCTGGTGCATTTACTTGGTTTAGTTCTGCTTTGCTATTTCTCCAGCTGTTCTTTGAGCAATATGAGTGCGGAGGGTTGGCCTTCCACTACAGACGAAGCAACTAACAGCAGCTTGAACAGTGGTTTAAGACTCCTAAAGTGGCCCTCCCCCCCAAAAAAACCCCACCCCAGAGCTCAAATTTCATTTTCAGTCAGGAAAACAGAGGCAGAAAGCAAGGATGAGTTACGTTATGGTGACCTAACTGGGCTCTGCCACAGTCATTCCAATGGGAATACCCAGCGCTGTGTTTTGGGACCTGTTCCTCTCTGAGCAGTGCTCGTAGTGTTTCATGAAGTGCTGCATACACGCAGAGCGTGCTGTCATGTCTTTAAATGTGCTGTGCATTTATCTGATGAAGAGCAATGTAAATTCAGATGCAAACAAGCTGCAGCCCTCCGGCTGCTTGGCAGCTTGCCTGCTCTGCTCTCGGTGCTGGAAAAGTCTGCACGCCATTTCTGCTCCAAGGAAAACTTTCATTCTCCTTTTTTTTCTTTATAAAGGTTACTGAGCCTCAGCCCTTGCTCATTTTTCTCCCTGGTTCAGCAAGGAAAGGTTATTCTCCCTTCTCCCACCGCGGTCACTGGTCGATGGAAATGTTGCGTGCTCAGAGCCCTTGGGAACAGCACTGAGCTCCCAGCTGTGGCTGATGCAGAGCAGGGATGGGATCAGAGCGGCAGAAATGCTGTCTGGAAAGGCCTCTGGAGCCAACCTTGTGGCCTAGGCTCTGGGAAAAATGATGGGAGCAGGAGCAAGATGAGGCCCAGAGGGCTGTGAAACCCATTTTTGGTGTGATTGCGGTGGAAACGGTTATGTCAACAGCAAAAAGCCTCTGAGGATGCTGACTTTGGCCTGAAGTTTTTCATGTGTTTTCTCCAGTGATTTGAAGAGTGGTTAATTATTCTCTCTTTCCTACAAAACCAAGCAGAGCATCACTGTTTCATTCTGGGAGGTACAGCTGTTTTTCCATGAGCAGGCGGTGCAGAGCCAGCCATTGCCCTGCTCTGGGGACATTTCTGGAGCTCACAGTGATAATTAACTAGGAATTCAGAGCTAATTAGAAGTGATTTCGAGACACATTGCAGAGCATTTCCAGCCTGCATAGGAATCCTGGTCCAAGGCATTCCCTCCAGCCAGAAAAATCTGTGTGTAGCCCTCCTCTGCTCACCTTGGGGTCGTTTCACTCGCTCAGGGCTATGCCGAGCTAGGACAGCCATGCTGATGTTCACAAGGAAGCATTTGTTTTATAGAAATTCAGTCCAGAGGGCTTTCTGTTGAGGATTGAAAGGCTGGAAGTTTATTTGCCACTTAAAGTCAGGGCAGCTCCAGGTGGGATGCTTCATGTGTGCTGCAGGTTCCGGGGGAATCGTGCCCTCTAGAAACTTCTGTAAATTAATACAGAAAAATGTTCTGCAGTTTCCTTTAAAGCTGCCATAGCGCTTTGAATGTCCTTTTGTTCAGAGCTGTTGTTATTTACAGTAAATTATTTCTCATTGTTTTCACTGTGATCTTTGTTTATTTTCTCTTTTCAGCATGTTGCCTTGTTTCCTGTAAATACAGGAAATAACGTTGTATCAACAAGCTGGTCTTTATAAAATAGCTTGCTTAGGAGTTGGCCAATATGCACCTGTTTCAGATTTCATAGCAGCACTCAGAAGGAATAGAAGGCTTCAATAACTTTCCCATGGATTTACCCTTCAGGGCAGAATTGTTTCACCAAGCAATTTAATACTGTCGAGAAATGTGCAGACAGAATAATGGTCGGAAGCATTAGCACAATTTGAGAAACCTTTTCAATCAGATCATCTTCTGTCTTTAAAACTATGCTGTGAAATCTATCTCTATTGTCTTAAAAAAAATATATATATATTATGTTTTATGTTTTAATTTCAAACGTAGAGTACTGGTACTGGTACATTCTTACTGTGGATAGAGGCTATACCATGGCCAGGAGAGTCCCTTATTATTTGTTTTGTGTACAGCAAGATGTTCTGCTTTAGTTTGTATGCGTTTTATGATTGCTTTTGGAATCGGGTGTTCCTGAACACTTAGGCCTTGCTGAAATATCCTCTGCCACCTACACAGCATGCAGAGATTTTCACTGGGTTTGCCACTTTTTCCTCTGTCACTATGCATTTCCTATTTGATACTAGAGATGTGCTATCTGTTTTTTGCATCTTAAAACACTTTCAGAGAGGTTAGACCCAAGTGGAACCTTCCTGAACTTTCTAGTACATTTATACAAGACTCTGCAGCCCACATAGTTGTTTCAGACCTGTGGATGGTTTTGGTCCAGCTCTGTGTGAGTTAGAGCTGGTTCTTTGGGTTCCCTTGGGAAGGTGTGCCGAGTGCCTGATGGATCCCTGCCTGTGTTGCAGATGAGCCTCTTCCATTTCTTGCAGCTTCAGTCACCTCTGTGCTTTCTTTGCCTTTGCAGGTAGCTGTATCCAGCTGGGTGGCAGGCAGATCCAAGGGTCACCATGAAGTTTACGGGACCCGTGGAGAGCCAGAGGTTGTCTCTCCTTCTGGAGATGGCAATCTCTAGGGAAGCTCAAATGTGGAAAGCCCATGTGCCGAAAATTCAGCCCAATCAGGTAACGTCCCTTTTTCACATCTTTCATCTTCTTAAAGGTGTGTGAGTATCCTCTGGTATATTTCTGTGTGAATAACTCAACCTGTTGGATGAGGGGTTGTCTTCTGCTTGAGACCCGGGAAATTAGCCTCTGAAATAAGTGGGTGCTGTTATATTTGAGGAACAGACCCAGAAGCACGGTGCACAACACAATGTGCAACATTTGGAGCTCTGCTGCTGCTTGTGAAGCACGTACGTGTATTGGTTTAATTACACTCATTTCATAAACTGCTTGGATTAACAAACACACATTTCTGCTCAAATTCTGTGGTCCTTAAGAGGAGCAAGCCGCTCACTACTTTATCCAGCCTGAGCTGTGTTTGTGCTCCTTCAGAGTCAGCACCTGTCTGGCACCCGCACTCAGAAACTCCATGATGTTTTGTTTAAAACAAACTGTGAAGTGAGAGGATGGCTGATTAGAAGTGTGAGTTAATTTCAGAGTTTTCTGGTACCTTGCTGTTGGAATGGATCAAAATAATCACCGAGACAGGCTCAGAGCCAGCCTTGCTCGTATTGATTGATATAAAATGTTCACACAGGTTTGTCGGTCAGCTTGTCAAAGCTAATCTCTGGCGAACAAGAAACTACTGCTGTTCTGAAGGAGCAAATGTGTTTTTAAAGGGCTCAGTATTATTTTTGTTAGTCCACACGTAATTTTCCAGACACACGACATGGTTGTCAGAGGTGCAGAGCTGCACTTTCTTCAGGCCATGCACAATTTAAGACCCTGGTTTATGATAAAAACCAAAATAGGCTGCTATTCCATGCTGGCAGTATTCCTGGGTTAGCAGTTATATTACAGGGAGATAAGATTGTAGTACAACAAGATAGTTAGGGATGCAGAGTGCAGCCAAACCAGATTCTCATGCAGAGATTTCACAGGGAAATCTTTCTGCCTTGATGGAGTTTGTACTGATGGCCCAGAGAGCACAGCTGCAGCAAGGAGCTGCATGATTGCCCACTGAAGATAGGTTCCACCCATGGCGTGCTTCGGTTGTCATTGGGGAGGGGGGAGTAATGTTGGTGCTGTGACATGGCTGTCCTGCTGCTGCAGCTATAGTATTACCAGGCCGAGGTTAGCTGCAGCTCACTGTGTGCTGTGCCCTGTGGTAAGGGGAATGTGGCTGCTGCCTCTGCCCGGTATGGAACTGTCGAGGTGGCTCTGCTGCCTGCTGTGGGATCAAGTGTGGAGGCAGCCTGACCTTTGTTACAACCTTTGTGCTCAGAAGACTCTCGGTTCTGACCTGAATGAATACCAGGCTTGTCCTTCTCGTGTGCAATTATGTCATGATGATGAAGGATCCCTCCCCTGCACTTGGACAGTATTTGTGAGATCCCTGCCCTGGACTGTTTCCTGGCTCCTGTGTCTGTCTCCCTAGGGCTTCCACTCGTGCAGTTTCACAGGACTTCCAGCTCCAAAGCTGTCTTCTTTGCAACCTCTTTCTGTGCATTTTCCTTTGTGTCTGTTCAGGTGTTGAGTTAATCAGCTAGAATGCCACGGTATTAAATGTCTTTTAGCAGTAAATAATCATTACATTGGAATGAAATTCCTGTGTGCATATGTGTAAAATGTACAAAGGTCATTTTAAAAAGAGAACATAAACACAGCTGTCTGCTCTGGGGAGATCCTGGCTTGCCACACCAGTGGTTGAGAGCCTTGTCTGTGTAGTCACATAAAAAAATATTTCTTTCTGCTCCTCCAGCTCAGGACACAACTTTCCAAACTGTCACGTGTTCCTTCACTTCTGCAGTATGCATTTTGGCAATGCTGCCAAAAGTCCCAGAAGTTCAACATGAATTACCTTGTTTTCTGTAATATCTGGAAGGTCCCATTCCCTAACATCTATTTCTCTTATTCTGAAAACAGCTGCAGTAGCCTAAAACAAGTGAGGTATGAAACCAGTCAGGAAATCTGCGTCCCTCTGCGTATCAGATTTGGCAGCCTGCAGCACGTGTATCTTTCCATTCCCTGCTGCTAAGGTTGGCTGACTCCAGACTTCTAATGAAGTCATCTGGTTTGCAAATGAGAAAGTATGAGTGCGTGTAGGAAAAGCGGTGATGAGATTGGAGGGACACTGTTGCTAGTTTTCAGGAGTGAACTTTTTGTTTCGGCCATTCAGAAGACACTTTTGGTGCTAGTGTTTAAAAAGAAAAAATCAGTTTCTAAATATGTGTCAGCATTGAGATCTGTGAGAGAAGAAACTCAGAGAAAAACGGGAGGACACTTAGTTACACTTTTCTGGTACAGGATGCAGAATCCATTGTGGACTTCTGTTAATGTATGTGATTTTTTTTTTCTTTTAATTCCTGTCTGAAAGCTCTCATTCCCTGCTGCTATGTACATTTCTTTTAGCTTTCCTCCTTTATATGTACATCACTGACCCTGGGTGTTTGCAGTGCATTAATGCCAGGTGTTTCAGGGGTTTTTCAGCCTCAGAAAGCAGCTGGGCTGGGTCTGGAGCACTCTTAGTGCCTCTGAACGTGTTTGGTCTTTTTTCCCTTATTTTTTTCTTTTGGTTACATGCAGATGGCATTCGGAAGTTTTCACGTGACTTGAGCAGTGTAGCAGTAGAGTTTGGCCAAAGGTTGATTTTTGCATGTTACCAAGTAACTTTGCAGCAGAGAGGTCTGAAGCCAAGGTTTTATTTTTATGCAGAAATACAGAGTTACTTCTATCATCCCTCTGTTGCTGCTTGTTCTGTTTCTTTCTTTCTGTCTCCTGATGTTCTCTGTACACCATGAGGAGTCAGCAGACCTTGGTTTATTCCCAGTTTTTCCACCTCCTCACCACATGACCTTGGGCAGGGCTTTTAACCTTCTGGTGCCTGTTTACCCTTTGGGGAATCACGGACTGACCAGTTTTGTGAAACAGCGCGAGATGAATGCGCTCAGCTCTGCTGGGAGGCTGGGCACTAATCTCTCCCCTTGGTGCTCAGGCAGTGCTGTGCACTGAGGGAGGCTGCACTGCTCGAGCTCCTTGCTGCCCTGCTGGGCCGTAGGCAAACCCCACTGATCGCCCCTTCTGGAGACCCTCAAGAGAACCCTGCTCATTCCCAGCTGGTGCAAGCTGGAAGTGACCCATGTGCCTTGCCTGGAGGTCACTGATGTCAGATAAGCCCTCCTGAGACCCAAATAAGGACAGATTTGGTGGCAGTGTTTACCATTACCCTTCTCAGGAGCCTCTCAGTCCTAATAAAGGTCACCTTCCTGCTCCCAGATGAACCTAGAGTAGAAACAGGCAGAACCAAATAGGAGAAAGAGCAAAACATCTCTGTCTGGAACAGCAGATAATAATAAAAAAAAAAGTTATCAGGTGAGGTGTTTTTCCTAGGTGAGGCAGCAATAAAATTGAGTCATGTTTGTGTTTTAAGAGAATGTATTTTTAGACTGCATTTTGCAGAAGTCCCACAGTATTCTGACAAGTGATTTGTGCTGTGCCAGCAGTGGAGCCCGAGTCACAAGCTCCTATCTTATAGCAACTAAGTATGCAGCAGGCCCTGCAGTCAGGGTAGTAGCAGGGAGATTTGGGTGTTGGTAAATGAGAAGCTTGTTTTGCACTGCTGAGGGCAGTGCTTCTCCCCATCAGCAGAGCCTCACCAGCACCGTCCTGGTAGTGCCTGAGAAATGGGGCCGTGGGCAATGCTCTGGCAACAGATGAGTAAGGTACTATCTCTCAATAACACAGGCTCAGAGGTCTGTTGGTGTGTATCAGGAGCTGTATGCTCTCCCTTGAGCAGAGCTGCTGACCTCAGGGTTGCTCTTTGGATTGGTGGGATGAGAGCCATGGTGAGTGTGGTGCTGCCATTTTGACGTGCAGCAGTCGCCTACGTGCTGGCGTGCTGACAAGGCCTTGTCTCGTGGTGTTACATAAAGCACCTGCCTGGAATCTTCACAGAAGTGTGCTGGTCATTGGCAGAATTTAAAGGTGTTTTCATCAGGAGGGTAAGCAATCAAGCAAACCACTGCAGGAAACGTTTCAATGTGATGTAGCCCTCCTTTACCTTAGGAACAGAAACTGAAAACCTGTTTGTTTCCCCATTTGTGTCCAAAATGTGATCTGCTCTGTAGTTTCCGCAGGGTGGCTCGGTCCTGTTCGTGCTGACACAAACTGCTGCACTCAGAAAAGGTGGGAATTACCCTTACATCTATTACTTGGGAAAGAAAACAGAGGTTTGTCATAGGTTTGAGGGAGCATCTGCCAGAGCTGTTAGGGATTGGTGTGTGCAGCATGCTGTCCTTTGCTCCTGCCAAACTTCTGATGACGGAGGTGCCAAGCAGGAGGGAGCCAGATGGAAGAAGGGAGCACTGTTAAAGAGTACTGGTTTATCTTGGGTTTGGATTAATTTTCTCTAATTAAAATCAGTGCACTAGGCTGTCGTACGCTTCCACCCTGGAGTTAAGTTCTGCAATGGCAGACTTGAGGGGACAAAACAAGATGGCTACAGGTAGACAGCAGCAGAGGACAGCATCTGTGGGAAAGCACCTCTAGAGCTATGAGGGACTTTTGCTTCCTGGCCCAGTGGGACTTTTTTTTTTATTTTCAGCTACAGCAGTGTCTTGGTTTTGCTTTGAATTTTGTATAACTCAAGGGACAGTGACCGGACTACTTAATTAATTTTACAAAGCTGTGTTTCTCACTTGTGATGCTAGGACAGCGCACGTACACCTTCAAGGGAGAGGGATAAAGACTGGCTGTCACCCATCCCTTACAGTGGGCCGTAAGGAACTTCCCTGGTGCTGCTGGGAGGAAGCCGAGACTCGCCCATCCTTATCAGGGGCTGCGTCCAGTTGCTTTCTTTGTGTTGTGGCCTCTCTGCATAGAGCTAATGCCCTGGTCTGAGGTTTGACCTCTTGGCTCTGCGCTGCCTGTGAAGGGTGTGCATCCTTTCTGGCTGCTTATTGGAGGACTGCAGGCTGGGCAACAGCGCAGAAAGATGATCTGAGCCCTCCCACCCCATCTCAGGCAGATGCTGTTTTTAGGAGAAGGCCTGACCTTTTGCTTTGGCAGGCATGAGGAGAGCAGAGCTGAGCCGGGGCCAGCACGGTCCTGCCTCCCCAGCCAGGAGCGTAAGAGATGCCATTTTCACCCCCACCTCTGTAGCAGATGTTGTATAACATACACATAGATCTGTATAGATATTGTATAGTTTATTGTTGTGTAGCAGGTAGGGGAAACAGAGGCCTCTGTCAGTGAAATACTGGTGGTGCATCTCTTCCCTCAGTGAAGAAGGGCCAAGCCCACTCTTGTTGGCTTTGCCAGTAAAGCTGCTGGCCGGAGCAGTGATTCAAGAGTCACACAGAGGGTTTTACAATCATGTTTATTTTGTTTGATGGGATTGGTTTGGGTTTTGGTTCGGCTTTCAGCTGATAGGCACACAGAGTTTACCTTCTGGGCTCAGCCAGATACTGCATTTCCAAAATAATCCTTTAAGCTGCTAGAAACCTTTGAAGTCTGCAATATTGTCCAAACCTGGCTATGACTGTAAGCCCTTTGTATGGCTTTGTTTCCTTCCATTTAAAAATAGGTCCAGTAAATAAAGCAGTATGGATGTTCATCTCATCCACCACTCCTCCCTCTCCTGATAGTGTTTGGGGTTCAGCTGTGCGGCCTTGGCTTTGCTACATGTTAAATACTGTCTATAAGGACAGCTAGTATTTAACATACTTTTTTGCTTATTTTTCTCCCCAGGTAGGTTCTAGGTCCCTATCTCACTGTCCAAAAGAAGATGATGTTAGCAGACATTTAATAAATTCCCTACTGCTGCATGGTACATTTCTTATATTCCCTGTATGCTTGGAAGCAGCATTTCTGGAGTGAGTGCAAGGCAGCAGGAGTTCTGCCCCAGTGGGGCTCAGATTTCCCCTTCAGGCTGCAGTAATGGTTTTTAAAATAGTTATTTTTTGGAACAGAAGCAACTACTCTTCCCCCTTGAAAAGAGGTGGGTGCTGTTTTTAACAAGCCCCAGTACAGTCAGGTGGTACCCAGTGGTCCCAACTGAGATCAGAGGCCTGTTTGAATCAGAGGCTCAGTCCTGCTGATGCCATTGCTCTGCCAGCGCTTCGGAAGTGAAAACAGGGCAGGACTTTGTCCTCTGGAGCACCTGATATGGTACTGAAGGCATGCCATGCAAGCAGAGGTGATATGTCTTTAATGTTAGACCAGCTGGTACGGCTGGGAGGAACAGCTTTTGATTACACAACTCTGTGTCTTTAGCTTAGATCACTGTACAGTAGCACTGTTGTTATTTATTCTAAGGATGACACCTGTGGGTGGGACCCATGTCAGTGACCCACAGGATCCAGCCCCCACTTTTGAGCCTGCTGCCTTCCCCTCCTTCCCTGCCCCAAGCAGCGTGCAGGAGGCTCAGCGCAGTCAGGAATCAAAGCACAGCATGAGGCTGTGCTGTAAGTAATGTTTCTGCAAGGTGTGAAGCTGGTGTCGTGTCGGGAGGCCCTGGCAGAATTGTAGCTCTGCCTATAGCGCTCTGCTTGTACGGGTTTTCTGGGCTCCGAGGGTGCAGCGTCAGAAGGGCTGCGACAAAGCTGATGGCTGTCTGTGCCAGGCAGCATGTGGTCGGGAGCACAGCGATGGATGGAGCCTGCAGTTCCTATTTTGCCTCAGTGCTGGGTGTTTTTGCCTTGTAAAATCACGCCGTGTTCTGCCCCCCGTGATAGTGCTGGAGGCCAGCTACAGCCCAGCCCAGCAGTGATTGCTGTTTGTGCAAGCCCTTACCTTCTTCTTCCTATGGCAACCTGGCAGCCAGGCTTGCGTTTAGGTTCATTCTTTTAAGCCATCTCAGCAGTAGCCAAACTGCTGCAGAGCGTGAGGACCTTTTCATTGCAAAAGGAATTTGTTTGCCTTCACTTCTCACTTCTGGATACATCCTCACCAGTCATCTCAAATTGTGCCCCCCAATTGAAGGGAAAACAAATGTTTGCTTGAACTGAAGGGCTTTGCTGTAGCTGGAAATATTTCAGGGTACAAGTCAGAGAGATTCTGTATCAATGACTTGTCTGTGTCAGCATTGGAATTCAGCTGTTGTTCAAGAAAATCCATGGTAGTGACTTAGGCAAACAGAAAATGAACTAACCTTTTTTTAGTTTAAATTGTACCTGCTTTGCCCCAGTTCACAGTTAACCGACTGCTGAGCTCTTCTGTGAACTCTGTTTAGAATTTTCTATGTTTAACAGTTAGTGAGCTAAAAATATGTCCACAGCTTGAAGGAAAATAAACCCTTCCTGTCCAAAACACCAACTCATTTCCCTCCCATCCTCTGTCTATCAGGAGCTGTGCACCCGCCTGGCTCCCATAGCACATCTGCTTTTGCTCATCCTGGGCTTTTCTGTGTATCTGAGCAATTCTAAGGAGGCTGAAAAGAAATATTTATCTTATGAACCAGAGGACATCCTCAGTACTCGAGAAACTACAAGGTATCCTTCCTTTTTCCCCTGTAGTAACAGTTCTGAGTGCTGGTTGAGGTTGCTGTGAGGAAGGTCGTTAGGGCAGATTTCTTGCAGTGGACTAACTGGGAGAACAAAGCGCTGATTCAGGCTGCCCCTGAGCATCACCTTTCCAAAAGCCTTTTGTTTCTCTGCTGAATGATTCCTGCAGAAATACAAGTGTTTGGTCTTCTCTGACTTGCTCGGCCTGTGTTTAAGAATAGTTTGTTTTTCTCTCCAACAGGATGTAGCCATTTCTCCAAAGCAGAGGGAT
The DNA here is from genome assembly GCF_023343835.1 of Lagopus muta. Lineage (NCBI taxonomy): Eukaryota > Metazoa > Chordata > Aves > Galliformes > Phasianidae > Lagopus > Lagopus muta. Next base: position 30,118,714 of record NC_064436.1, read on the forward strand.
GAGGTCATTCAGTGGCTGGCCAAGCTCAAATACCAGTTCCACCTTTATCCAGAAACACTCGCCCTGGCCATCAGCCTTTTGGACAGGTTTTTAGCTGTGGTAAAGGTAAATATTTGCAAATACATAAACTGAAATAGATTTCTAATACCCACTCAGCAGTTTCTGTGTACAGTCCTGGTGGTGTGACCATATGGAAATGCGTGCTTCCCCTCTGCTCTCACACTTTTTTTTCCCTCTCACACCCTCATTGGATGTTGCCTGCACTGCCATAGGTGCTTGATGTTGTGTTACAGAACTGGCAGCACACAGTGAGGCACTTCTGGAGGCTGATTAACAAGAACACACAGTTCTTGGGGAAATGACCCAGCACTTTTATCTGCCAACACTATTTTCTTTCTCCTCTCTCCTCTGTTCTGCCCTTTCCTTCACGTCATGCAGATCATTAGTTTAAAGATATGTTAACGTAAGAGAACACACACACCCTTCCTCTTCAACTACGTGCTCACTTCTAACTCTGTTTGAATGTTGAATTTGCCCTACTGCAGCACCTGCCTCCTAACTACAGCTAGCTAGTGCTGATTCAGAAGCAGCGTGAGGAAAGGTTTTGCCTTGGATTAAAAAAAAGTCTCCACCTTAGACTAATTGACTCATTAAGCTAAAGGAAATGCCCACTAGCCCACAGCTAGAAATATGGGCCTAATGCCCTCATGTACAGAAAGTCGGGGAAAGTTGCCGCTCACAACTCTTAATTTCTCTGGTGTCTGAACTGCATTTAGTTCACCGGTATCACATCAAACTGCTGTGACCACCTGCTAGCAGAAAACTGGTTGGAGGGAGCTTCCAAATGCTTGAGGGCAGGTTTGGGCCTGGCATGTGTGCTAGTGCAGGGAACTGAAAGCAGTGGGGGAAGATACAGGCAGACGTGAGCGCTTTTTGGGGGAGACGTTGCTCAGTACGAACGTGCTCTGTAGCCAGCCTGACTGACAGACCTGGAGACTGATGTCAAGTCGTGTGAGGAGGGATAAAGAAGAGGTGAGGTAACCAGGAGAGGGTGCCAGCCCTGGGAGTGACAGACTGCCCAGCCCCACGGCACAGAACAGAGAGCACGTAGACCTACCTGTTTGGTTTAAGACTGGTATGTCACAGGAGCTGTTCCGTGGAAGAGGTGGGGAAAAAAACAAACAGCATTTAGGGACCTGCATCTAGGGGCTGTTGCCTTTCTGTCTGTCAGCCAGTCACACTGTCTGCTCTGGAGAGAGACAGGAAGCGCTGCACTTGGGTGGTATTTCGCAGCTGCTCAAGTGACACCATCCAGTCACCTATTGTAGATACTATTAAATACTGATAATGGTCAAGTTACAATTCATGGAAGTTTTTGAGATCTTAAATTGGCTGACTTACTGAAATACGGAGGTGAAGAAAAGCATTTTAAATCCCTCAACAGCTAATGCCCGTGAGTACAGCTTTTCTTCCAGTAATTTGCAGCAGCCAAAGAGTCTGCTAAGAGAGTATGAGAATATGAGTAAATGAGTTCACTGCATGCTTCAGGCAGTGAGCAGGACTGCACAAAGTTGTTTGTCAGCTCATTCTATGTTCCTTCTGGGTGAACATTATTCAGACAGCTCAGGAGGCAGGTAGAAGCTCCTGTAGGAGACCAGGAGGAGAAATGAGTTTAAGGTACCACCTCCAAGTGTGGAGTCCCTGCAAGTATTTAAGCTAAAGTTAAATGGTAGTGGGAAGCCAGTACTCCAGGCTTAGCAACATCCCTTTAAGTAGCTGTGGCTGAATGTTTCATTTTGGAAACAATCCTGTGTCTTTCTCTCGTTGCTTCCTGGAAACAGCCTGCTGGATTTCTTGACAGCATATTACACGAGTGTAACGTGCAGGATCTAGCATTTAAACTACCCCATAGCTCCAATCCATCTGCAAAAAATTTACCTGTTAAGAGTGGATCATGCAGCAGTTTAGGTTAGAAGTAGGTTATTGTATTCAGTGCAGGATTCTCACTTACCTTTCCTTTCAGCATCTCCTGATGTGGACAGAAGAGTACCAGGTACCAGCAGGCTGCTGGAGGTGGGGTAATGGCTGCAGCTGCCTGCTCACTCAGCTGCAGCAAAGTTTAGAAACAGTGCCTTGGCATTTCCTAGTCCCCTGCCACTAAGGAGCAGGGTAGCTTGTATGGGGGTGACAGAAGTGAAGTTCTTTGTCAGAATCAAATGGACAAAGGTCACTGCAGAACAAAAGCTCCAGCAGATGCATCACATTCTGAGCATTTGCTTACTCTGGTCCATCACAGAGACTATACGAGTATTTTACGTCCTGTGCGTGTGGCTGTTCTGCTTTTTATTCTGAATCAGGGCCTATAAAAAAAGCTTTTTTATGTATTAAAAATCACTTTTTCCCCTTCAAATCCAACATTACCTTGCCTACCACAACTCACCGTAAAAGCCTGGCTCTCTCTTAATAACCCTGGGGTCACAGTTTTGAGAACTGCGTAAGAGATAGAGTAGTGATGGTTTGTTTTTGTTTTGTTTTGTTTTTAACAGATGCTTTAACAAAGACAACATTTTAAAATACTTTATGATGTTTTTCTTCTTTTTATGTCTGACACCCAGCAGCAGTGCTGAAGGGGGTGGAATACAGCGGCTTATGCCAGATGATAATTTTCCCTTCTGGTTTTCTCCTTCCCATTTCTACCCCAGTTCCTAAAAAATGAGCTTGTTTCACTCCACTGCTGCACATCAGTGGGTGCCAGTTACAGTCACGAGGCTGGCAGATTCCTGTCCTGTCTGAAGTCATGGAGCACATATCTGTGCTCAGCCCAGCTCACCAGTGCTGTGCTGTGATTAGAAGTCAGCCCACTGCTCTGCAACATGTTGCACAGGCAGCAGACCCTGGGGCTTAGGATGTTCATCCAGAAAAGACTGCGTGGTTCCTGCGTCACATTCACAGAAGGACTTCTGTTCTGTATTGTAGGCCCGTCCAAAATACCTGAACTGTATTGCAATCAGCTGCTTCTTCCTTGCTGCAAAGACCATTGAGGAAGATGAGGTAACCTTTCTGTTGTTGTTCTACCTTAGCATTGTCTGAATACATGCTTTTCAAATCCTGCCTTTGCTTGCATGTGGCAGCTGACACTTGCCAGGACAGGAATGGAGCAGTTTTTATGATTTTTATTATAATAATTGGTTTTCTCTTTTCTTCTTTGTGTTGGCTTTTCTAGAGGATTCCAGTACTGAAGGTGTTGGCTCGGGATAGCTTTTGTGGTTGTTCTCCAGCTGAAATTCGCAGAATGGAGAAGATCATCCTGGATAAACTGAACTGGGATCTTCACATGGCGACGCCACTGGATTTCCTTCACATTGTAAATGAGGGGCTATTTACAACTCTCCGGTGTCTGTTGGTAAAAGTATTGTATCGATAGCTAACCTAGGCAAAAAAAACCTGGAGAGTAGTGCAAACCTCAGGGTGTGGTTGTAATTCCTCAGTGTAAGTAGTTTTTGAAATAAAAGTAATTATTAACAAAAAAAAAAGGCCTTGCCAGAAAATTTTAGAGGAGATTTGTGCCACTTGATGGGCACTTTATGAAATGCAAGCCTGCTGTCTGGAAATGGGGCCCTGTTTTGAGGCATGGCAAGCCATGCATTATGGTTCACTGCTCCTGAAAACTTTGCCCTTGAATCTTAACTGCTAGGTTTTTTTCTCACAGCTAAATACCAGGCAGTTAGAAAACGTGAATGAAGCAAGGAGAACGCGCTGATGCTGGGCAGTGGTGCTTGGTGCAAGCTTGGTGCTTGCTGCAGAAAGACAGGGCCAGAGAACAAAATTCTTAGATGAAAGATAAAGGGAATGAAAGTGCCCTGAGGTTCCCTTTATTGAAGTTCATCCTCTCAGTTTGCTTATGGAAGAGTTTTTGTTCGGGACACCTGAACTCCCAAACCCGTGTTGTTGAGAGGAGAGGGGAGCCTTCTCCAAGCCCCAGGCAGGGCGTGTGTGTGAGTGCAGGCGCTGCCAGAAAGGCTGCACAAAGCAGTCGGCGGGTTCAGCTCACCTGTGCTTTTTCCGTGATGCGAAAATTGTCTTGAGGGTTGATCTGGAGGATCCTGTGCATCAGAAACGTCAGTTGCTGTTCTTGAAGTCTGTCCTAACCTCAAGAACAGAGCTGCCTGTTGCCGATACCGCCAGCCTCACGTGCTTGTTTCCCCCCTCAGTTCCACGCAGTCGCAGTGTCCAACAGGCCTCAGCTCCTGTCCATCCTACCCAAGCTGAGCCCCTCTCAGCACGTGGCGGCGCTCACCAAGCAGCTGCTGCACTGCATGGCCTGTTACCAGCTGCTGCAGTTCAAGGGCTCCATGCTGGCGCTGGCTATCGTCAGCCTGGAGCTGGAGAAGCTGCTCCCCGACTGGCTGGCTCTCATCATCGAGCTGCTCCAGAAGGCACAGGTGAGGGGGTGCCGGCACCATGCTCTGCAGCAGGGCAGGAGTGGGCACACAGCCTAGCTGTGGCTTTCAGATTCATCGCTTGCTGATCTGTGCCTGCAGTCATGCTTCTCTGAGGATGGCTGAGCTTCAGGCTGTGGGGAGTTTGTGGGTCAGCTTTGCAAAGCGTTAGTCTTGACTGCCTCCAGTCGGTGACAGAGGGAGTAGCCTTGTGCCACTCTGCACTGGGAGGAACACGGTGAGGAGCAAATCCTGGTTAGCTGCTCCGCCATTCATGTTAGGCATACTGTGTGGTCTTACCTGTACTGGAAAGACAAACAAGTCAAGCTGCTGGAAAAGATGCAGCAAGGCCTCTTAAAATCTAATGGGTTTTCCTCCCCCGACTATTTGCAGGGGGCCAAAGAGAAGCAGAGTCCCACATCTTGTGTTTTGGCTTTGTTTGTCCTCTTTATCCCCTCCTCCTGAATTCAGCATGCCATTGGCAAGCACGGCGTAGGGGTGGCCAGTACACTGAGAGCCGTAGCCCCGCCCTGCCAGGCTGCCTCTCCTCTCCATGATAGTGATCCTGCAGTGCTGATGTTTTTGCTTGTCTCCTCATTCCAGATGGACAGCGCGCAGCTGATCCACTGCCGGGAGCTCGTGGCACATCACCTTTCCACTCTGCAGTCTTCTCTGCTGCCCAATCCTGTATATGTCTACAGTCCCCTCCAGCACACCCTGGTGACCTGTAACAGAGGAGCGTTCAAATGCCAGCCCTCCTCTGTCCCAGGGCCAGGTTTCTCCAAGGACAACGGCAGGCCAGAAGTGCCGGTCACAGCTACAGCCGCGCTCTACCAGCGTCTGCCAGCTCCCAGCGGTTGCAAGCAAGCCTCAGCCAAGCGCAAAGTGGAAGAGATGGAAGTGGATGACTTCTACGACGGCATCAAGCGTCTCTACAATGAAGACACTGCTCCAGAGGTAGTGGCTCTTGAGAACATGGGCTCTGTTTGCGGCGCTGACGTCTCGAGGCAGGAGGGCAACGTTTCCCCTTGTCCGCCTTTACAGCCAGTGTCTGTCATGTAGCTGTGAGCACACACCACCTGCTGCGCCGCAGCTGCACGCGTGGAAAGCCACGCAGAACCTGGCGTGGGGGGAGAAGGGACCATACCTTGTCAGGCTGAACTGAAGGGAGCCAACAGAAATAATATCCCAGCCCTTTTTTGAATCTTTTTTTCTTGTGCGGCTAATTCTAGTTCCACTATTTAAGCACTTAAAACACAAAAAAGTATAAAAATCTAAAAAAAGACCCGAAAAACCAAACAAAAAAAGTAGCGAAAATTTGTTTCTTTCTAGTGTTGTCAGCTCCACTGTTTTTCTGCTCCTGTGTATTGTAACCCATCCTCCATGTCCGAGAGCTCTCATCAGTTGTGCGGTTGTTTCAGGTTTCCCAGCCATTTAACACCTCCAGTCTGATTTCCATCTGCTCTTTGCTCTTTCTGCTTGCTCCTCTTTTAATTCTCAGCGAGTCTTGTGCATGACGTTCTGTACGTTCATGACAGGTTTCTTTTTTCTTTCTAAAGAAAAAGGCCTTTTTGTTTTGTTAGCACTTTGGTGTTTCAATGTGATAATGTTTAAAAACTGGATTTAAATAAGAGGTTAGTCAGGAAAAACACACAGCAATGCTTGCAAAGTGCTCCGCACCGATGTAGCCACAGGAGTGTGAACGTACCATAGAACACGGGGGCATCCAGCCACGGTGCTCCGTACCTTAAAGTCAAAACTGTGCTGTCAAACACAAAAAGCAGTTAATGGATTTCCTATTGCTTGAACAAAAGCGGTATTTTTTCTTGCTTGCACCAGGAAGCGTTGCACTCAGTGTGGATGTTCACCAGCACTTGACTCTAAACATCAAGTGCAAACCTTAATTTCTGCTGAATCTGTTTTTTTTCTGTGTGTCTATAAGCTTAGCATGTGACCAGCACTGCTTGGTGGAGTGCTGGGCAGCCTGAGGTTTGACAGGTTTGTAATTACCAGTCACAAAAAAAAAAAAAAAACCAAAAAAAACCAAAAAAGCAAAACAAAACAAACAAAAAAAAAACCTAAAAACCAAACCAAAACAAAAAAAAACCCCCAAACCCCTAAGAGCCCCTAACCTAACCCCAAGTTTTGTGTTCATGTAACTTCTAACCAAGAGTAAAACCTTTAAAAGCTTGTCTCTTTCAAATGTTACACCTCTGTTTCTCAGAATGACTCGTCCCAATTGTAAGCTCTCTCCACAGCCCTGAGGAAGGTATTGTATTTGGAGCCATTGTACTGATGAAAGCCTTCTGGTAGCAATAAAGAAAGTTGTCCTGGATTCCGAGTCCTGTTTCACGCTTCTTACCTGGGTTTGGGATCCATTTCACATGGAGGCCGTGAGGAAGCTGCTCTGTGCCACACCTGGGAGGCCAAGAACTGGGCAACCAGGGTGCTGTGGAAGGGTAGCACCCACTGCTGTTACAGCTCATTACTTCAGTCTCACTTCAGTGCACGCATCTTTCTCCCTTAAATTACACAGTGTTACAGCCCAGAACAAAACCAGGGCCAAATTCCAGCAGTAGATTCATCACGAGTGCCAGGTAACCTGCAGGCTGCCCACCAGCAAAGCGCATTGCGTGTCAGCTGAGCGCTCCTGCCCATCCTGACAGAGCCGAGAGCCCTGGCTGTGGCTGTGGCCGCAGCCAGAGGCAAGTGAAGGCTCCTGTGACTCCCAGCTCTGCAGAAACATACATGGTACAAACCTGGAGGGGGTGTTGTAGGACTGCAGCTTATTTTAGTTTGCTTCCAACTGCATCAGGCACATCAAAGGGGAAGAGAAGATGGGGACAAAGGTGTCCTCTAGCAGCAGTAACTCTAAGCCTCAACTTACACTGGCTTCCTCTCTCTTCACATGCTTCTCTCCTTGTGGTTAAAAAAGAAGTCTTCTCCCACCCTATTTGGCAGCAGCAGTAGAATGCTCACAAGGCCTGAACCAATTTGCAGACCCACAGGCAAAGAACGGGTATGGCACAAGGAAAGAAAAGGAAAAGGGAAAAGGAAAGGGAAAGGTGTTGGCTGTGCCAGTTGGCAGGGAATGGGCTGGAACAGAAGGCAGGGAAGCTCAGCATAAGGTAACACTGACTGCTGGAGCAGTTCTTTGCTTCTCCAGCAAGTGCTGTAGCCATGGCTGTGAGCCTCTGCACGGAGGCAGTTTCCATTCTTGGCATCTCTCCTCCTGGAAGGTGAGGGAATGAGAGCAGTGCCTGCCCTGTGTCACAAACAAAGCACTTCCCCAACCCCCAATTGCATTAACATATTTCAGAGGGAGACACCCTGCTCTGCTGGTGCTGAGCACAAAGCCACACCGATTGTCTTTCACTTGGATACAGACAACCACTGATACAGCATGCAGTTAGGACAGATGATACCTGCCCTGGTCTGGCAGACCTACCTATGCAGTCCTGCTGGTGGGCTGGTAGAGCGCTGCCTGGCTGGCCCTGCAGGCCCATGGCACTTCTGAAAATAAAACTCACACTCTGTGATTGCAAATATACCCCTTGAACTTTTTTTTACACCAGAAATATCTTGGTACAGACAGGAGCCTGACCAGCACTGCTAAGGAGAACCAACACAGCTACCAGAAGGATTAACTTTACAAAGCACCCATGACCCAAATGCATGTACCCAGCTCTGAAGGGACATGAGACGTAATTCCCTGATGCTGGTGAGCCCTGCTATGGTTCCCTCACAGTCTTCAGTCCATCACAGTATGTATACTGCCTAGCGTGCTTAGTACAAGGTCTGCCTGCTCCAGCAGGACTCCAGAGCAGCTGAGGCAGAGAATATGGCTCAAGGGAGTAGCCAGCAAGAAGGAAAAACAGTTGCAAACCACAGGCTGCCTGATCTCCCTCAACACCACTGGGATAAAAGCATTGCACTTCCCGGAACACAGAATCATAAAATCATGAAGGCTGGAAAAGACCTTTAAGAACATCCAGCCCATCCTCACCATGCCCACTGGCCACGTCCCTCAGTGACACATCTCTGTGGTTCCTGAACACCCCCTGGGATGGTGACTGCACCACCTCCCTGGGCAGCCCTTACCACTGCATCACCACTCTGAGAAGAAATGTTTCCTAATATCCAACCTAAAACACTCATGTCAGCACCCTAAGTGTACAACCACCACATCCCTGTGTCAGCAGAGCACTGCCAGTTGTTCCAAGCACGATCTGTAGCATGTAAAGGTGAGCTGGCATTATTGCTGTGCAGCCACTACATGCAACACCTCACTCTCCCTTTGTGCCACAAAGTGTCTGCTTGGAAGACCTGAGAATGTCAGGCGCCTGCTGACTTTTGTGGGTGAGGCTGCTTTCCAGCTCCGCTGGGGACATTTGGTGACACCAATCAACAAATGAATGCTGGGCTGTCCAGCAACACATTTCACCCTGCCATCCCCTCCCTGGGCTGACACCTACACCTGTACCTGTAACATCTGGGCGTGAGGGAGGAAGCAAAGCAAAGCCCAAAAGCTCCCAGCTCAGCTCCTGCCCCATGTCCACACACAAGAGACACAAACAGTATCCACTGGGTTAGGGATGGCAGCGGCTTTAATTCGTCCAATCCCTTAAGATTCCTTACAGCTCTGTTCTCTGTTAACACACTGCTTTTTTCAACCTCCTGCTGATACTATCTACATCCTTAAGCCTGGGCAACACCTGGAAGTTCATAGTTGCTCACCAGGAAAATCAGTCACAATGATTAGAGCAGATTTCCTCCTCCTTCCCTGAGCACCCCCCTGCCTCTGGTCCTGTTGATTTGGTTACCAGCAGGTAGGAACTACTACCAGCCCCATTCAGTGGGCTTACACTGTAACTCAAACTCAAAGAAAAATTTAGGCTGGAAGGGACCTCTAGAGGATGTGTGCTGCAACCTCCAGCTCACCACAAAGCCAGTGCTCACTCTCATCTCAGCTTTTCCTTCTCCAAATAGCAGTCTCACAGGGCAGGCTGCCACTCCATCCCATTTAGCACTGCAGTGCCATTTGCTACCTCCACTGTGTCCTTCTGGAGACACGAGGGCCAGAGCTGCATGCAGGACTCAAGGCATCAGCACAGCACAACTCCAGGAACTGCAAAATAAAGGCACAGGTGAGCTGACACATGGCAGGGCTCAGACAGACAACTCTGTGAAGCAGAGGACTGTGCAGAGGACTCTGTGAAGCAACGGACTCTATTTCAAGAGAAGGGCTGCAGCACTGCTCTGGGGTCTCACAGGCCAGACTGCTACCACCGGAGAAACCCTCACCACAAATTTAAAATAAGAGTTTCTACTGCATACACACAAGGCCAATATTTAATAATCTTTCTGATGGTAACTATGAAGTTACTGGGTTGTTTCCAGGATAAACAGTTTGTAGGGTTTTTTAACCACTTGAGAAAAACAGGCACCCGTGTGGAAGGAGCTTCAGCCCCCATCGCTGAGCAGTGCTGGAAAACATTGTGCTTCTGGGAAACAGCCTTCAGCTAACCCCTGGCAGCTCGTGCTCCACACACTGATGGGAAGATGGCAAAACATTCAGCAGTACCCATCCACAGCAGAGTAAAGGGGGTTAATTCTTTGACTGAGGTGTGCAGATGAGAAGAAATCATCAGTATTTAGTTAAAGTGCATGACTCCATACAGGAAACATTGGAAGGGGCTCAGGCTGCCTCCTTCCATCCGCAGCAGAGCAGCTAGAGGTCACTGCACACCAGGCTTAGAGGCTTCTTTCTAACCTATGAACAACTCTTTGGCACTTTTTGAGCCTTTAGCTGAAGTAAACAAGTACCCCATGTTTATGGTTGGAAAAAAATAAATAAATCATTACTAACTAGGCTTCATAAGCACAAAACGAAGCCATTAATCCAAGCACAAGTCAGTGCGGCTCAATCGAGAAGCTCCCTACTTTGCTGGTACAGCCAGAAAATAACAAAGCCTTGAGTGTCCAGAACAGATCCATCAGTGCAGCAGTACGTAACAGCAGCCACCTCTGCTTCTCACAGCTCCATATCAAAACCAAGGAGGCACGTGGGTCTGTGGGCACATTTTCATCACATCAGAGGAGCGTGGGACACACTTGTGATGAGGCTGTGGTGTCCCAGCTCCAGATCCAAAGGCAGCAAGGAGCCCTGTGGCTACACACACGCCACCAGCCAGTCCGCCAGTCTCTTCATTGCCAGCAGCACGGTATGGCAAAAGGGAAAAAAGAGGGGAGAGGGGAAGAGATCGCAGTGCAATATTGCATATCACGGCCAAGCTCTCCCCTCATGTCGTTACCTCTGTCACATTTGGCAGCCTCGGTTGTGCAGACGGCCAGCACAGACACACAGCACCATGCACCCTCAAGATGCACAGGAGGGAAACAAAAGGGAGGAGAGGAGGGTGGACGAGATGGAGGAATGAGATGGTTTCTCCCGGCGGGGGCCCACGGGCTCCTCCGGTGCCCGCTGTCTGCTGGGAGAGCACGGGGCTGTGGCAAATGGCGTTTACAGAAAGAAGAAGCTACAGAGAGAAAGAGAGAAAGAAACAGAAGTTCAGAATCGAAATGGAACACAAAAGGTGAGAGACAAAAGAAACGGAGGGACAGCATTTTAAAGTGTGAAGGAAGGGAGCATGCCGGGGAGCTGTCATCCAAACCAACGGCACCGCAGCGGCAGCAGAGGCCTGAGCACACACAGCGCTCAGGACGGCCACAGGCAGAGACTGACCGACACCAACACAAGTGTATGGAGACAGTGTGACAGCACGGCGCAGCCCGCCGGGCACCTGCACTGCCTCAGCCCCGGCACACCGCCACGACAGCGGCAAAGCCAGCTCACAAAGGCAACTCCAAGACCAAAGCGTTTGGGTAAAAATATATTTCCTCTCCCCACTTCGAGTGCCGGCACTGCTTGTGCGCGCAGCCTAAAGCACATACAGGAAAGAACTGAGCTTATGCTACCAGGTTATTATTCAATTTGTAATTAAAAAAAAATACTTTAACATCAAATAAAGTGACAATATCTAACAGATGCGTACATATACTTTGCATTAACACTGTATGTAGGTTACACAATTATTTAGTAACAAACATGGGTTATTTTCAAATAGCAAGGTAATAAAGTTCTACATCTATAGTTTAAGGCAATCAGAATATTAAAAATGTATACAAATACAATATTTCTACCGCTGTTCACAGCTTTATTTTCCGTTAATTAAAAAACCCTTCATATCTGTATTGTCCCATGCTAACAAGAGTGACGTGGATCTGGCATGCAGCAAATGCAGCCAGGGCCCTTGCAGAGAGACAAGTGTGCATTGCTGACATCTCAGAGGGCGAGTGGTAGCTGGCTTCAGATGGACACACCTGGTATGGCACGCACAAAAAGACATTTCCATCCACACTCGGATGCCTTAAGAGAAGCAGGATAAGAACCACCCACAGAAACACTGCTCACGTTAGGTAAGGGCATGCTTAGAGACAGACACCGAGATACAAATCTCCTTGATGGGATTTCAAGCTGTCAAAAGCACACACACACAGTGTACAGCAATGTGTACTGTGGTTTTTGGGCCACAGAGAAGTGTGGGGTGTGTTCCCCAGAAGGTGACCCCTGCCCTGCCAGGCACACGCATGCCCACCTCTGCAGAGCCATCACAAGCCTCTTGGTGGCCTGCCTTGTGTTCCCTTCTCACCTCTGGGGTTCATTCCCTGCACAGGGAACACCACCATCCCAGAAATATACATGCCCCTACGCTTTCCTGCTCATCCATACTATTCCTGTGTTTATATCAGTGTCAGGGACGTGCAGCGTTAGCAGCTACTGATCATCATTGCTTCACCACACTGACATTCACAATGCCTCATGAGCAACACAACCATGCTGCTGTCCCCACTGTCACCAGCAGACCCACAGAGCCATGCAGGGTAACTTCAGACATTCAACAGCAGCTGGATGTTATGTTCCCTATGGCTTTTTTTTTTTCCTTCAAAATCTTAGCAAAAGCAAATTATTACAGAAAGTTTTTAATGGTTTTCAACAACGCCACTTGTAAGTAAGTGGACTTAAAGAAGCCCCCAGAAAAACACAACAGGTTTGCCCATATCAGCGGTGAACGGAAAGGTGAATCTCTTACTACCGTACTTACATGCAAGGTGAAAGCATATCCAGCTAGACTGAAAGCATCCCTTACTCCATGCAGAACCAGGGACTACTGTGAAAAAAGGCGTAAGTAAAGAAAAGAAAGAAGGGCAGCAATAACCAGCTAAACATGTCCTGGGGGACTGAGGAGAAAAAGATTTTAACATCTTTGGCAGAGAAAACAAAACAATACCTTTCACTTTAGCAAGTTTATGGTTTAAGCCCAGTTTCCCCAGAACAGCCTGCTTCTCACTGGAGGAAGAAACCCAATCAAAAAGACATTAATGCATTTGGCCACAGCTTTCTATTAAAAAAAAACAACAAAAACCGCTAGGCTCGGCTGACTTCTCCTGCCAACATCCCTTGGAAAGGCTGTCAAATGAAGCAGGACAAATAAATGGTAAAATTAAGTTTTCAACTTGGCACAAAGCGCTGGTAATTAAAGAGAGGGCATGCACAGAGACAGCTGAAGCAAAGCACACTGCCACAAGCATTCAGGCTTGAGACAAGAGCATGTGATGTGACTAAATAGCTCGTGCCAGCAAACAGATTTCCCCCTTGATAACTCAAGATCTTAAACTTGAGTTTGCCAGAAGCCAGAAAAATCATAGTTTTGCTTTTCAAAATAGCTCCCTAGGAATCGTATTTAACCTGATGGAAGCACATCATGGTTGATAAGACCAGGAGGTGTGATCAAAAGAAAAGACGATGCCTTTTATTGCAGCTTACTCATCTACAACTTTTGCTGCATGTTCACAAGGCTGCATTTGTATTTCCTCTTCCCAAAGCCATGTTTAAGTGGTAAGGGTTAAAAAAAATAGATTAAAAAACAAACAAACAAATAAATAAAGTCAACTCCCAAACACATTTTGTCAGCCAACTCTCCAAAAAGTGTGATTCTGTCTTGTTTCAGAAAAAGGTGACAATTCTGACTTTTTTTGAACATTTAGAGAGGCAAGAAATACCATCCCAGAAGCAAGCAATGAACTGCAGTGTGAGAGACTCAGGTGGAGGGAATTACTTTAGGAGTGCTTTAAAGAAAGAAAGAGGAGACTACCTAGCTAGGAGCAAAGGAAATGTTGGCAGTACATCAGCAGAAGAGAAAGAAATCCAGCAGTCAAAGTGTAAGCATGGCTCGCCACTTCTTGGGTAGGAAGGGAAAGATTCTGTCCAAAAAGCAATGGCATAGAAAATAGACATTAAGCAGACTGATTTCACACCATGATGGCCACAGAGTGAGGCCTGGTTATGCTAGAGGTGTCTTGTTTGTATGTCACATCTCCCTGCTCGGCCGCTCTCCATCCCTGCAAGGATCTCGAGTCACTTGCAGGTAGTGACAAACCTCTGGCCCCTCCTCAACATGAATCTGTCTGGAGAAAGCCCTTCTCTCAGGCTGTCAGCTGTTGTGCAAAGCTCCCCGGGCTTGGAGGCATTAACTTTCTGATGTTTTTCAGGCAATGGGGCAGTCATCCATCAACGTTCAGGAATTGGCACGTTTTCTGCTCTGGAGCATGCAGCTCCAGAGATGGGGACCCTAATTCCCACCTTTCACATTAACCACCGTTTGGTTGGCAGAACAGCATTCTCTCAGCATGGAAACCTGGATCCTGCAACTACGGGGTCTGCATTTATATGTACACAGGAACACCCCCAAAGGCAGCAGGGGGATGTCAAAGGTACCCTCTTTTTTAGGCCTTCTGCCTGGGCATTTGATTCCTTAGGGGCTGCTACGTCTTGCTAATAGTTTAAGAACCCAGCGCTCTTTGAAGTTGGGTTTCAATGGCAAGCAATGCATGGAAAGCATGAAAAGAGGTCCCTTTTCCAGGTACCTGCAGCACCACTCAGCTCCCACCACTACATTCAGCAAGGAGCTGCTGCGCTGACCTGAAAGGGTGGCTGTAAAAATAAGCCAGCACATGACACCAAACCCAGCCCAACTAATATTATCCAGTCAGACAACAGAAACAGCAGCTAATTAAAACAAACAAACAAAAAAAATCATGCAAATGTAATAGCATGCAAGGTCAGTTAAACTTTTGTTATCTACACACAGATACCCCCCTCCCCTTATCCCACCCCAACAGCAGGGCTCATTTTGCTCTAACACATTAGCTACTGAAGGGATACAGGTAGAATTAAACTCCAGCCCTGACTCAGTTCAGACCTGAGCCAAGAGTGATTTACCATTGCTGGTATGGACCAGAAAAACACGTGGTATCATTTGCTTCCCTCCCTTCCTCCCCCCTCAGTTTCCTGCTGCACAAAGTCCTGCACGCAACCCTTCTTCCTTCTTGTTCCCACTACGTTATTAGATGAGTTAATAGTTATTCAGGTTAAAAATGAGAAAGAAAAAAAAAAGAAAAAACAGATGGCAGAAACATTACTGCAAAAGCAGATGAATGCAGGAACATCCTTGGCTTGACAGGCTTTATGTGAAGCTTGCACTGCAAGTTAAAAAAAAACAAAAACAAAAACAAAAACACAAAAACAAAAACAAAAAGTTAGCAATAACAGAATCCAAAATGAAAAAAAAAATAAAAAAAATCAAAACCACCAAAATCAAGAAAAGCTGGGAGAGCTGACACTGGGACACCAGCAACCCACTGTGGTGGGTGGGCATGCAGATGGAGTATGGAATTAAAAAGAAATTAAATCTCAAGACTGAGCTCTACTCTAGCCTACATGACAAGCACGAGTGAAAAATAAATCCAACAGGGAAGAACTACTGAACATTCAACCACCAAAGTTATCCAGGGTTACAGGTGTATGTATGCTAGTGCCTTTAAACTATGCATTTTCAGGAGATGTGTGGTGGCAGGACATGACTGGAGATGTTCAGTTTGGGTTACTTGAACATGGGCACTCTTGTAGAAAGCTGTGCCAGCCTTTTCTGAAATGCAGATGTCTCAGAGCTGAGCACCCCGAGGTCCCCCAGAATTGGTTTTCAAGCCCAATTCAGATCCTTTAGACATCATTAAATCCTTTTAACAGAGTGCTGGGCCAGGCCATGACGTGTACACTATACTTAAGGGATTGCTCTGGGAATAAGCATGGGCCATAACACCTAGAGAGTCAACACTGGACTGGAAATTATTATATTGAAATGAAGCTGGAACTTAAGTTTTCCATCTGGATTTCAGAAGTATCTTGGCACAAACAGAGCCCAAACAGATGGTCCTGGCTCCTAGGCAAGTTAAGGACGAGCAAGTAACCCAACGACACTGAGGCCTGCACATGGTGATCTACCAAACAGGAAGAACCAAAAGTCCATTTGCTGCTCTTGTTTTCAAAAGGTTTTGCCAAACCCATTGGCAGGAACCAGCTCCAGATTGTGTGGGTTTGAAGCACAATCCCATCCCAAAATTATGGCAGCATGCTCAATCTCAGACTTAAGAAAGTCTTGGAGTGTGCTACACTGCCTCAAGGGGTTGAGGCACATAGATGTGCTGTCCAGTGCAGCTGTGTCATCAGGACAGAACTGCAATAATTTAAGATGAAAAAACCATAAATCTACAGGATTCTAAGAAGTGGAGTAGAAAAAAATCAGGTAGAAGACAGCTTGTTCCTGCAGAGATAGCCAAGGGGGCCAAGATGTCTACCTCACAGACTTGTGCCAGCAGCAGCCTTGGTGCTGAGCCTTCCCTTCAGCTTGTACAGCACAGTGGAAAGTCTCTGCTGTCCAAGCTGAAGAAAACAGACCCCACCTTGGGAAAGAAGTATTCCTGTGAATTCCTGGCTGGGAGGCTACAGGTATTGTGCATGGCACAGGTTTCCTCTGGCAGCCACACAAGCACCACCACAGCCCATGCCAGCACAGAAGGTTGAGAGCCTTACCTATACAACCCATGGCTTTTCATTAGAGTGCCAAGAGAAATTTAAAGCCTTTAGAAAAACCAGGATGCGCTACAAGGAAACGCATCAGCATTTCCCTTTGGAGCCTACGTTAGTAATTCAGACATACAGAACCGCCGAAGCAGCTACTGCACCTTGTGTTTCAGCCTGCCCTGTTTCAGCCTGCATTCTCACGGAGTGGGATGTCAGCTGCCAGACATTTCTCGCTTCTACACTTCGGCATAGCACCAATCAGTCTGCAATGATTCCTTTAGCCAAGCAGAGCATGCAGCACACAGTTGCCCTCTGTATGTCAGTGGGTGCCAAAGGCCAAGTTCTCAGTTTGCGTAAAGCAGCACAGCTCCATAGGAGCTACAGCAATTTATATCAGAAGAGGAACTAGCCCCAGATCCTCCCCACTTTCCTGTGGAAAGCCAGGGGCAGGAGTGATGGATGACAGCCACTGACCCAGCTGTAGAGATGGGATGTACAGTAAGCATCTGCATGATTTCCCAAAATATAAAAATATACCAGTATATATGCAATACCACAGACCCTCACAGCCCACGCTATAAGGCAGCTCAGAGCTGGCTGAAGTTAGCAAAGGAGACAGAAGAGTCTGTACCACATTCCTATAAGCATTTCAGTTCTTTTAACAGTGACAACTTAGTGTTAATAGAGTAGCTTACTCTGCCAGAGTCAACTTAAGAAATGCACTGCGTTGCATGGAACTGTCATTTTTGTGTGTGGATTGAAAGAAGCATTTCCCAGACAGACTGGCTATTTTACCACCTTTGCAGCTTTCCTGATTGCCGTTATCAACTAGTGTCATTATTGCAGATGACCCAGAAAGGACTCACATGAGCATCTTCTTACTGGGTACTGGAAAAAATGGATGGAAGTAACAACAGGAGGCTTCAATGTAGCCATTGTTACAGTAATCTGTTTCACTACACTACACAAATAAGCTGTGCACAGTCAGCTTCACCTCTGCAATGTCTGCCTGGCTTCACCCTACACACAATATCTAAGTGGACCTTCTGTTCTTGAAAGGATGGTGAAGTAGCCAGTAGCAAGTCATAACTACGAGTTTCTTGCACTACCAGCAAGCTAAACATAGCCAGCTCCAAGTGCAGGCTGCAAGAAGGAGATTAAACCTATTTGGATCAAACAAGAGGTTTTCAGAAGAGCTCTGCAAAGACTTAACCCTGAGCCCAGATCAATGGCAATGTTCTTCCAGTTTCAGTGGAAGCAGAGTTAGGTTCAAACTGAACACATCTTAAAAAACTGCTTCCCAAGTGACTGTCCACAGATATACTTGGTTACTACTGAAGTAGCAGAAATCTCAGAGCACTGGAGGGTAGAGAATCATATTCCTAGCATACAAATATAAAATAGTAGAAAACAGTGCTATTGTGTTTATTAAAACGTACGAGCGTTTTGCAGCTTATTATGTCAACTCAATACAAGTACAAATGCCATTTACCTGCAGTTATGGTACCATAGCAATTGCTAAGAAAAACTTGACTCTAAAGCAAGCTTCCAAATATTCGCTTTTGGCACTAAGATTTCCACATAAAAATAACATGGTGGTTTTGGTTTCTGATCTTACTTCTACTTACAACTATAACCTTAAAGAATGGGAACTGGGGACTACTGCTGGGTGAGAGGAAGAATGGGTAGAGACCCCTTTTTAATTTTGGCTCAGACAGATGAATCTGCACCCAGAACATCCCAGAGCTGTTCCAGCAGATGCTGGGCAGATCACAGGTCTCCACCATTTGATTGCTCTCCCATTCTGGTCAGATTCTGGCAAGATTTGAAGATATTCCTCCAGAGAAAAATTAAGATCGTATCCCTGGCCCACCCTTTAGAAAAAATATTTTATTTGACCACTCTGATAAAAGCCCAGTTTCCAGTCTGGTAGTGGGAAAAAGCAAATACAGACATGCAGCAAGAAATTAAAAAAACAACCCCCCCAAATTGTAATAAGCCCTACAAAGGATGTGGATCACATCCGCTTACTTTTTCTTGTCCTTGTCTTTCTTGGTTTGTTGAGAACCTGCCTGCTGAGCCTGTGACTGTAATAGCTGAGCTGCCGCCTTCTTCTTTTGAAAGTTGTTCAGCTCTTCCTCAAGCTCCTTCTTTTTATCTTCTACTTTTTTCTTCTCCTCTTGGTGAGTCCTCTTTAGATGATCAAACTTTTCATGAAGCTGCCAGGACAGAAACAATAAATTGGAAGAGAAAAGGAGAATGTTTAACTCAAGTTACAGGAAATGATGCCTAAAGTGGTTCCATCAGCACTGGGGATCTCCCTGCGCTGATAACAAGTCACTGATCTGTCCTCCAAGCACATCAGCCCTTGTGAGAAAAGCTTTGCAATTAACACAAGCACAGACAGCGAGACTTAAGTTTTTGCAGGAACTCAACAAGTACATTTCCAAACCTCATGTTGTGCTCCTCGCCGTTTTGTACCTACCAGACTCTCTCTTTGCTTGTGCAAAGCAAGAAAACACAGCCAGTCAAGGTGATAACCTTTTCTGGGGCTTTCTCTGCTCCTCCCTGAGGCAGATGTGTGATCGATGATGTGATGGGGTCACACCACAAGCCCGTGGCAGGGCTGAGTCCGCATCTGTTCCCTGAAACTCTTTATGACGGGCAAGGTGCTTTTCAGGCTTGATGTTAGAATCAAGGTGCCTGAGTTCTTAGGACTCTCTTGGAAAAAGCCCAGCTCAAACCCTCACACAACATCCTTTGAGTTACAATATACTCACATCTTTCTCAGCTTCTTTCAATTCTGCTTCCTTTTCCTTCACTCTCATGACGAACATCTGCCTCATTTCATCCTCCTTCTTCTGGAGTTCACCCAGGAATTCATTCCTCTTTGCTTCATAAGTCTCTTGGAGACTGCAAAAACACAGGAAAAAAAAAACCCAAAAAACACAACAACAACCCAGTCAGAACTGCATTTCATGCAGAGTCATGAGTTTCATCATACTTTCACAAAACGTCACCAGAGGTCTCTGACTCGCAAGAACGAGTGAATGCCTCCACCAAAACTAGTCCTCGCTTCCTAGATGGCAGCATTGGTCAGGGGGTCAAACTAGCAAGCAAAAATGAGCACACTTCAGGATCCTGTAAGTCGCTTAACAGTCAGGATGTCCTTCAAAATAAGCAGTCACTGTGGAATCACCTACAGAATTCCCTGATGCTCACACATCTTGATACATGCTTGATTCACGTGTCCTCACTTCTCACACTCTTTGTCCTGAATCTCATTGGAAGCGTAAGGTTTGTGGAGCAGAGGCAGGCCTACCACAGAGCAAAACCTGGCTTTATGTAGCTCATTAAGCAGGACACTGACACAAAGCAAAATTAATTTTCACTACTTTTTACTAATGGATTCAGACCAGGAGCTTTATTTAGATAAAGCCACATTGAGGGACCTCTCTATCTCCTCTAACTGTAAAGGAAGAACAAAGCTTTTGCAAATGAGAGGCATCGTTCCTACACTGAATTACCACACCACTGGATTCTTTCATACCTTTATTCCTCCTCCACTTCCTTGTATTTCTTTATTTGCCCAGCACTGAGGTACCACAGCAAGTACTGGGACACCAAATATATTGTCCATGCACCTCTGCGATTTTCAGAGCCTTGAAGGAGCTCTAGATGCCAAATTCCTTTTCATTTTATTCCTTAAATGGGTTTGGATATTTCTGCCACCACTACAGTGTGGGAATGATAACTATTTCCCCAAGAAGCTTTTCTGAAATTCTCTTTTTTAAGTGAAAACTCCATTGCAATCAGAGACATTCGTTGCATGCATGAACCTAAAGAACACACTAACCACTGGGCCAGTGGGATGTCTTCATCCCATTAATGCCTAGGTTTTGTCTTTCCTAGCTTATGGCTGTAATTTTGTTATTTTTTTCTATGAATTGGGGAACAAAACTAGACACAAAGACAGAAGCCTTGGGCTTAGCACTGTTAACCAATGGGTGCTTTGATTCGGTCCTAAAAAAAAACAAACCTAGGAGAGACTGCCCAGAGCTTTCTTGCACAGCACTAGCCACCCTGGAGCGATCGCTCAATCCCAGCTGACCACAGCAGCTTCTCACATCTTGAATGAAAACCACTTACTGTAATACCACAAAAATCTTCTCATGTGAGAGCAGCGCAGGAGGCACCTTTGGATTCTTGGCTGAATTAAGAGTCACTCCATCTGCAGCAGATAGAGATCTGGACATCTGAATTGAAGCCTCCCTGAAATTCATTCTTGGACTTAACCCTCTGACTGTCAACAATAAAACTTCAATTCATAAACCCTTCTGAAGGATCTAGCACAGAAAAACAGTAAAGATTGGTCTTTACTGTTCAGTGTGCAAAAATGGGATCAGCAATTAGTGACACGCTATCCCAGGGAGCAGCAGAGCCTTATGGACTGAACTGGAAAGCTCTCCACACTACTAATTGTATCCTGTGCTGCCAACAACTTTTTGCAAAGCTCATTTCCAAAAATGCAATGCCAGGTGATGTGCAAGCAGGGAAAAGCTTGCAAGGAGCCCAGGCTCAGTGCTCATCCCAGCTTTCTTCTTAAATACTTGCCATTAATCTCAGGCTAGAAAACCGAAATCCACATTGAAGCTACTTTGACTTCCAGAGAAGTCAAGTTCACAGGGAAACTGGCCCAACAACTCCAGGCTGCATTTGAGAAAACTCTCATAGTCCCAAGAGAATAACAGTTCGAATCAACTGGGAATCCTACAGCTTCTCACAGACAAAGATGACAAGGGAATTTGCTTTTTAAGTGCACAAACACATGTTCCAAGAGTATCTGGATTTCCCAACAAACACACCCCACTCTAAAGGATGACCTTGTAAATGCTTTGCCAGCTTCCTTTTTGCAACCACTCACTCATTGCCATCAGTTGGCTGGGTAACTGCCCAGATCCCCCTGAGGCTTATGAGGGGCTCTCCAGTGCAAACTGGCTGAAGAGCTGTTGTTCCCGCAGCTCCCAGCACCCAGGCACAGGGCAAAGGCATGCTTTTGATCACCAGTCTCAAGAGGAACAGAGAGAACCAAAGATGCTGTTTTCTTCATTTCAAATATACACTGGCCTCAGTCAAACAGCTTGAGTTCACGAGTTTTGTTTGTTTATTGGAGAGGGGGAGGAAGCCGCCAGAGTGAACTGCTCTGAACCAGCACGTACCAGATGGAGAAATTCTGTACATTTTCATTTCCTTGCTACTTATAGCTTGGTCAAAAGAGGCCTCATGTACAGGAAGTAATGGAAATTCCTTAGATTCCTGGAAGAGACGGACTGAGCCCATTTTAAGCTATTACTCTCCAGAAAGGAAATCCAATAAAGCTTCACACTTGGGCTTCGTAACAGAACTGGGCTTGACTGATCTCAGCACAATTTCTCCACGACAGAGGAAACTCAGCTGCATAATCTCAGCAAGCCACAAATCAAACCCCTAACCAAAGCAAACTCAGTGCTGTGGCACTGAGTCACACTCTGCCACTTTCCAGCAAAAGCATGGACCCAGCTTTTCCCCAGTGAACATCAGAGACAAATCACGTTTGTCTGTGGTGATCTGCATGGCTACCATCTCAGATACTGGCATGTCACCTCCTGATATGCATGTGCATTACAGAGACAAACTGATATCAATGCAAAGATGCATGTGTAATCCCAACTGCTCTCCCTTGGGGCAGAGGAGCGTGGGATGCTGCTAAGGCAGCGGGTGCAATTATTGGGAAAAAGGTGGGGAGGCACAGGAAACAGAGGAAGAAAATAAACATTTGCTCCCAAATTCCCACACAGCTGTCATCCCTGGATAATGACTGGGGTTTCCAACCAACAAAGCTGTCAGTGATGGTATAAACTGTATCTAGCAATAAAATAAACCTAAGGCATCAGACCGTGGTACTGTCTTCACACAGCACCTTGGACTAGCTCCAGAGGGTCAACAAGAACATTTACCCCAGGATCTCCCCTTCAGTAATCAGTTCATATCTCAATGCACGAATCACATTCATCTCAGAAAGGATATAGCCAAAACGCAGCTACTGTACCTGGCCCTGACTCTTGGCCGAGTGAGCTGGCAGCTGGAAAGTTGTGTCTGCATTAGAGGAGGAAAGGGGCCATTAAAGTATCACCTGACCATCTCAAAACTTGCCCTTCTCCCAGGGAAAAAAGCATCAGGAGGAAATTTCCAAGCAACTAACAAGTGTTCGGTTCAACAGACTCACCCAGATCTCTGGGAAGCTGGAAGGATGCTGCCAGCAGGAAGATGAACGTAAGCATTATTGAAGACTGGACAGTACACAGGGTTTTAGGAAAGCAACAGCAAAACTGAGAAAGATCAGTTTTGCAATCTCCAAAAGAGCTTTTTCTAGCTTGAAAATGACAACTCACAAAGAATGTTAACTGATGTTAACTGTTCCTAGCCAGGCGTGCCTACAAGCCCTGATTGCTGACCACCTCCAACTCTCTTACTGTGTCTTACAAAAACATGCCCACTTCCACATTGCTGAGAACACAATGAAATCAGGAAACAGAAACAATCCCCTTGGCAGGCTTTGCATCACAGCAGCCTCTCTGCCCTGCAGAGCAGCAGACAGTTTCAAACATCAGCTTATGAAGATCAGTGAGAAACTGATTCCCACTTCTAAGAGGAGTGTTTAGAAATCATTTTTTTTCTAAACTTCTCAATACTGGCTGACCAACAGCAGGTAGGAGATAGACTGAAAGGTCTTGCAAGTGATAGCCAGCAGCTTACATTTGATGCAGCTAAGCAAAGGGAGCTCAAAGAATGCAAAGAAAGCCGGTACAACTTAAGCAACAGTGCAGATAGATCTGTAGGCATATACTCCTTCCTCTTAAATTCCTAGGATGCAACTTGATCTGAAATGAGTCATATCCTACTCTCAAAAGGCATTGCCTTCAAGCATCCTGGTGACATCTTGTAGGCTCTAGAAGGCACGTATAGCCCTCCTATGTGGTTGCAGACATTTTCAAAATATTAAGGCAAGAACTGGCTTTGTCAACCATCCAACCTTTTCCTATGTTTCTCCAGCACAAATCCTAGGCCATGAGAGCAGTACTGCACTGTGCGAAGTTCTACTCCCCAGTCGCACTTCAGATCTCAGCTGCTCCCACTGACCATGGCTACTCCTCCCTGGTCAATGCAAACACTTGGAACCCCAAGACCTCCCAGCTCTCTGGCTGTACAAGACCCGATTTACACCTGCCTACCTGAAAGGTTTGCTGTCTGGATCTGTGTCCTTGAATCCCATTTCTTCTAGCTTGCAGCGCCTGTACAGCTCGTAGTGTCGGGTGTGTGTCTGCTCCCTCAAGTCCTCCATGTTCACTCGGATCAGCATCTCCCGCAGCTTCACAAAGTCACAGTGATTTTCATTTTCAACTGCAAAGACAGGCCATCCACAGGGAGAACATTAAATCCAGCAGCCAGGTTTCCTTGGAATCATAGAATTATTAAGGTTGGAAGAGACCTCTAAAATCATCTCATCCAACTGTTGAACATCCCCACCATGACGACTGAATCATGGCCCTCAGTACCACATCTCCGCATCTCTTCAGTACCTCCAGGGACAGTGCCTCCTCCCAGGGCAACCTGTACCAATGCATTACCCTCCTTCTGAGAAGAAATCCTTCCTAATATTCAACCCAAACATCCCCTGGTGCAACTTATAGCCACTACCTTTCATCTTTGTCCCTTCTTTGGTTCCACATGCATTTCTTCACTAGCAAGGTGGTGATATGATCCCTTTGCACATGGGATTGTGCTTCCCACTCAAGCCCACTCTAACTGCAAGTCACCAACAGGGTCATGGCAGGCAGCCAGAAATTCTCAACTTGTGGCTTTGGGAAAAGCAAGAATATGAGAATATCCCTCCAGAGATGCTTTTTCCGTGGCAGCTGACCTTACAGAGGAGACCTACACCTATGGTTTTGGGGTTGAGAGCGTGGCAGCTCACAAGTACAGTAGAATGTGTGCTCTCATTACCATTTCTATGCTCAACAGGGTCTGGCATGCCCCACTCAGCTCCTGGCAAAGCAAGCAGCTCAGCCTCCAATGGAACTGCGACCAGAGAACTGCATGCTTCAGAGCAGAAAATAGTTTGAGTATTCTGAAAAACAAGGGATGGAAGTTCTCTTTTTAGGATCCAACAGCAAACAGCAAGCAGTTCTGCTGCTAGCTCTGCAGCATGCCCTTGGGGACCCAGCAGAGAACTCCAGCTGTTCCCCTTCAGAGATCAGAGCAGCTGTCTCACTGGAAAGGGGCAATTTAGGGCCAGATCTTCAAAGTCCCTCTGGTACCCAGATAAATCTCTTAGATTATCTGCTCTTAGCTCCTGGGAACAGCAAAAACCCAGCAGGATACATGTCTAGTAGAAGACTTACCAAACAGAGCTTCTTTCCTAACTGTCAGCTATTCCCAGAATTACCCTCTGGCGCACACAGCCATAGACAATAAATCCAAGGCTGCCTCAGCTTGTGTTACTGAAGAAAAAACGGGATGAGTTTTGCAGAATTGTTCTGTGGATGCTCCCCTGCAGCTCACTGGGCCGTTCTCCAGTTGGATATGCAGCTAAAACCACCAACAGACCAGCATGGTCTCAAGCCTCTAATTCCCAGCACCAGTTGGGAAAGCGAGGGCCAGCTCTATCTTAGGGAGCTTTGGGACAGTCTGGGCTTCAAACATCCTGAGCCAAACTCTGCTCTCAGTTGACTTTATGAGGGATTTCAGACTTAAGCTGCGCATCCATGTGTTAGAACACCAGGGCGAGACACACCAAGCAGTCAGTATTGGATTGGTTCTGCTCCTGCTTGAAGGAAGCTGGTAGGGCACAGCACCTGCTCCCCTCCCTGGAACCCCTCCTCTCCCCTGCTATATGTATTTATTCTGACTTGTGTACAAAGTCCTAACCATTCAATTGCTCAGATCTTCCCCATCGCTCATGCTTCATTACTGGCAGAAAAGCACACAGAAGAGAGGACAATTTATGTCTTAATTTCAGAAGTCAGTTATTTAACATTTCCTAGTAGGGTTACCCTGTTCTTCCCTAAAGCAAGAGGCCAGGCTGAATCCCATCTATCTCCAGGTCACAAAGCCCTGTTTTTAAGGAGAAGCCTTAGAGTGGCAATCTCACTTTTCCCAAGACAGATTTTGATTAGGGGCACTTAGAGATCAATGCACCTTTCCTTAGAATGAGACAAGATGACAAGGACTTATCTGTGCTTCTGGTACATACCCTGGACAACACCCCAGGGGTACTGCCTGGCTTTTGCCATCTTGTTGCCAATCTTCACTTCTTCAGTGCTACCAACTACAGCAAAAGGAAGGTGGACCTATGGAGGAAAGGGACAATAAGGTTAGGGATTTCCTTTGATGCACTGACCGGGATTGCTGGTTACTGTGGCAGCTGTGCTGGATTTAAGTTATTTAAGTCTCTCTGCGATTCAGCCAGTGTTTTAGAAAGAGCTACAGAACAGTCTGGATTAGAAACATGCTCAGACCTCAAGTCCCAAACTCTGAATTCCTAAAAATACAAGAAGTGCACATATTTTACATGTAATTACAATACACAACCATGTTCAGCACAGAAAAAGACAAAGTTGAGTTGAATTTGAACTCTAAGAAAAAATAGTAAGAAAGAGAAAAAGGAAATAACATACATCCTCCCAAGCAAGGTAGGCTAAAATTCAGCAAGGTTCTGTCGCTTGAAATAATTATTAATGCTTCCTCTTTGAAAGGACAAGACCGTGAGCAAGGGGAAGAGCCAGTGTGACCCAGCCCAGGGCTGACACGACTGAGTCACCAAGCACTGCTGCATCCCAGTCTCTCTGCGGGTGTGGCAGCACTTTGGGATCTGCTCCCAGAAGCACAGCTGCTGCCAGCGGGGAGCTTGCTTCTCCCTCCAGCTCAGCCCGCAGCGCTCTCCTATCCAAAGCAGCTGGGCGTGAGCTCCAGGCGTGGTGCCTCAGCGGCCAGGTTGTGGTCATGGGCTGGGCAGGAAAGGGAAAAGCCAAGCTCCAGAGGATGTGGTTAACTGGCAAAGGAGTTTCCCTGCAGAAGAAAACAGCACACACACAATGCCTGGGCAGAAGCACGTCCCTTCTCTGTGCCAGCATCCCCCTGCTGCAAGCACAACGCTGCTGGGGAAAAAGGGGAGAGAACGCAGAGATTTGGAGAGGGTCTGATATGCAGCTGCATGTGGAAATTGCTGTCTACAGGCAGCCGTGCAGGAAACTCCCACAAGTCTTTAAGTTACAAGGAAATGGCTTAATTATGACACCTCTACTCCCTCTGAAATGCTGATAGCAACTCAATCTTCTGTTCACTCAGTCTTGCTCACATTAAATGCACTTTCTTTGGAATCAGCACATCCCTTTGTGTGTTACTTGCCTTGCTAAAGACACCCAATGGCTTCATGAGCCCTGCAGTGAAGGCATGGCACTGCCAGAAACCTGGGACTCGCATTCTTCCCCTTGCACTTCAATCAGAACCATGGCAAACTGTCATTTCTCAATGTAAAACCCACTAAATGCTCACTTTACCTCAGTCTTGTCTGCCCTCAGTTCCCATGCTACTGCTGCAGAAAAGGAAAGGAAATGAAAGCCAGAGCCCATGCCACTGATGGCTGATGGCCCTGCCAAGAGTAGGAGCATCAATGGCAGCCCCACTCTCACTAGAAAACAAAACAAAGGCAGAAGTGATTCACCCCACCGAGCACCAAATGGTCACTCAGGACAGGAAACCCAAACCTCAGCCCTCTGCTTGACTGCTCCAGGCCTTGCCTCCCATTCTCTTCCTTCCCTGAGATAGGAACTCTGTGAGAAGGGGAGGATGTGAAAAATGCTCAGAGGAGAATTGCTTGGCAGACAAAGAAATGCGTCAGGTCAAGCAGCCTACGTATCTCCAGTGCCAAAAGCCTTTTGGCCAGCCTGGTTTCTGTGCTCAGACCACAGTTCAAAAGCCAAAAGAAAGATAGTATAATATGCCCAGCCCTTGAGGATTGCCCCACAGAAAGCAACGGGAGCAGAACTCAAAGAAAGACATACGCTCATTGTGGCATTGATCTCGGCGACTGTCTCTTCATCCGTTGGGAACTGGTAGATTTGGACACCGTTGCTGACCAGCTCACTCATGATTTTACTCTTGAACTTGTGCAACTCATTTTTTGCAATGGTGTCAGCCTTGGCAATGATGGGAATGATGTTCACCTGCAAGACAAGGACAGCACTGCACATGTTGCACCATGAGGAGAATACAGGGCAGCGTGCGCATCCTGCAGCAATAGCCTCAGCACTGCCACCAGCTGACACCAACCCAGCAGAAGACTTCCCCATGGCTGCTGCCATAGTCAGGATAGGCAGGCAGCAGCAATTATGACCTTAAAAAGAAGTCAAATGCAATTTGGCAACATGCTATTTCCTGTCTCTGTCATATTCCCCTCTTTATCCAAATTGGCTGCACAGGAAATGCTGTCATAGACTATTACAAGCTGTTCCAAAAAAAAAAGGAAATTACCATATAGGCACTTCTCTGAGCCACAGCAGGCTGGGTGGCTGTGACAAACTCAGACAACAACCTCCCACAGGAGCTCACTTAGGTGCTGCTATCGGGGACATGAGGGCACACCACAGGACTGCTGTCCCACCACAGCAGGATGGCAGCTAGCAGTAACAGAGGTCTGCTCCTCCACCCACATGCACACACTCTACTACACCACTGCACTACAAAGCGAGGATTGGTTTTGTCCCTTTACAGCTCTTGGACAATCAAAGATAACAACATGATGTAGTTAACAGAAATTAAAGATAAGGGACTGACTTTCTTCCCCACCCAGTGTGCAACACTGGTAGTAAACAGCAAATGGCAGCATGTGAAAGCCCCAGAGAGATGGCAGAGTCTAGATGTAGCTGAACTGATCCACAAAAAGCAAGCTCCACACAAGTGTCTGCTTTGCTGAGAGAAGCTAGAGGCATGCAAGAAGAAGGAAAGCGGTGTTATTTCCTTTCCACTCCTCCCAGACAGACCATTTTTCTGTCTTTGATCTTGCAGAACTTGCTTTTTCTTGCTCTCCTCCAACAATATTGCTAGCACAGAAGATGATAATATTGACCTATATGAAGGGATTTTATCTACAGTACTTGAAAATCCTCTTATATTACATCTGTTAATTCTGTTCAGAGGATGTCCTGGAGTTATTAAATCCTCCTTTTGCCAAAAGAATGGCAATGAATGGCAGCCAGCTTATTTTGGGTTAATCACCATAACCCTATTTTAAGCCAAATAGAGCAGGGATGTTTCTCCATCACTGTAATAAACCCCAATCAATGGGTCACTCTAGGAAATAAAGAAGCATCGTCATCATTTATCTTTTGCAGAATCAGAATCCAGAGAAGCAGGGTGGACAGATTTAAACTGCTTAATCATGATGTATAGAAACAGAGAAATCTCAATTGAATGTACATTTGTACATTGGTTATTTTCCCTGAAAGAAGAGACATCAAAACTTCTTACTAATTAGTAGTGAGGAACCATGCTTAAAACCAAGTTCGGTTCCTGTTTTTGCGACTTACGGAGGGTAACTGAAAAAATGCATGTGGAATAACATTTATTCAGACTCTTGGTGTTTATCAGATCATGGTTAGAGTAACATTACATTGCCTTGAAGTACAAATCACTTTTGTGTCTAGCTGGATGTGCTCAGAGCATGCAGACACAGCATTCTGATTTGTTTTTCTTTATAAGGTGACCTTATGTGTTTGGATGTACTTCTCTCCCTCTAACATATACTTATGTGAGGTTTTATACCAAAACTAGTCACTGGATAAAGTAAACTAGAGATGGCAAAAAAACTCAGTGCAGAACTAGTTGAGTTCAGCTTCAACCTCTCATTTTTGTTTATGGGTTGGAAGAGGAAAAAACACTTTTTTCCCCCCAGCAGCCAAGTAATCTTTCAGTTGTGAACAAACCTGTCACTGAACTTGGCAGTGTTAAACCACAGCTCTCCTGTTAATTTTACAGCGTAGCTGTGGAGCAAAGCAGTCTAGTTTCTTAACTGGGAATGGGACTGGAAAAGGATGAGAGTCTACGCTTCTATTAAATCTGTGCAAGGTATGAACCAGTAAATTATGACCCATCCCAGCAGCCAGCCTGAGGTAATAAAATTTTCACACCACATCTCTGCCATTCCCTGCTGCTAAATACAGACAGTATTTTTCTGTACAGGTTTAGCTAGGTCTTTGGCAACGTCATAAAGCCCACACAAACCAGCAGAGCTGTGCGGTGGGCATAACATGGGCAGCAAGTACCTTACTGTCGAGCTTCTTCATGGTGACCAAGTCTAGGGATTTCAGTGAGTGTCCAGTTGGTGCAATGAAATACAGGCAGGCATGAATTCTGGTATCATGGTAATTGAACAGGGATCGTTTGATCTTCAGCTCTTCTTGCAAGTAGGCTTCAAACTGTGCATCAATGTACTCTACTATGGGCTTGTAGCTGAGGAGAGAGAAGAGAGAGCACTGAGCAGACATGTACTGCTGGGACAACACAAGTCACTGAACCACACTCAGGAAGCTTCATGGGTGCTCCGCGCATTATGAAGAAAAGTGCTGCACTTGGTACCTACCTTCACCATCCAACCTACAGTCCCTTCCTACCAAGTGTGTGCTTTTGCCTGGTGCACAGGGAGTTTCTTATGGACAAATTAGCAAGGAGATGTGGCAGAGACCCTGGACTTTAGGTGCACACAAAGCTGCTACCCTGAAGAAAAATCTGTTTTGGAGTATCTCCCATTGAGATCTGAAAACACCATCGAAAATCACCAAAAACAAGAAAATGTAACCATGAAATCACCTCCCCCTATTTATTCCATAATTTTGTTTGTGATCTTAAAAGAGGAAAGAAAGATATACCCAGGGAAAAAAAGAAAAAAGGTTTTCTGGAATTGAAGCTTGTGAGCAAAACTCAAAAGTCACTGCACGTTTGAGACTGTATGGGGGGACTTTTTTGACTGAAAAAAAATGTTGACATGGTTCAACATGCTCTGATCTGACTGATCATACTTCCGGAAAAGAAACTTCTCTGTTTGCTGCTTTCTCCATCAGGGCAACCTCAGAACTTCTGGCCCAATTAAGACCTCTGAGGATGGCACTGAGACCAGACAACACTGCCACTATCTCAAGTACTGGATTCGTAGTGGTGTTCATGCCCTCCCTGAGGAGTGGCTGTGAGGAAGCAAGCAATGGGGCATTTTCAGGTTCTCCAGGAAACACAGCAGGCAGCCAACAAGTTTTTTGTCCTGACCCTCTGCTCCAGATGCCACTGCAGCTGTTCAAGCAGTTGCTCAAAACTGTGGCTTATGTAGAACAGAGTCTTGCTCAATTTACCAAGGAAGAGCTATAGCAGGAAATAGCCATTGCTGCACAATGGCCACTGACACCGGACACTCAGAAAACATCATTTGAGCACTGTTAGTTAATTTGCAGGCACAAGAAGCTAATAAAGCAGCAAGATTTTACACGCGGCAGACAAAAGTCCATACAAAAGCAGAGCTTTGCACTGGGACAGAGCAAAACGCAGGCTGTCTCTGGCCCTGCTCTCCAATTGGCTGCCAGGAAGTTAGAGGGGCTTCACTACCCATACCACTGGCATTTGTCTGCTGAATAAAGCAAATGCAAAGTGACCCGGCAGTAACAAGCTGCAGAGCATCCCCACTCCGAGCACCTGCTCCTCTTCTGAGCAGCTTTTGTTCTAGCCTGAGAGCATATGGCAGTGTCTGATGTGCAGAGCTCCTTCCAAGATGCATGCGTGCCTCTCTGCATCAGCTCCACAGCGTTGGCTAGGGAGCAGCAAAACAAGGACAACAGTTGCACTTCAGTGGCAGGTCAGGGAGCATGGAAGCATTCCAGAAACAAAGCATTGTAAAAATAATGATATTTTTCAAAAATCAAAGTTTTCATTAGGGAATAAGAAACGGTGTCTGCTCAGTCTCCACACTAGCAGAATTGTCAGTGTAATCTTTCACTTTAAGCTTGCCTTGTCAAAGAGATGATGTTGTTTATCTACCTAGCACCCTTATGGCTTTTGCTCAGTGCAAACACTGACAGCCAGCATCCCTCATTTATTTAGGTGCAGGGAACAGAGTTGCAAAGAAGACTGCAGAGGGAGATGGGACTGCTGTAATGAGGGAATGCATGGCTCCAAAATGTAGGAAATGCATTAATATTAGCTTATTAGCCATTATCACAAAATGACTGTTTTTAAACAACAGCAAAAATCCATGTGGGCGTATATAAGGAATTGTGCAGGCTGCTCACAACACAGGCTGCCCAGAATATTTACTTCATACGTGCAACATGAAAATCTGTGCTTAGATTAAAACAAAACTCAGCTGGACTTGAGCAGTGCAAGATGTTGTGGGCAGGAACTACAATCCGAGTTCCATTCACCTGAAGATGGAAAAACAATTGCAACATGAGAATGCATATTCAAGTATTTCTACGTCTCAGTTCAGGTAGATACTCAAACTAAGCTGCACATAGACAAAGGGGATCAACTCTGGTGCAAGTACGTTCAGCAGCAGAGAGGGGGATTTTGGTGTGCAAGGTGTGTCCTGAAATTGAGGAGGTAGCATCACGGAATCATAGAATCATTAAGGTTGGAAAAGACCTCTAAAATCATCAAGTCCAACCATCATTCCCTTCCCACCATGCCCACTAATCATGCCCCTCAGTGCCACATCCATATGGCTTTTGAACACCTCCAGAGAGTGACTGCACCACCTCCCTGTGCAGCCTGTGCCACTGCATTATCAATCCTTCTGAGCATAAATTTTCTCAGATATCCAACCTGAACCTCCCCTGATGCAACTTATGGCCATAACCTCTCATCCTATCACTAGTTATCTGCAAGAAGATTTCACACCAGCTTGTGTCACAGGCTTGCTTTCAAACTTTGTACTGAACAGTGTATCCACCAACACTGACTTGCTGATGCCAGTTTCACTTGATGATTGCTGGCTGGAAATACGCGCAATGAGCAAAAGCCATTAGGGTGCTAAGGAGATGACCACCATCAACTTTTTGACAAGGCAGGCAGTTGTACAGAGGAGCAGGGCATTGCGGTGTGCAAGGGAGGGTCCTGAAATCAGGAAGACCCCAGGGCAAGTAGAGAGCTGCCTGGAGCCATTCCCAGCTCAAGAGGCCAGCTCACTTAGCAGTCATCACTAGGATATCAGGGAGTGTGAAAGGGAGATGAATGGGTGGAGGGAAACACTGCCATCCCTGCAAGAAAAGTACCAATAGGGACATTTGCAAGTAGCAGAGGGTCCCTTGCCCTCTTGCCATAAGGGAGAAGGAGACCTAAGAGACAGGGAGGAATAGAAATAGATCTCTCCTTAGATCTTAGAATTAGATCTTCCTTAGTGGAAGGCAAACACCCTCCATGCTCACTTCACCCTTTCAGGTGCTCTTCCACTATAGAAATGAGGGTCTGGAACTTGAGGGACAGGCAAATGAGGATGTTGATGGGTCAGGATGGATTTTATTCACAGGTACTGAGGGAGCTGGCAGAAGTGCTCACCAAGCTGCTTTCCATCATTTATCAGCAGTCCTTGTCAAACAGGGAGGATCTAGGTGACAGGAGATTATGTCACTACTATGACACCCATTTACAAGAAGGGTCAGAGGGAAGATCCATAGAACTACTGGTCAGTATCAGGGAAGTTCACAGAGCAAATCATCTTGAGTGAATCACAGAGCATGTGTAGGACAAGCAGGGAATCAGGCCCAGACAGCATGGGGTTATGAAGGGCAGGTCCTGTTTGAGCAACCTGATCTCCTTCCATGACCAGGTGATCTTTCCCATTGAACAAGGGAAAGGCTGTGAAGGTAATCTACCTAGACTTTAGTAAAGCCTTTATCTCCCACAGCATTCTCCTGGAGAAGCTGGCAGCCCATGGCTTGAGCAGGTATACTCTTCTCTAAGTAAAATCTAAGCTGTGTGGCCAGGCCCAGAGAGTGGTGGTGAGTGCAGTTAAATCTAGTTGGAGACCAGTTATCAGTATTTTCCTCAGGAGTCAGTATTGTGGCCAGTCTGTTCAATATCTTTATTGATGATCTGAATGAGAGGAATGAGTGCATCCTCAGTAAGTCTGTAGAACACACCAAGTTGGGAGGAAGTGTTGATCTGCCTTAGGGTAGCAAGGCTCTAAAGAGGGATCTGGATAGGCTGGATGGATGGGCTGAGGCCAATTGCATGAGTTTCATAAAGACCAAGTGCATTTTGGCTACAAAAACTAACTCCATGCATCACTACAGGCATATGGCAGTGCCTGGAAAGTTGAGTGGAAGAAAAGAATCTGGGGCTATTAGTCAACAACCAGTTGAACATGAGCCAGCAATATGCTCAGGTGGACAAGAAGCCAACAGCATCCTGGTTTGTGTCAGAAACAGTGTAGTCAGCAGGACTTGGAAAGTGATCACCCTTCTGTTCTTGGAGTTGATGGGGCCCACACCTCTAGCACCACATTCAGTTTTGACCCCTCCACTACAAGAAAGATATTGAGGCCCTGGAGCATGACCAGAGAAGGGGAATGAAGCTGCAAAGAACCTGAAACACAAGCCTTATGGAGAGAGGCTGAGGGAACTGTGGTTGTTCAGTCTAGAGAAGAGGCTCAAGGGAGACCTGAGCGCTCTACAATAACATAAGAGGTTGAGGTAAGGCAGGGGTAAGCTTCTCCCAGGTTACAGTGACAGGATAAGACAGAATGGCCTTAAGTTTTGCCAGTGGTGATTCAGGTTGGATAATAGGAAAAACTCCATCTTAGAAAAAGTGGTAATGCATTGGAACAGGCTGCCCAGGGAGACAGTGGAGCCACCATCCCTGGAGGTGTTCATTAAATGTGTAGATGTGCCACTGAGGGACACGGTTTAGCGGACTTGCTGGTGATGGGTTGGACTGGATGATCTTAAGAGGTCTTTTCCAACCTTAGTGATGCTACGATAAGGCCGGCAGAAACGTAGTTCCAGCTTTGTAACCCTCTACTTGATCCTTTTACTTCTTCGGTTTCTCGCCACCTCTACCCGCCTCTCAAGGTCAGCAGTGCCAGCTGTCACACTAGAATCACATAGTATCCCCAGAACAACAGGGGACCTACCCTGTTCCCCACACAGGATTGAGACTTTCTGATCTCAGAGCACATCAGCACCAGGACTCCTTCTCCCAGTAGAAATAAATTTACCTGTCATCTTTGTTAATTTGATCTCCAAATCCAACCGTGTCAACAATGGTCAGCTTCAGACGGACATTACTCTCCTGGAGCTCATAACTCCTGGCTTTCAATCTCACACCAGGCTCATTGTGTGTAGCAGGCTCACTTTCAAACTTTGTATTGAACAGAGTGTCCATCAGTGTTGACTTGCCGATGCCAGTTTCACCTGAGCAGATAAAAACAGAGTCAGAATGGTGCCATCTCCTATCCCAATCTCATCCTCAGGCACATTCACCAGGTTAAGGAGTTGCCCTGCTTTTCCACTAGTGGAATTAGGCTACATACATACAGCTAAGTAAAATAATCCCTGGAGGAACAGATGTCTTTTGAGACAGTCTCAATCTCTACCAATACCCCTGGACTGAACAAGGGACTGTGTGGACAACATGAGGTGACAGCAGCTCTGGCCTCTGCAGGTCAGACTGGCCAGGTCTGTGCAGCGCATCCTGTAGACGTCCCTGATCAAAGCACCATGCACCAGCGAATCCAAAACAAGCTCCTGTCAGGCAAAAGCTGCTGCTCTGACAGACATAAGATAAACCAAATGCCTTCTAAAAACTATCACCTGCAGGTAGAGAGCCAGGCTGAGCTAGAAACAGCAAAAGGAAAAAAAGAGACTGTTTTAAGAACAGTCACTTAGACATTTGCTGAGCGAGGCCCTTGGCATAAAAAAGGAAAAGGACTCCTTCCAGCAAATGCCTGCTGCTACCAGAAGTCAGTTACTGGACTTGCTACACTGGCATGGCGGGTAAGACAGATAGTCATTCCTTTCCCAAGGAAGCATTTGCTCTCGGTGGAGCTCAGCTGTTACTCGTTGTTTTTACATTGTTATGACCTGACCAGAGCTTTAGGCGCACTCCTGCTTGACAGCACAAAGAACCCCATCCTGCACATCTTGCAAGGGACAGCATGAAGCATTCTTACTTGAGAAATACTTAATTCTCTTTGTAACACTGTTGGTCAAGTCCTCGTTCTGCTGGGTTTTTTGTTTTTGTTTTTTACAGAAGCAAACTGTAACTTCTCTCAACTCTAAGCTTGATTCTCAAGGAAGCATTCAATTCTGTGTGGTTTTATGCCTTTTTTTTTTTCCTCCCAAAATCATTTCTATTTGTTTTTCAAGAGAACTACAAAAAAACAAAAATGCAATTTGGGTAATGAAGACTTGAGAGAAGTACATAAAATTTAAAAAATAAAAAATAATAACATCTGAAATAGCATACTACATAAATACCAACTTTTAAAACTGCCTCAGTGCAATTAGTAACACTGATGAAAGCATTAGCCTAAATCCCATTTTTAAGTCAGAAGTGTTTGCTTAGTGTTACCCTCTCCAACTGCTACTGCTGCCCATGCTGTGAGCAGGGGGTGGGCTGAGGAAGTATCTCAAGGTCATACCACAAACAAGCCAAGTTTTCAGTAAAATTTCCTCTCCACATAATTTTTAATAACAGAAGTGACAGAAATGCCAAGCTGCATCTCTTCTGAAGAAATCCGAACCACGTTCATTGTTGCACTACAGTTAGCATTTAGGCAAACTGCTCGCTTGTGAACAAGATTCCCCACTGCCCTGAAAAATCTTAAATTGAAGTGATTGATTCACCAATGCAGAAAATAAAGGGGGAGAAGAGGGCCTGCATCTGGGATGGCCCCCAAGCATCTCTCTGGGCTGTCTGCACTCTTCTAGGACCTCTCACTCAAAATGTGCAGAAGCCCCACTTCAAAGACCTCAGCAAACCATGCGGTATTTGTGTCCACAGAAACAGTCAGCAGCTATGCATTATAGTGAGCTCCTGATATGAAAGCAGCACTGCTGAATGCTCTGCTCGATCAGCATTGCAGCATTTCAGTCATGCACACTGCAACTAAAAGCTTCACATTACTATGTCAAAGTCAATGGTGTCCTTTCTGAAAACACAATTTGAAAAGTTTTGTTTTAAGGAGAAAGTTTCTCCTCTTTGGACAACTGCAGGAACTTGTGTGAAATTTTAATCCGGAGCTAAAAATGGTTGATCAGCACATTTTATAAGGGAAGAGTTGGAGCAAATTGCTGCTAATGGAAATGTATCAAGTCATGCTAAGAGAGGAATATTTACTGCAAGAGAAAAAGGCAATTAATTTATGCCATTTTGATCAAAGAGCTGCCTGCTAATCTAGATATTCCCTGCTGAATTTTAAATGGTTTCATGCTGCTAGAAGAGCCATGTGATGGCTGATAGCCTGAGCACAAACAAGTATACTACTCTTATCTCATTCTTCACTGCACAAAGCTATGATGAGGAAATGAGTTCATTTGCCAGATTTTTTCAGATGGTTTATCCTGCTCTGCAGACAAAGTCTCATCTTGCCACAGAACATCACAGAGGGCTGTGGTTTATTCCTAGTTAATTAACTTATTAGAAACACAGAATCATAGAATGGCTTGAGTTGGAAGGGACCTCAAGGATCATCACATTCCAAACACCTACCCAGGCAGGGTTGCCAATTGCTAGATTAAGTATCAGGCTGCCCAGGGTCCCATCCAACCTGGTCTTGAAACCCTCCAGGGATGGGGCACCCACAGCCTCTCTGGGCAACATCCACAACCTCTCTGGATCCCCCCTATTAGAAGGGACAATATGCCCTCCTTAAGCCTTAAGTAAACAGTGGATGAAAAGATGTTGTCTGTGGACTGCTTTGTGAAGCCAACAGTAAAAGACAGCATTTTTAAGTATTCATAAACCTCAATCACAGGAGACATCCTGAAGGTGTCCACCTCTAGGTCAGTGATGTTTTAGCACACAGCTCCCTAGGGCTGAGCAATGGATTTCTCTCTGTATAATAGCTATAAAGTATGGAGACAGTCAGCACCTCTCCATATTCAAAAGAATCTGGTACCTCCCCATATTGCACTTCTGAAAAATTGGGGTAAAATTACACAGTAACTCAGGCTACAGAACCAACTCGCAGCACCCAGATTAAATGCAGCAGAGAATAGGTGACAGACTTTGTACTTGATACATCATTTGGAGTCTAAAAACAACATCGTTTCCAACTGGAAAAACTAAGAATATAACAAGGTAGGCAAGCAAAGCCTGGAAGAAAAGAAATGCCGTTCACTGAGCAGCAGCCTCTGTGCCTAAATTTAAATTACATTAACATTCTTCCAAATATTCATTCAATTCCCAAATCAACTTATTTTTCTTACGGCAGCCTTTGGGAAAAGCAGGACCCCAGGACCATCAACACCTTGAACACCTTTGAATTCAAAAATTTCAAATCAAGGGACAGAAAGGAAAAAGGAGAAGTGGAATACTAGTTCCTAGCCTAGAGCAGCTCTAGAAATAAGCTGTCACTTCCCTGCCAATAAAGTCAATAGTGGCTCAGATCTTACCCTTTGGATAAGATGCTAACTTGTGGACTTGCATAGAACCCATAATGCGAAACAACTTACCCACACAGAGGATGTTGAAGCAGAAGCCCTGTGATGTTGACTTGTTAACCAGCTGGTCAGGGAGGCTGTCAAAGCCCACATGGCCAGACAGGGACAGGTTCCTAAGGTCATCATTCTGTAAGGGCAAAAAGAAAGACATGTAACAGGGAGGCTGAGTAGCAGGCCACATCCAACACACATCAGGGTGACTCAGAAGTTTTCAGGAGACAACAGTTTCATCTCAGGTTTGTCTAACCATATGAGCTCTCTGCACTTGTACCCAGCTCTCCATTGTGGGGTTCCAGAGCTAACTGTCCCCAACAAAGGCATGCAAGCACTTTCAAGACTGCTTTTCCATGCCTGTGACTGATGAACTGGGTGTAGCCAACTACCAATGCCCAAATACTGTTTCTGAGGCTTCAGCATCTTGTTACCAACATCATCTCTTTTACTGACCCACAACAGTGATTTTCTGGAAAAGCTTGTTGATAGAAGGAGACCCTGGGATTTAGGCATGTTATGAATGGGTTAAATTAAACATTTGTAACACAAGTATTTTTAAAACACCAGTGGGCTTGGGTTTATGGTTAAGTGAAGGGAGTTTGGGGCAGATCCCAGAAAGCATTGGGTGCCCGTGACTCATAGGCTCTGCAGAAACTGGTGGGTGTGAAACACCCCTCCGCACAGTACTGGTATCTCTTTCCCTGATATATTTTGGGAAAGCAAGTACTGCCTCATCATCAGTTACTCAGCAGGAATGGGAGTTAGACTCATCTCCTGCATCTGTGTCAGTTATTTTTGCTGCATGGTTTTTTGATTGCTTTTTTTTTTTTTTTTTCTCCTGCAAGGAGCAAACATCAACAAAACCAGTATCTGCATTTTCAATACTGGGTATTTTTTTCTACAAGCTGAGCCACATAACAGGAGGCAAAACTGTAGTCTGTTATCTGCCTGGAACAGCAAAACCCTCAGGAAAATGCCAGGAGCCCAAGGTGTGGGCAGAGATGAAAGAAGCCCACATCTCCATGTCCCTGCAGTGGTCTCCAAATAGCAGCACACTTCACTGAGTAGTAGGGATACAGAAAGGAGGATTTGTTCACTGCAAGGAGAGCTCAGCAACTTGCAAGTGCTCAGGGGGACCCCAGCAGCCCACTGACACAGATGCAACCCTGCTTAACACAATACCCCTATTACATACTCCATGGAACATGCTGGACAATTTGAGACTGCTGGGCTGAATTAATCTCTCTCCTCTCTCATGGCAGAGGCTGAACATTTTCACCTTTGTATCACAATTAGCACTTTGTATTGTTTGCAGTTATCAGCATGAATCTTCCCATGGCCAAAACCACTTCTGCAATCACCTTTTTGCTTTTGCCACCACCAATTAGCCTGAACACACTGGGCTGAGCTCATACAGCTGCCCAGCAGCCCCCAGGCCTCTAGAGGTTCAGCAAGACCTGAAAGAAGAGGAAGCCCGAGTGGCACACGAGCTCAGAGGTACCAGTGTGGAAACAAACCTCTGCTGGAGAGCAAAAAGTATGGCTGCTCAGCATATAATTAGCAGAACAGGCAAGTGATTCATGCATTCAGTCTGGCAAGAAAGAAGTGTTTAAAAAACAACAAGACGTTAAATCAGATGGTCACCATGCTCAGGCTGTGAGTTGCTGTGACAGCCATCAAGGAGAGGCAGCAGGCTGCGTTCTCAAGTGAGTCACCCCGCTGCCAACTGGGTGCCTGCAGTCAATAAGAGGAAGGCTGCCATAAGCAAAGGATATTTTGCCCGGAGTTGAGCCCAGGGCCCAAAATGTACACGTTAAGGCAGGTGAGCAGTACTCTGGGGCCCAATGTACTCCACCTGCCACAGGAAGGGCATTCCACTCAGAGGAGAAAGGCACACCATCACTCTGCCCACCAAGGGAATTCCTCATTTTTCCCTTTGGAGATTCACATAACTCAGCACAAGACCTCTCTTTCCTCCACACTGCATCTAAACACACTCCTGGATCAAACCAACCCTTCCACTGCCCCTCAGCCCACAGTGGGGTCCTGATGGTGCCTTAGTAATAATGCCCAGACACACCATTGAATGTGGAAGCACCGATCTCTTGCAAGCTCTACAAGAATAATCCCTCCCAGCCTGCAATCTCTGAAGGCATGAACAGGATCAGCCTGGGGAAAACCACTGCTCTGCAGACCTCCACAGAGAGCACCACAGACACAGACAGACTTGGGTGAACGTCTGGACAGTGTCAGAAGCCAGGAGACTTTAAGACATCCTAAAAGCAGTTTTTAGGTTGAAACTTTCTTAGGACAAAGCCCTGTTTCTACAGACTCCCACTTTACAGGGCAAAAAAATCTTCCCTCCCTCTTCATATACTATCTATGTGATCAGAAAGGAATTTTAGAACATCTAAAACCATATGCCAGCCCTACAAAAGCTATAGCACAATAAATAAATGCTTGTTTATTGGGACAGATACTGAGCACTTTTCTCTGCAGCGTGACCTACAGCTCATTTAACAGTTAATATTTCTTGGATCAGCGATCATATTGCAGATGTTCTGAAGAGATGAATTGCCTGTACCCCATCTCCCAACACCCTTAGCTGTAAGGAAAAATAGACGTTCCTTGCAGAATGACAAGAAAGACTGTGGGCTCAGAGCCCTGCTAGCTCTGCACTGGATCTGGTTTTCTTCACACATGGCTCCTGGTGGTAACGGCTTTATAGGTCAAGCAGTGCCGTAACGGATGCTCTGGGCTTGTCTGGATGTAATTCAGTGAAGCTCTGTAAAACAATTTGGCTGACGAGGCGTGTGCAAGGATAGAAGTGGCTCATTCCTTCTAAGCCGCTGTGGCTTGGCAGAGCTAACAGGAATAAAGGGAAATAAACCTATTTTTTCTCACTGGAGACAGCAACAGCATGCCTGCAGCTAGGGAGAAGGTGGGCTGCAGGATTAGAAGAGGGCCACTTCTGGAGGTGCAGTGCAAAGCAGAGTACTTCCTTATGCTTGAGAAGGTGCCTGGTCAGCAAGCTGAGATGCAGAAAGAAGTATCTCCCAGAGACTTGCAGAGCATGAGACCAGAAAGAAATCTGTAGTTACCGCCCTGGTCTCCTCACTCAGCCCCGAACCACAGCAGCTGTTCCCTCAGCCCCGACAGCCTTCTGGCTGAGCCCCTTCTGCTTCAATTCTGCCAGAAAAATATCCCCCTCATCCCCTCCTGTCCCACTGCTTCTGGCATCTGGGGGTCAGCTTCACATGGCCTCCCAAGAGTTAAAGAAAACAAAAATGAGCCTCCAATTCAAGAGGGGAAAAATTCTGGTATGCAAAACATGGAGCTAGACCACAAATATGAAGCGAGTGTTTAGTTATTGGAGGCCACACGACTTCAGAGGAACCTTTGAGAAATTCTGAAAGCTTTTATTGTTGTCAGCAGCACAGGCCAGCCACATTTTTGCCCTGTTACCAGGCACAGGTTCCGGCACTTTAAGTAATCTCAGTTGCATCCGAAGCCAGGGACCTCAACAGACTAGCTGAGCAAGCAGTAGTAGCACAGAAGCAAAGAGCACTAGGGACAAGGCAGATCTATCAGACCCTTTCCCCATGTTAAAGCCAATAGGATATGAAGCATTCCCAAGTCTGCACCAAAGTCAAGCTCACTGTTGGAGTTGCTTGTGACCTCCCCTTCTTTCCTTGCACGGGCTGAAGTGACGACTGAGCCCTTAATTCTTAGATGAGGAAACTCACACATAACACTGTGGAAAACAAAAGGAAACAACCCTCCCCCCGCCATAGCACATTCATGGTGCAAGAACGCAGACCATGGAAATCAGTCCATTAATCACGAAAGGAAGGCCTGTTGTTGTTTTAGGCAGGATAACCATCAGTGTCACCAGCCTAAGAGGGGGAGTTCCTGTCTCCACGCCTGGCTGCCAGCTGGGGCAGATGTATGCAAGCTACTGGAGGCTGGGAGGTCTTTTTTCCTTGCATAAGGAGCAGACCACAGCAGAAGACATCCACTCGTTCTGTGGATTATTACGCCAAGTAAACCATGAAGATCCATCAGAAGGAGGCAAGCTGGATGGCCAGTGCTCACAGTGCTGCCATAGCTCCCTGACTTTTGCCCAGAAATAGCTTGATAACTAGAGAGGACATGGGGAACACCAAGGCTCACCCTGAACATGCCGTTACATCCTTTTAATCCTTGAAAATCAGGGTAGCAGAAGAGTCTGGCTTCCCCAGGCCCAGCACCAAGTGCCTGTGGCCAACAGAGCAGCTTCCATTGGCACAGCACAGCACGAGGATAGGTAAAAGGATACAGCCACATTCCTCTGGGAAGAGGGAAGTCAGCGAAATCCAACAATTCCAAAGTGGCTGCAGGGAGTAGGAAAGAACATTTATCTTCCAGGCAAAATGTTTGGCTAAAGGTCAGCACAGACTCAGAGCAGTAACGGCTGCATTTGAGCCAAGGGCTGACATAAAAGACATTTTCCTCCATACGTTTCCAAAAACCACTAACTTTTCTATTTGGAGTAAAAGTGACTAATGCCTCTAGCAGCCCCTGATGTCACAAATTGCTAACCAGGAGGGAAAAAAAAGCTGGACTTTGGGGATGATAAGGACCATATGTGCATTCCAGCAAGACTTGTAAACTCACTGAAGAAAAAAAAAAAAAAAAAAAAAAGGATTGAGGAAGGAAAGGAAGGAGGAAGGGAGGGGGAAGACATAATGTCACAAACAAGAATGAAGACCAAGTAAAGGCAGTGCCCAATGAGAACCAGATGCTCTCAACTCCCCCAGCCCAGCACTCCTGACAGGAGGACAACATGCAGCTAACAGCCTTTCTCACTGTCTACATCAACCTGACAAATTAAATGTTACAGTCACTGCCATTCTCCTCAGGCTGAGACCCCACTCACTCATTTCCAAAACTGCTCCTAATTTATTCTCATTTCCCCACACTTTGTCTTTTGAGGCAGCACATGCAGAGGAAAGATGCTATGTAGGTATTAGCTAAGTTTTCTTCCCCCCTCCCCCAACCCCCCCACACCCCTTTCGCTACAGAATCCCACATCATCGCAGATGGAGTCCAGCAAGACAGCAGAGAGGAAGAAAATAACAGCCATTTCTTCCTGTATTCCACTGCCATGCACTTAAAATAGCACTGAAACAGCTGCATCACAGGCTGTTGAATAAGTGGATGTAGCCTTTGCTAACAGCTAGAGGCACAGCACAATACGAGGCACGACACAGAGAAGTATGACCCACGATCCCAGCAGGACTCACACGGGGCCCACTAACAGGGAGTTTGTTGGGACACAATCCCAGGCACAGCAGAGCACAGAGGGTGTAAACCTGGCAGTGCAGCCTCGGAGCCCATTGCCATGTTTTCTTCCAAAATTCTCCAGGCTTCTCCAAACCCTGGCCTTGCTAGCTGCATGAACATCATTGGAGCAAAACACAGAGCTTTTCAGAAAGAAAGGCAGCCCATGGGACTTTCTTATAAACCTGTAACAAAGCAGCACTGTTCCAATACCTGAATCAAATTAAAGGCCACTCCACACACAAAGCAGCAGTTCTCCTTCTCAGGTGGTGCAGGCTTACTTACCACCCCTTAATCCCATGTTTTCTGCCCTGCAATACTGCAACTGCACATCTGGGGCATGTTTTGTCAGCTCCCATTTAGCAGGCTCCAGAACTGAGAAGTGCCCTATATCATGCTCAGGATAATTAATGAGCTCTGGGATCTATCAGCAGGATTCGCATTAATGCTGTGCCTCACCAACTTGGT
Organism: Lagopus muta; assembly: GCF_023343835.1. NCBI lineage: Eukaryota > Metazoa > Chordata > Aves > Galliformes > Phasianidae > Lagopus > Lagopus muta. Next base: position 30,162,660 of record NC_064436.1, read on the forward strand.
TGGAGGCAGAGGGACAGCACAGCACTGCCCTGTGTGTAGGCACCAAAAAGCAGTGCTACAGCTCTCTGCTGAGACACAATTACCAAGCACAGCCCACAGAGCAGAGTGCATCAAGGCTCCGGACTGCATATTTATTAGTTCTCTTAATCCTGGACTAAATAATTTAAATCTATCACAGTAATTCTCACACCAAAGTCCTAGGACACTGCTGACATACATGCATACCATATGATTTCTTCATAGCACAGGTACCCCAACACGAGTATGAATGGGTCTCAACTTCAAACTAAGTAATCATTCAGCTCCGTAAATTCACATTGGCGCATCAACAACTTGTACTGGGTTTGCAGTTACTGGAGGACCTAAACGAAGCAGAGACTTTTAAAAAGGACTCATTTGCCTACCAGGACTGAATTGAAAGAGCTGGCTTTGACCAGCTCTTCTTAAGACCATATCCCACAGGCACAATGCCACTAAAGATACACAATTAAAATAAATAAATAAATAAATAAAAAATAAAGCACCTCAGCTTTGGATGACTTTGTATTTTTATACTCACTGACAACGCGTGTACTTGAACATTACTGATCAAGTAATCAATATGACAACAAAGCAGCAAAACCAGAACAACAGAAGTTGTTCATTCAAACCAAGAGGAAGGCAACTTCAGGGTTTGAAGGCATGGCCTTTATACCTGCTTTAAAATAGCAAAATGAGAATATGCATTGCCCTTTATGGCCCAGGAAGCTATTAGAGGGCATCACATAAGTCTTTAAAAAGAATCGCTAAAAAGAGGTCAGCAATCAGGGAATATAGAGGGTCACAAATAATGCTGTTCACCTTAGCAAACAATTTACTTTTTTCAGCAAGAAAAAGAATGAAGTTAAGTTGATCCGGATCTGCATGTAGAGGAATTGAACTATTTAGCTGACAGGTTTGAAACATTGCTCTTAAAGCTCTCAACAGAAACAATTTTTCCTGCTTGACTTCAGCACGTCTTCGCTTTCCTGTCTTTAAACAGGGAAAGATTTTCATAAGTAGGACATGCTTCAAGGAGCAATTCCCCATTTTGGCTGAAGCACTTCCTTCCCTCTACCTCATTAATTCCAAATTTCCGTGGCTGCCTCAGAAGGCTGTGTTTTGTCTTCATCCAATTAACATTTTTTTAAAGATCTTCCAGAGGAAAGTAGATCTGGCCCAGGCCTGTGGCACAGCCATAACGCTAATCTCACGAGGAGGAGGTGGGACTGCAAGGCCACTTTACACCAGGCCTTTTCTTCTCCTTGTGTCTGGCTGCACTGATAGACTGCCCCAGAATTTACATTTCTGGGCTTGCTGGGAAGCACAAGACAAAACATTTTTCTCACACGTGGGTTGCAGACAGGAACGTTCCCACAGTCATCTCCACATTCATCACTTGCAAAGAGGCAGGACCACAGAGGCATTTGATGACTGCTGCAACGCTGGGGATACTCCAAGTCATAAAGAATCCCTGGACAGGACACCGGCAATTGCCCAACATATACTGCAACTTTTTGAACTCCACAAATGCATTGGAAGAGAGCAGGCTAAACAAACACTCATAGCACCAGAGGAGAGGATTAACTCTCCAGTCACAAGGAATCCAAGGATGAGCTTCTCAAGCTCCAGTCCTGAGCTTGTGGTAGAGAGAAGCCTTCTATCCCAGAGAGCCGCACCAGTTCCTGTATACACAAAGAGCCCTGCTCTGGCCCATCTCTTTCATGCACCCTCTCCTTAGTGCCCAATAAAGAGGGGAAAAAAAACTCTCTCTTTGCATTTTAGCTGATCGCAACTTCAAACAGCAAGCCCCCACTGCAGCCCAGGCCTCACAAGCCTCCTGCCAAGCACAGTTAACCTCTCTTCTGGAGTTGAGCATTTCTGCTGATCCCCTCTAAAGGGATTAGGAAAGTAGCAGCATTGTTTTTATAGAAATCTCACACCTTTCTCAGAGAAGACTAACAGCAGCTGTCTTCTCTCTTTTCCACACCACCCTCAAGTGCCCTGCAAAGGAGGCTCAGGCAGACACCCTAAAGTCAGAATGGTGTTTTCTGCAGGAGACCAGCCTGAGAATATGGATCCTCCCCACTTACAGGCAATGATACCAGCATTAAGTTTGACACACAAGTTTCTTTTACAAGGACCTATTTTCCAAACACCTCTTTGACTGAGGCAGAATTAAATAAGTAGTTCAATTCATGCAACTGGGAATACATTATGAAAGCAATGAGGCCACACCACAGCTCTAAGATGCATCAAGCCCAGTGCCATGTGAGCACTTCTCCTTCTCCAGCACTGGAGCTGGCAAGAAGCAGGGGGCTCAAGGCACGTTGCTGGCACAGCCCTGAGACTGCTGGACGCCCCTTCAGCAAGGGCATGCAGTATTTGCATTGCTCATACCTGTACCTGAGCTTGTAGCTTTCAGCAATTGCAGGACTGTGCAAGCTTTTCCATCAGGCCAAGCTCAGGTCATACCAGCAGCTTCAATTCCTGTAATCACCTCACCTTCTTATAAACAGCCCGTGATGATTTCCTTAATTACTTGACGGCAATTCCCTAATGCAGCTTATAAGTAAGCAAGATATTTCTCAGCAGGAAAAGCCATGTTTTAGGGCAGCCACAGAACTTCACTTCCGAAAGCTACAATCGCATAACATGGAGTGAAAATAACATCCTTGTCTTTGTATGAGATGTCTTGGAGGTAAAAAAAGATCCTGGAGAAAAGACCTGGAAAAGCAGATAACTTCACAGCATTCGGGATAAACAGCCACATGATTTGCCTTCATTTTCCTGTTCCTTTGCCAGTAGTCAGACAGGAACAACTACTGTGCAACTGAAATAATGAAGCCTACCTGAGACTGGAGGAAGTCCAGGCCATAACTTCTCAGAAAAATGCATGAGCTCAGACAAACCTATCATTTTAGAGCTGTGGCTACACACCCACCTGGCTTGAGTGCTGAAAACAGATCTGGCAATGACTAAAAGGTTTGGTTCCATTGACTAACACAAGTTAGGGCCTTGGCTAAAGCTCGTGACCTTTATCCTTCTCCCCTGCTCGCGCTCTCTCTCTCCTCTCCCCCTTCCTTGCCAGAGCTCAAACTTGCTGCCAGGCTTTCCACTAAGACATCACATTTTTAAGCAGCCAGGCTCAAAACAGAGCCCACATCACCCTCCACTTCAGCCTGCAGTCTCCAAGAATATACATACACAGGTTTGGATGCCAAAAAACTGTTGACAAGCTGATGCTTAAAATAAATACATAAATAAATCTAACAGCATACCTCTGAAGCACAAACAGATGAATGGGGTCCTTCAGTGGTGGTACTTCATTATGAAACCACTGTTCTCTTCTGCAACAGCATTCCTGTATCCAGGCTCTCTAGGGCTGGCTAGAGCAAGCAATTGCATACTCATACATAGACCAGGGGTATCTTCTTGGCAATACAGTGCTGACAAATAACAATTTCCCATAATCTACAACTTCAAGCACATTTATTAGCTTAATCCTAATAACACAAATAATACCAGATGCAGAATTGGCATAAATCATTCCCTGTGAAAAATCTGCCCACATTTCCCACATGCATCTTTCTCAGTAAAACACCAGCCTGCAGAGTTAGCCTTTTCTTCCTTCCCCATTATCTGGAAATAGTGGCAGTTCAGAGCAACCAAGATGGATGCAGAAGGGGGACAAGGCTGGCACAGGGCCATTTCAATGGCTGGCTTCTCTCCCAGTGAAGACGTTCCTGCATTTGTACCTACCAGAACCAGGACAGAGTTCACACACAGGGATCAAACTCCAAGGGCTGCAGTCTCTCCCCTGAAATCTTGTCCTAGCAAGCTTTGGAGGTTCAGGTGTTGCACCAAATCACACTATTTCTCTTCTGAATTCTACTATTGGGCTCTGGCCCCAGACCACCACAGGTCAAGGACCTGCTCACAGAGCAGAATCAAGGACAATGACCAGCATCAGCCAACAAATTCAAGGTTGCAGATGCAAGGAGAGAGCAAAGCCTCTCAGCCTGAGTAGCTACTTGCCCAAGGCCTCACTCAGCTCCCTGGCAAGGCAGAGTCCTCAGGAGGCTCAGGTGCTGCAAGTACAAAGCATGACACCGTAACATTGCTGCACCAGATCTGATAGGCATGAACAATCACTGAGGTTGGGTTTGGCCCAGTAACCTCATATTTTACAGCCTGCAATGCACTTGCATGCATCTCAAGCTCAGCAGCACTGCTGAGTACCTACAGCAAGTTTTTAAGAAGCAGTCCAGATTTTAAGGGGAGGAAGTATTCATGCAAGTAGTTTCAGATGTTGTCTATCCCTGAATCTTCATTTTTCTTAACCTTTTTCTTGCCTTCTTTTATTTTAGGGCAACAGTTTTAACTTTTGCCCTCAAGGAAGCCACATATACACCCCAACACTCCAAATCAGCATCCTTGAATAAAAGAACCCATTGGGAATGGTGTATAAATGCCAAGCATGAGAAAAATATTTTTCTTTTGTAACACTGGGTATTACTTTGAGCAACTGCATGTAAAGAACAAAAACTCCTAAAGGAAAATATTAACAGTATTTCTACAAATGAGCTTCCATTAATGTCTAAATCCAGACTCTAGTTAGATGCCCTGGATCCATAAAATCATGTTCCCGTTTATAATAATTCTAAGACCTTGATCCAAATTTTACTAGCAACTTTAAAGGGCTTGATGTCCCATCAAGTTTATTACATGAAGAAGAATATTAAAAAAAACAAACATACAGCTGTGTTCTGAATGGTTTTCCAGGACTATTCTACCAATCCTGATAAAATGATGCACATCCCTAACTTGGCAGCAGGCTCATCAAGGCTAAAATCTGACAGAGTATGTCAGAGCTTTGGTGCCATTGCCCACTGATAAGTGAGATCACAAGTGAAAGCCCCAGAACGTCACTGTGTACTTCATCCTATCCACTAGGAAGTGGACCCCAGCCTGCAGGAATTCAGTTATCAGTGCTGTTCAGAAGCACAAGGAGACTGTGCATTAGGGCCGATGCTTATCTAATACATGACATTTTATGGGAATGTGGAGTTTTTAACCAGAGGACAGTGCACTCAGGCCAGTCACTGACACCTGTGCAGGCACACAGAGCCCGGTAGCTCCCAAGGCAGGGCCAGCAGTCTGAGCTGCTCATTCCCCCGAAGGCAATAGCTGCAGGGTGAATTGCAAGACTGCCGGGAGCCAGCTCTAGGTAACCTTTGATGAGTTTCTGCTTGGTAGATTCCCATATACAAGCACTGGATGAGCAGGGAACAAACAACAATTAGAGAGAGGCAGGTACTGCCCCTGCCCTGTGCCTTGCCAGAGGCTTCCTGCCTGCGTACTGTAGCTCCCCATTGCCTCAGTGAGCTGGAGCTTTGGCCATCCCACCTTGCTGGCAGTGTCACAACAGTAATTAAAAGCAGGAGGCCTAAGAGCTGCAGGCAAGCACTGGTGGTTTGTAGCTGCATCTTACGTGGGGCTGAAGGAAAGTTTCAGCACTTCAGCCCCCAAAAAGACACCCAGCACCAAGCTCATGGCCAACAGCCCTGTAGAGGTACCAGAATGCTTCAAGGCTGTGAGATAAAGCGCTGCAGCACTTACCCACACAGTCCAAGTACTTGCAAATGATGGCATTGTCCTCCCAGTCAGCAGAGAGATAGCAAAGGCTGCTCGGGAAAACCCTGTAGCTAGGAGTCTCTTCCTGTGCTGCTTCCCCCATACCTTGCCTGATGCCTGAATAACACTCCCAATTAACACATGCCTACTTGCTGCTCTCCCTGCACAGCATCCTGCCTAGAGCCCAGAGCTGCTGCACAGAAGGGATGGGACAGTCCTTCAGAACTAAGCGCGACACTTCCAAGCATTGCTCTGCACTAATCTAGTGCTGTTTTTCCTGCAGCAGCCCCACAGCTCATAAGAGCGTTGGCAGAGTTTTGAGAACTGCTGGCATTCACCCACATGCTCGCTGAAATAATGTCATAAATTATTCCACACGCAGGCTTCAGCAATGGCCATCAACTGCCTGTGAATCTACAGTGACAGGTTAAACCAAGGCCAGCACCCACCTCTGCATATTACAGAATATCCTGAGTTGGAAGGGGACCCACAAGGATCATCAAATCCAACTTATCACAAATTAAGGCTGGACACCACATTCAGTTCAGACTCTCCATCTCTGTTACGTTTGTGCTTGAATAGAAAGCAAGTGGACAGACTTGGGCTTACTTTTAACTCTTGCCCTCCTGTCAGGACTTGTGCTGCAGCAATCCATGTCACTGCTTGCAACCAGCATTAGAATTAACCCATGCTTGTAATACTTTTCCTCGATATATCCCAAAGAAAACACCAGAAATTCTGTCCAGCTGCCCAGACCCTTTCCCAGACAGCCAAGCAAAGCACATATCTGCCAGAATTCAGAGTCTTGTAACCCTACAAAATCAGATAAGTATTCTAATGCACCTTGCTGAAATACGTTGCTTAAGGAGAGCTTTTAGAAAAGAAAAATTAAGTATTTTGTAAGGCTGTTGCTCCAAATGTCAGTAATAAGGACTTGCCTTTACCTTGCATCTCCTGTGGTAATTTTATGCTGTAGCTTTGCATACACACACAACTCAAATGGAGCTCAGCCTCTTTCATCCCAGAGTGGACATGCTGGTCCCAGGCTGCCCATTCTAGATTTGATTTCCATGCTGGATCTCAGTTCCCTTTTTACACTGGCACAAGAAATAGGGCATGTCAGGTAAGCAAAGCAGTGAACTACTGAGCTTGGCCAACCGTGCCAGCACATACCAGAGAACAGCAGAGCATGACTGTGACAGATGAGCAGGGATGCAGCAGAGCAAGCCAGCTCCACCGCCCCATGCTTCATCTCCCTGATTTAAAGACCTGCCAGAGCAGGTAAATCCAGTCACAACCTCATGGAGCCAAACCTGAGGATTTGGGAAGACAAATGTAACCCAAGGCAAACACAGCTTGCTCCAGGAAAGTGAGCATTCCCCATAGAGGACGTGGCAATCTTGGTTCACATGAAGGAGTGCCCTGCTCTGACACATTCTACAACTCCAAGTGCTGGAGACCTGCTTATTCCAAAACTGAGCCACAATTCTCATGCGTAGCACATACTTTTGCCCTTGCCTTGAGTTATTTAATGAGATACGCCAAAGCAAGTGAACCACTGCAGTACACAGCTTGTAAATTCCGCACAGGCTGGAGATACAGCAGCCTCCTCCACACCACTCACAGCAGTAACACATGCAGCCGCATCAAGCTTTATATGAGTTGCTCACACTTCAGGCTGCCCAACAGTCCCAAAAGGCATAAACTGGAGTCTAGGTCCCGAAAGCAGGCTTCTCTAGCCATCCTACTGGCTTGGAAGCCAGGAGCAGACCATCCAACCCAACAGGGGGAAATGGTTTCAAACTAAAAGAGGGAAGATATAGACTGGATGGAAGAAAAAAGGTGAGTTGTTTTAGTTGTGGGTTTGTTTTTTTGTTTTGTTTTTTGTTTTTTCCTTCTTTTTACAGTGAAGATGCTGAAGTACTGGCACAGGTTGCTCAGAGATGTGGTGAATGCCCCACTCCTGGGGAAACTCATGGTCAGGCTGGACAGGGTGACCCGATGTAGCTGTAAGTCCCTGTCCATTGCAGGGGAGTTAGACCAGATTACTTTTAAGAGTTCTTTCCAACTCAATTGACTCTGATTCTAAACTCTGCCCCTTCTAGCCACCCAGCACCGCTGCACCTGGGATGCTAAGCCATAACTCTCCTGTATAAGGCACTGAAACCAAAGATATGACGTTCCCCATCCTGAGCAGCTTTCAAAATCCAACACACTTCAGCACACAGTACAGGAAAACATCATTCACCAAGGCTAACTTGGAACGGGACAGCACCTGCACACTCTCCTCTTGGGGCTTTAAAGAGCACTTATAAACAGGAGGGAAACTGAGTAGCTGAGTTCTGCCTGGTAGCAGTAGGACAAAGTGAAGCGTTTTTAAACTAAAGGACAAAAGATTTGGGTTAGATGTTAGGTGGAGATTGTTCATTCAGACTGTGGTGAAGCACTGCACAACTGCCCAGAGAAGCTGCAGACGCCCCATCCCTGGAGGTGCTCAAAGCTGGGTTGGATGGGGCCCTGGGCAGAATCATCAGTAGGGGGCAGCCCTGTACACAGCAGGAAGTTGAAAGTGAAGGGGCATTAAGGTCCCTTCCAACCCAAGCCATTCTGTGATTCCATGACTTCTTACTACATATTTTACATGAGAATAAACCAGCTATTTCATTTTGGAAACAAACTGCTCTTTAGCCTGTGTGAACACTATGCTTCCCTTCTTTGCATGTAAGCTCTGTGACAGCTTGCACATCTGGATTTATACTTCCAGCTTTCTGGCTCATTTTACTTGAAGAAATCATCAGGTTGCCTGGTTAGGCTACAAAAGAAAAATATTGCTTTCCTTAGGTTACATCAAAACCAAGCACATCCCATGGAAAAATTGCTCTTCTGAGCAACATTCCTGGCAAGGCCAAGACCCGGGGGAAACACGGCTGTGCTATTTAACAGACAGTAGTCACACACAAGGCTACAATTTCAAATAATAGTGTTGTTTAAGCAACAAAACCATAACACCTCTAGCTTTGATGTTTTAAATGTTTCTAGCCTGTACCAGACAAACACACTATGTTTTAGAAGTGTTTTATGTAAAAATTGCCCTCAGCTGCATTTACATAAGCCCACAGAAATGAGGTCGGCAGAGTTACTCACGCTGCTCACTTTTAAACCCCTCTTCCTTACTGAAATTACTTGTTAAATCCCTGCAAAAACATCAACTTGCATATTGCTTATTTTAATGGTAGTTTTCTTGAAAGAGTTTTCAATTAAGAAAACATTTAGTCTGGAAATGCTTCCATGCCACAAGATCTCACTACATTTGGTGCTATCTTTATGAAGCTAACTATGGCTATGCTACTAATCCATTCATTACAGATACATGCTTAAAATGAAAAAAAAATGCAAGGAGAGGAATTATCATCTGCCTTACATGTGGAAAAAACAAGGGCATAGCAAACTGAAGTTTCTTGCCCAAGTCTCAGCAAAAGGGGGCCAAAACACTTGCAGCTCATCAGCCACATGCACTAATTCCCAGTGCTCCCAGTGGCTCTTGTAATCAAGAATCTAATAATGAATTACTGCATAACTCTAAAGGCAGAACAGCCAAAACAATTTCCAGCAGGATGGACACTCAGCTACCTGGAAACACAGGACCTGAGTTCCCCTTTCACCACTGCCTCTTGGCAATCACATAGCAGAAACAAACTGAGTTGTTCTTTTTTTGTCCCAGTGACTACCAGCTGCACAACCCAGAAAGCAGCATACTTCAGGAAGTTTAGTCCCAACTTTCAGTCTTATTTCCTTGCAGCTCAGAGCATCAGGAAGGGTTTATGGCTGCTTTGTTGAAGAGCTGGCCACTGGCCAAAGCTGAGATTTGTATGCAAGTTTTCCCAAGTGTAATTCAGTTCCCCAACACAGTGCCACTTGCCACCTCCAATGGATACTGAGAACTTGTGCCACAGTGACCAAACTCCCTTTTCACCAGAAAACCAAACCAGACTTGAACAGCTATTAAGCCTATGAGAAAAACAGCATCGCTCTGCAAGAGCTCATTCAAAGCCATGAAGGGTGGCTGCATCCAAACTGCCTTGTGTTTCATGTTATTGCTTCTAAAATGGGTCCACAGCAATGGATCCTTCTCACGATCCCAACACACAAGCCTCAACACCCATTGGGAACACATCTCCCCGTAAGCAAGATGACAGCTCAGATCCTCAAGACTAACCAACCTCTGAAAGCAGATTTGAGAGGGCAGGGGGCATAAAATAGGTCAAATGCTTCTAGAAAATGCCAACTACTTTATGTATAGCAGATCACATACAAATGTCATTAAATCTCAGCTTGCTGTTGTCAGATATTAGCTGAAATTCCTCACATTGCCTCAACTGCCACATTAAAGTACCGTGTATTCAATATTAATGAGACAGATGAAACAGAATGCGATTAGGCTGGCATTTTCAGAGATAAAAGGTGTTTGGTGACAGAGAAGTATTCCTTTAAAGCACAGAGAATTTTTCTTGGCTTGGATACTGCACACAATAGACAGCAAACAAAAGAAACCATTTTCAGAAGTATTAGAAGTCTTCATCTTGGACTCTATAAGCCAACAAAGTATTATCATAAGAAGCAATAGATACATATAACAACAGCAAGCAGACTTTCTTGGCCACAGCTATGGAGAGTTTCAGAGAAAGAGTTGCTGACACGGGATCTAGAAGCCACCCTGTTTTAAGTGCGTGCACCCTTTGCCTGCATGCATGCACACACACAGATCTTAGAGCTTGGATCCATGGGACTGATCAGTGCACAATGAGACCTACTACTGCTTAACCTGGACTTGAAATAAGTCCAGAGGAAGAGAAAGAAGAAATCTATAGATGCAGTGGCTATGTGGTGTGATTTACCACTGTAACAGGCCTCCAGAGAATCTGGCAAAATCTTCAGTCCTTTTGGGGTATTGACATAAAGATTTGAGGACTGCGTGTCTGTTCAGTTTCAGGCAGCTATTTCAAGCCCCAGTCACCACTGGTGCTTACAACTTGCACTATACCTGCTCACAGCATGACCACCTCACCTTTTAGCCAAAGAAGTTGGTAATAAAAACTGTTTCCAGTTACTTATCAGCAATTTCTGAAAAATTTGTCTTGACACCATTTCAAGTGAGGTTGTTTCTAAGTAAGCTCACTTCACAGATATGTCAGAGACCTGATTCTACTGATTAACACAAGAAGAGACAATGGAGAACAGAAATCTCTAGTCATATGCAGAAGCAAGAGAAGAACAACCTAGGACATTTATACACAATTCTGAATGTTTCCTCTGCTCTGAAGGACTGGGGGGTAATGCACATTATTACAGACACATGCCAAGAACAAACGTTAATGATAAGCAGACTGAATCAGCCCTGGGCTGATAGGTCTTCACCATAGTTGAAAGGAAGTGATTTGCATGCCTCAAAATGCAGAGATTTGGCTGTTGGTAAACTCTACCTGAAAGCACAAAAGCAGATTTGTAGTTCTATCTCCAGTGCCGCCTATGCTCCTGTACCTTGCTGGGAATAATTCGCTGTGCACTCCAGCAAAAGGAGAAAATACAGCTTGCACTGTCACCGAGCAAGCCAAGCAAGCTGTTTGTCAACTCAACCTCCCCCATTTCACAACCACCAGCCTGCCATCAGCTTCATTCAAACCATGCACAAATACTCAGGAAAAGCAACTAACACACTTGGTGCAGTTAATGTGCATCTGGCAGTGAGTGGCCTCTCTTGCTCACAAAGGGTAACCAGCTTCATGCTGCACTCAGATAACCTCCCAGCACACCGCCCACAGACTGCAGAACACCTTCAGATCCAAACAGGTGAGTCCTGAAGATCACTAACAGATTTCCCTCAGGAGTCAAAACATTGCTTCTCCTCTTCCACACCCATCATGTGGAAGAGGTTATGATAATTCCTGAGTGAAACAGATGAGATGTATGCAGATCTCCAGAAACAATCCTTTTTTTCACCTACTGTTTTCATAGGAATCAGCTCTCAGGAGCCACTGGCAAAGAAGGCAACATCTGTGGCAAAATCAAAACAACCTAACAAGCCTTTCCCTGTCAGCTTTTACCCAGTATTCATGACCTGATCTGGTAAAGAAATTACCTGCTGTCACAGAATTTCATTAAGCTATTTTAAACAGCTAGATACCGTCCAAAAATAAACCCTGGTTGCAGGAGCAGTAACAGAAGATTCACTTTGATAATACAGAAGATCTAAAGAAGCTACAAGCAGAGAGAAATAAGTTTTATACATATAAACTTATACAAAAACTTAGCAGTCAGCTTTTTGCCATTGCCTTACATGGGACAACACTAAAGAACACAAAAACCTAAACCTACAAGGAAAAGATTCAGCTCCTCCAGAATTTCAGGAGCATTTGGTGCAGCTCCTAAGGTCACCCAGTCACTTCTCCAGAGTCAAGAGCACCCTTTGCTTTTAAATAAGACCCGAGCTATCTCTGGGACTCCTTATCAATCACAGAGTGCAGCACGACTGTGCTAGTGAAGCAGCAATAACAGTATTTACTGGGAAAAGGAAGGGACATTCTGAGCAATTTTTTGTTAGCATTACTGCCCTTTGCTAAGACCCTGCATTTGGTTTCCTGTTTCTGATCAGGAGCACTCTTAACCAACGTTAGCACTGAATGCCAACAGCACTGTGGTGTTTGTCTGAGCCATTATCACGCATCACTTTGTACAGCAGGCTGGAGAGCTGTTCAGAGAGCTGGAAACTGTACTAAAAAAAGCTTGAAGAACTGTTGCAGCATTTGTTTATTTTAAATCACCTGGTCATACCCAACGGCTCTGAGATGAAATTGCTTTGCTGTGTACTCCTGCAAGAGGTACTGCAGCTTACAGGGATGGGAGCTTGGAGCCAAACCAAGCCAGTGAGGCCAGACAAGACAGAAACCAGGATGAGACCCTGTCCCCTTCTGCATCTCTCCTGCAAGGAGAGCCACCAGCTGCCACACAGCTTTGTGCCTATGCTCAGTGCAACCTTCAGAGAAGAGGCAGTACACCGAAGGCACAGCCTCAAACAGCCTTGGAGTGGGCAGCCAGGACTGTCATTCATCTTTCCTGGAAGCTGGGAGTATGGGAAGGGGGCACGAAGCCTCAGTGATGAGTAAGTATTTCACTTGTCAGATGCATGCTGCTTAATCAATATGTATTATTTCAGAGCATTACTCAGACACTGAAACCAATTCCTCATGATCTCAGCAACACAGTCATAGAATCATTAAGGTTGGAAAAGGCCACCAAAATCATCTAGTCCAACCATTAATCCGTCACCATGCCCACTAAAGCATGTGCCCAAATGTCACATCCACACGATTCTTGAACACCCCCAAGGACAATGACTCCACTGCTTCTCCAAGCAGCCTCTTCCAATCTTATCAAGAAAAGGTTCTTTCGTGATCTCCACCCACAGCCTATCTCATCCCCAGCATCTCTCAGACCCACCTTCATCAGCAAGGACCTTTAGACAAGCACAAAACATCCCTGAAGATGAAGATCACTGTTTTTGTTCCTCATTTCACCATCAAAAAACAGGGGGCCTAGTGGCTCTGCTCCATCCTGCAGCACACATAGAAGTGGCTTTCTGAATACACTGCCCCACAGCAAAAGCCAAAATCCACCAATTCTTCAGCTTCATCAGCTCCCCTGTACCTTTTCCTTTTTCATTCCCTCCCCTCCATGGAGACTGGCAATCTCTCATTATAAAGAATTTTCAAAACAGATTGAGGAGTGCGCTGTGCTGTTCCTTTTCTCTTGGATAAAATCCTCCATGACCCCTCCATAAAATTTGCATCCTAGCTTCATCTGCCATCACTTTGTTTGACTTGCAAGAGGTGGAGGTAACAGTACATGTATGTTTACGTTAGTGTTGCTCCTTCAGCCAGCCCAGGCTACAATTCTGTAAACGTTTAGAATAAACAAATAAAGAATAGGGGAGGGAAGCCAGAGCCGTCTTCCACACTTTGAACTGCTGAGATACCATCCAGAACTGGTCAAGATGCTTAGAATTAGCCCAAGGGAAGGACGGTCCTCTATCTAAGGGGATACAAGTGGCTAACCTCCGACAGAGCCAGAGCGGATGATCATATGCACACTGCCACTCAGATGGATGTTCAAGCATATACATGGCTTTCATCAGCAGTAAGGTGCCAGGCAGCTCCTGGCACCAATCCTGCAGAAGTTCTGCTTATGCACACCTTTACATGCACATACTGAGATCAGCATCTAGTCAACGAAATTACAGGCAGTATGATATATATGTGCATTCACATCTGTGAGACTGGGGCCCTGAAATGAAAGCCACCCATCCCACCAAAACACACCCTATTTAGCTACAATTAAGCACAGACACTTCAGAGCAGCTCAAAGAAGTTATTTTTTATGCATGCTTTTACAATTAACATAATGTTGTACCCCATCAGAATGGGAAAGATTATGACTCAGGAATGTTATCTCAGTTTTAAGAAATCAAACCAAGTCACTTCTTGATCCATTCTTTTTCCTTTCGTTCCCCCTTCTTTCAACCTTGTCCCCAGCAAAGGGTACTGCTCTGTGCTCTCAGAAGTTACACTCATTAAGAGCTTGAAAAGGCAAATGCCCATCAGCTTCACTACGTAATTATTTCCCCAGCCTCCCTACCACCTCCCTAACAACACAGCAGCATGCAAAGAGGCAACAGAACAGATTAGATAAGAAGAGATATGAGATAATCTTCCAGCACCTACCAAACATCAGCCCACCTTCCTTCATCTCCTGTTCCCCCAGGGAAAAACACCTCTAAAAGCACCAACTCTGGAGAATAGAGGTGTTCAAGAAACATAGTACTGAGGGATGTGGTTAGTGGGCATAGTGGGGATGGGTTGATGGTTGGACTGGATGATGTTAGAGGCCTTTTCTAACCTTAATGATTTTATGACGCATGGTCCACCCAGAAGCTGCTTGTGAAGAAGCCGTTCAGCCCCCTTGCCACACACACACCCCCACACACAAGACTCTCACGCTGACAGACACTTTCTGCAGCCAGGATGCATGCAGTGAAACCACCATGCAGACTGCAGGGAATGCTGTTTTGGGTTGCCGGGGACCATGGCCCACCAAAAGCACAAGAGGGTGAGTAGAGATTGAACAGACGAAGGAGAAACGAACACAGTAAGAACACCAAGAACAGCAACGGTCCGGCAGGTCCAGAAACAAATCTGAAAGGAGACCTCCTCACCTCACCCCACCCCACTCGCATCCCACACGCGGCACGAGGGGCCGCATTCCAGCCCTCAACCCCATCTGCTCCACTCGCAGGCACTGAGAAAGTTGCAGGCGGGTGGGCCGAGCCCCCTCCTTCTCTCCCTCCGCCGGCCGACAGCGCACAGGAGCGCATCTCTCCCTCCAGCGGGGCGCGGCGGAGCTCCACTCGCGCTTCTGCTAAGCGGAGCGCTTTTTTCTCCCATCAGACCATATGAGTTTTTGTGCCGATTATTTTCTCCCCTTCACCCTACAAAAGCGAACCCTTTTGTCTCTCTGAGCACGGATAAAAATCAATAAAACGAACGAATGAACGAACGAACGGCAGCCACCAACCCACCGCCCGGCAATCCAGGAGCGCTCGGGCTGCGCAACGCGTCCCCCCGCACACCCTCGCAACGCAGCCCGCTCCCCCCACAGCTCCCCGCGCCCGCACCCACCGCCGCTCTGCCCACAGCCACAGCCATCGCCGCACTCCCCGCCGCCTGCTGCTGGGGCTGCAACATGGCCACCCGGCGGGGCGGGCCCGCTCCCGCCCCGCCTCGGCCCCTCCCCGCCCCGCCTCGGCCGGGGGGAGCCCGTGGGGCTGGCGGCGAGGCGATGTCTGGGTGCTGCGTGCTTTCTGCACGAGGAAACGGGGCTTCGAGCATAGGGATCAAACCCCAGAATGTTCCACAGGCTGATTCCCTGCACACGTGAAGGGCGTTACAGCCCTTAATTGAGCCCAGGTGTCGTCACCGCTGGCAAAGATGCTGCGGCCAGGTTCCCTCCCCAGTGCCTGCTTACAGACCTCCCTGGGTATGGCAGCTCGCCCTGAAAGAGCAGGGAACAAAACCCGGCAGGACAAGGAAACACGCTGCACTCTGCCTAGATCTCAGCTACTGTAGTTCCCCACATTCCTCGTTCTTAAAAGAATGCGTTCCTCATTCTTAAAAGTTCACTGCTGTGAACAAATCTGTCCTCATGCAAAAGGAATTGTGATCTTTCATTCCAGAGACCCTACGGGGACTGTCTGCATTTTTCCAAGCTCTCTTGCACCATTTTGAAGCGATAGCGTGTCAGTGCCTTCCCAACTGTGCATGCCAGCTGTGGCTAATTCATTAAGATTGCAGGGGAATACACAGGTGAACACAGAGCAGAGGTTAACTTTCCTCCTGGTTGAAATCAACCACAGGTGTATGGCTTGCTAAAGAAAATGTCTTCTTTCACAACAGAAAGCTACAATACTGAACAGTGAGCTCGTTTTTTCTTTGTACTCCCATTTTGTGACTGGTACTACTCATAGCTTACACCAACATCCCCTCAAGAACCAAAAGACCCACTTAGCTCAGAATCCTCAAAAAGGGTGATATGGAGGGGAAGATACTGAGGATCTAGAATGTGTCCAGAGCAGGGCAACAGAGCCACGAGGGGGATTGGAGCACAGGTCTCATGGGAGCAGCTGGAACTGAGGTTGTTCAGTCTGGAGAAGAAGAGGCTCAGGAGAGACCTTATGGCTCTCTGCAACTGCCTGGAAGGTTTGTGTGCTGAGATGGGAGTTGGCCTCTGTTCCCAGGTAGCAGTGATAGGATGAGAGGGAATGGCCTTCAGTTCCTCGTGGGAGGTTCAGTTTGAGTGTTAGGAAAAATTTATTCTCCAGAAGAGTGATGATGCATTGTCACAGGCAGCCAGGGAGGTGGTGGTGTTACTGTTCCTCAAGGTGTTCAAGAGCCATGGAGAGGTGGCACTGAGGGATGTGGTCAGTGGGCGCAGTGAGGAAAGTCTGGTGGCTAGATGTGGTCTTAGAGGTCTTTTCCAATCTTCATGATCCTATGAAACTCAGCCATGCTGAAATCTCCCACCCACAATTGACATCTTACAGTGTTGGTCTTGGTCCTGCAGATACTTTAACAGTCACTTAATGGTACCTGAGTGTATTCCACCAACTTCAAGCAAAAGTCTTAGAGGGCAAAGGTTGTGTTTCTCAGGAGGAAAACCCTCCAGTCTTCATTGTAAGCAAGGTCATGCTTGGCAGTGTTGTTTAGATGAGAATATCATACCAGAGAAAGCTGTAGGACACCTCCTACTTACATGGCAGTTTATTAAACCAAACAACATTTTCATAGCAATGCTGTCATTTGCCACTGTTATTTACTTAAACTTTTTATCTCCCTGATCTACCCTGTTTTCTTGTTTGAAATCACAATTATGTCATTATGCTCCACACGTTTCCTCTCCACTGCTGCTGCTGAGGGCATGCTGTTATCACACACTGGGTGTGAGTGCAACCAAAGGCTTAGAAGGAGAAAGGTGCCTTGGAGGACTATGCCAAAAGCAAGTGCAGGGCAATCAAATATTGACTTCTCAGATATCCCTTCTCCCAGCACCTGTTTCCTAGCCAGCTGAATGCTGCTGATGGGATGCAGCTACACTCTTGCACTATGCCACACCAAAAACCAAAAGCAGGATGCAGTACAGCATGGAAGCAACTTGCCATTGCCACTGAAACAACCTGCATTTAGGTGCGCTGCAAAACTTCCCTTACTTCACTGAAACTGTAACTTCTAACCTAAGAAGTTTCTTTCAGGGCTGTTCCCTATACTGCAGAGGCTACATTTTAGCAGTCCTGCAACATCACAGGACAATTTATCAGACAAACAAGCCTGTAGCAGAAACTAACACAACTTCGATTCAGCAATCCAGAAGCACAGACCTGCCAAGCTCAGTTACTCGAGAGCAGCACCATGCACGCATCTGTTCCTGCAGTCACCAGTTACCTAGACATAGATGTGTGTATGAAGCAAAGGTGTGCCACTGAACTCCTCCATTCATCGATGTTTGATGAACATTGATGAGACCTACCAATGGATGTCAGCAAGGTGAGTGATGTGGGGCAGTGGGTGGTGCATTCAGCAGTGGCAACAGTGCAGTAAAAGACAAGCCGCACTCCAGGCAGGCATGCACCACTGCCACACCATGAAATGAACAGCATCTCAACCAGCTCATCCTCACTAATTGGTGGATTGTGACCAGGGAACTGTGCACTGCACCGAATATTGGTTTCAGTGCATTGGAAATGATGGTGGCAATGTCAGAATACCACAAAGTTTGCTGCAGATGGGTCCCACAGATGCTCACACGGAGCAGAAAGAACACCGTATGCAGGTTTATCAGGACCGACTGAACCAACACGGGGTGGAGGCGACAGTTCCCTCAATCACATCATTACCGGTGATGAGACATGGTGCCACCACTATGAGCTGGCATCAAAATGGCAGTCTGAGGAGTGGCAACCTTTGAATTCCCCATGGAAGAAAAAGTTCACAAAGCAGCCCTCAGCAGGTGAAGTGATGTGCACTGTCTGGTGGGACAGCACAGGGCCGGTCCTTCTGGCTTCCTCGAAGACCAGACAAATCATCAGCTATGACTGCTGCACTGCAGTGCTGACTAAGCTGAGGGCCAGGCAGGTCAGAGAAGAGGGCAACCTTTCTCTTGCAGCACAGTAACACCAGGCCTTATACCAGTTTCAAGACAGTGATAACCTTGACAGTGAAAGGTCCTACAACACCCACTGTATAGTCTGGATTTGGCACCTTCTGACTTCCATCTGTTCAGGCCAATAAAAGATGGACCGAGCGGGCAACATTTTCACTGACAGTGGTGACTATCCCAGGGAGGTGGTGGAGTCACTGAACTCCACCTGCTGGAGTTTTGATGCTGTCCTGAGGGACATGCTTTAGTGGGAAATATTGGTGATAGATACACAGGTAGACTGAATGATCTTGGGGGTCTTTTCCAACCTTGGTGATTCTATGATTCTATTGAAAAACAGTGTTTTGTAGCTCAGAATTTACTCCACCAAATCGTTACATTGTACTCTTTGTATCTGTTAATGTTTCCTTGGAAATAAATCGGAGGCATTACTTTTGGAGCAACATACATCCTTACAGTCATCCAGGAGCCTGCAGGAGAGCGGACTTCTACTGACCTTCAGCAGCAAGGGTCTGGCGAGCTCAGCTCTTCTGTGCCCCCATTCCCTGAGTGAAAGACAGAAAATGCAGCACACCCTCTCCCACGCTACTCATGCCACAAACTCCTTGCAGCTGTGTGGCTATCACTTGGTCGGTGCCCACCAAAGCACTGACCTTACCCACGCTTTTTAGCTAGCTGTGACATACATACATGTGGTCACCATCCCTGGAGGTGTTCAGGAAACGTGTAGGTGAGGCACTGAGGGACATGGTTAATGGGCACGGTGGGAATGGGTTGACTGCTGGACTCGACGATCTCAGAGGTCTTTTCCAACCTTCGTGACTCGATGACCGTATGATCATCGGTCGATCAGGTACATGATCGCCTCCGCGGCGCTGCGCCCATCCCCACTCCTTCGCCGTCGTCCCTGGCCGCCACCCGGGGCAAAGGCGCGGGAGGCGGAGAGGCGCAGAGGCCGGGCACGGCGGAGGCGGGTTCCCGGCGCGGCGTAACACCGAGCGACCGGAGCATGGCGCGGGAGCTGAGCCAGGAGGCTGTGCTGGACTTCCTCTGGGCAGCGGGGGGCCGAGCCCCCAACGCGGCGCTGCTCCGCCACTTCCAGGGCTTCCTCCGCGATCCGGCGCTGACGGACGCGCAGCGTGGGGAGCGCCGCGAGCGGTTCAAGCGCCTGGTCAATGCCGTGGCCACCGTGCAACCCGCGTCCGCCGGCACCTCCAAGGACATCGTGCTCCGCCGCAGGTACCGCGACCTCCTCGACGAGGAGCTGCCGCCGCAGGAAGAGCCGGAGGAGAAGAAGGAAGAGGAGAAGGAGACTTTCCCACCGCCCCGCTGCGATCCCTGCCGGCGGCGCGACCTCCCGGGGAGGGGCCGGACGGGCGGGGGGCAGCACGGCGGAGCGGCCGCCGCCGCGGGCTGCACTGCCCGGGGCCGCGGTGGGCTCTGCCTCGAGTGCCGCAGGGCGCTTCGCGATGCCGCCGCCGCCACCCCGCCGCCCCCCTATCGGAACCTCCAGGGGCCGCCCCCGTACCGGGCGCCGCGGCCGCCCTACGCCGGACCGTCCCCGTCCCGGTGCCCGCAGCGGCCGCCGCCTCCCGTCGGGTCTGCCTCTGTCGGGTCCCTGCCACCGCCTGGCCCCAGAGGGCTACTCCCAGCCCGGTCCCCTCTTCTCTCAGCGGGCCCCAGGGTGCCGTCTCTCAGCGGGCCACCTCGAGCCCGGTCCCCACAGCCATCCATCCCGGAGCCATCCCCTGCCCAGTCCCTGCCGCTGCTCTCAGCCCCAGAGATGCCGCCCCTGTCGCAGTCCCGGTCCCTGCAGACACTCACTGCTGGACGCAACCCATCCCCATCACTGCTTTTATCAGGCCCGGATGCGCTCCCCCTGCCCCTGTCCAGGTCCCTTCAGATGCTTTCCACCAGGCTTCCCCCATCCTCGCGAGAGGGGCCCAAGGTACGGACCCCCAACGGCCCAGTGCAGCCTCGAGCCACGCGGCTGCACGTCACAGGGCCGCCCTCACCCCCAGCCCTGCCACAGCCAGCAGGCCCCGGAGGGCAGCCCCCCTGCTCCCAGCCCCTTCCTGCCAGTCCACTCCTGTCCCGGTCTGTGCTGCCAGCGTCAGACCCCCAGGGGCCACCAGCTAGCACCCCTCCAGCCCCAATACCTGTCTTCCGCAGCATCAGGTGCCAACTTGCTGTGCTGGAGATGTCTGATGACAGAGGGAGACCCCTCCGTGCAGTGCCCCAGAGGAGCTCATCCATACATGTCCAGAGCCGGGGGCCGATGGTGCCACTGGGTCGGCGGGCGCATGCTTGGCTGGTGGCAGTGTCAGCAGGGCGCTGGGCCAACGTGCGGGGACTTTTCCTGGAGGAGCCAGAGCTGGCCCTGCAGCGGGACTTCATGTCGGGCTTCACAGTGCTGCACTGGCTGGCTAAGCATGGTGATGGGCCAGGCCTGCAGGAGCTGGCCAAAGCAGCACGCCAGGCTGGGCTGGCATTGGATGTGGACGCTCGATCTGGCTGCGGGTATACTCCATTGCACCTGGCTGCCATACATGGCCACACACTCGTCATCAAGGTGTTGGTGCTGCAGCTGGGCTGCCAGGTACAGGTGCGGGATGGCAACGGGCGCCAGCCCTGGGAGTACCTGGGCAGCAGCACCTCCGGGGAGATCTGGCAGCTCCTGCAGGCACCCCGGGGCACGATTATGTTCCCCACGCAGCCCCTGGCCCGTAGTGTGTCCTCAGCCAGCAAGGCTCTGCCGCCTGCAGGCCGGGCACCGCTGGCTGCATGCCTTAAGCCACAGCGTGGCCGCCGGACAGCATCCCACCAAGCTGGAAGTGAGAGCAACTGACGGACAGCAGCACGCACCCCCTGCACAGGAGACTGGATCCAAGAGGAAGGCAGATGGGCAGGAAAAGCTGCAAACTCAACTGAACTTCTTGAGGAATGTACTTTTAAATTATTGCAATGAAACATTGTCTGAGTCTCTTTGCTCTCCCTTCAATTTCTTGCTTTTCTGAGAGCAAAATGATGCAGCTCCTTGTTTGGAAGTGCGTCTGAACTCGGGGAATGACTCACAAAGTCATGGGCTTGGGGTCTCGAGCTGTGGTGTGACACATTTGCAGTGTGGCCACAGCCAGGGCAGTGCCAGCTTTCTCTCCCAGGGATGGGCTGCCATTGGTGCTGAGGTTTGCAAAACACCTGCTTACACCACCTACATTCCGGGGAGTAGCGTGAACTCCTTGTCTAATCCCAGCAGATTAAGGGATGAGCCCCTTTCCTAAAAATGCAGTTGGTCCAGAGCTGGCCTTCCAGCAAGCATCTTCAAAGAGGGACTGGCCCTGGCAGAGGGCAGCAGTGGGAGAGCTGCACGAAGGAGGCTGCTAACACACCCACCCCGCCTTGCAGCCCATGCAGACAGGAATGTGGGGCAGCACCGCAGCCCTGCTCCTCTCTGCAGCTGCCCGGCAGCACTCACCCTGCCCCATCTCTCTGGCCCCACGGTCCTTTTCCTCTCACTACAGCACTTGGAAGCGGTACCTGTGCTGTGGCTGCAGATGCCCATTCCCATGCCTTAGGGATGGAAAACATTGCCACAGGAATCCAGGCTGGGCAGACAGGGAGCTCACAGTGGGTACACGACCGGAGCTGTCTGTGCTTTCTCAGACACCCCAGCCCTGAATTTCCTTACAGGAGTTTGTGTGATGGGGATGAGTGGGACTGGGAGTCTGGGTGCAGAGAAGGGATGTGCAGTGTGGTGATTCCCAAGAGCTTCCAAACCACAAACTGCCTTTTGGAATCCCACTGGACTTAGGAAAAAATGTGTTCTGCTCACTGATTTAGTATAAATGAGCAGTCCAAAAATGCAGCAGGTGAACTGCACACCAGTGCTGCCTGGCTCTCCTGTAGATTTTGTATGAAGGCAGAGATGGAGCTAAGATCTACATGACAGGGGCACATTGCTGCTGGGCTGATGCTCCCACTGCTGTGCTACCCCAGGAGCAGCAGGTGTCAGAGCCTGTGAGTGCAGGGCTGCCAGCTCTGGCACTTTGGGGCAGAGCAGTGCAGAAGGTGGGACTGGTCCTGTATTTGAGGTATGTGCCTAAATGTCTGCAGTTTCGGGGAGGAACAGGAATCGGGGTGGCAGAACCTGACCCTTGCATAACATCCGTGCTGGGGAATGCCTCGAGCCCTTGCTCAAGCACTAATTGAGATCTCCACTTTGCTTGGGGTTTATTTGAAGGTGGAACTCTTTCCTCGCAGAAGAGAACCTTGTCTGTCTGTCTCTGTGGCCATCAAAGGCAGCAGCCTTTTTGCAGCCTGGCTTTCTCCTTTTGGCAATGGAAAGGGCTCTCTAAAGGCTTCCGTGAGCCTCAGCTCTTAAAAGCAACCTGATGATGGGGGTGCCAGTTATGCCACCAGAGCCTTGGTGTCAGAGAGCTTTGGGGAAGAAATCCAAAAAGAAAGAGGATTGTGAGGGGAGCAGAGCCAGGTGAGGGGATGGAACATGGATATTTTGAGAACAGACATAAGGTTCCTTCCCTGAAGTGGTCCTTTCCCCTCCTCTCTCTTATGGAAGCATACTTCTGCCCCACAGTCACCTGCAACTTCTGCAGAATATGGTTTCCCCCTTTCATATCTCCAGTGTTACTGAGACAAAGACTGAGAAGCACAGCATTACCTTGGGATTCTCACTTTACAGCCTTTCCATGACCTTTCTCCATGACGCAAATCCAAGTAGTGCTTTTTGTCTTCCCTCTGCTGCCGACTTTGTCTGTCACTCTTTCCAGAGCAGCTGTCACTCCCTAGCAGCACTTCAGATCAGCAAGCTGACAAACCTGGGAAGTCATTGTAGGAACTTTACAGAGATGGCACAGTCCAGCTGCGTTCCCCAATTTTTAAGCTATAAAGTCACCCTTAGGAAGTGTTGGACTGCAAAGACCCTTTCCTACCAGATCCAGTGTGCCTTCACACTGCTTTGTCATCCTGGGATTGCTTAGGAGTTCTAGGACTGCTAAGACCAGAAATATTGCACAGCTCTTGCACTGCTTTATATAGAAGTCAGTCACTGCTTGTGGGAATAACCACTTGCTTACTCTGCAGAGAGCTTCATTCTCCAGGTTTTCTGCTGGGGAAATAGGCACAGAAAAGATGAAACTGATCTTTAGCACACCGAGAATGGGAGACGGAGTGATGCAGGCATCCTACGTCCTGTTCCCCAGCAGCAGCCCACTGTGAACACATTCATATGCAGCCCAAGCACCTCTGCTTCAACATGCTGCTGCTCTCCTTGCTACCTTCTCAGCCTGCCTGGCCCCTTCCAGTTGGGTACACGTGGCTATTTCCTCATTGCAGGTTGATGTAGCTCCTGTGCTCACACCCAACCCAGGCATCTGATCTGCACCACCCTGAGACACAGAACTCTGCCCTCTCCTCACATCACTTTGGAAGCACGCCTCCCTCTTTACTATGATAAAGTCCACCCTGCTGCTCCCTGTGCTTAACTCTGACAAACCAAAGAGGTGCTTATTCCCTTTACAGACCTTATAAAGTTGGTGTGAAGCTGAAAGTGCTATACCTTCTCATCACCTCCCTGCTCCAGGGATGCGTGCTGCCACACCGGTTCAGCAGATTGCTAGAAGCAGGCAGCTCAGCAGAACTGGACATTCATCTGGTCCATGGAACTTCTGCTAAGGTCTCAATTACGTTCCCAAATTGCAGCTCTGATTAGACTCATGCTGCAGCCTCACTAACAGAAGTTGTGCAGGTGAGCTGGCAGACTGATGCGATTCCTCAGCCTTTAACTGTCTTTATTAGTCACAGACTGTCCTTTGCTCACAGGTCTTCATCGCTTCAGCTTGGTGGAATGGCTTCTTAAAACCCACACATTGACAAGACCAGCACTTAAATCAGCAATCATTTATGCTGAGTGGTGTAAACCTCCATCAGAGTCATATCTTACGACAGATTGAAGATAGGAAACTCCTCCCACCCAGGAAATGAAAGCTCTCCTTCTTGTGGAGCAACTTCCCACCTACAGACGCACCAAATGAATGCTCAGCTTTCTAGTCAGCACACTGGTAATCTCAGCTCATACATCCCAAAAAACTTTCATGCAATTAGAAGTGTTCTTTGGCAAAGCAGACAAGCAGCACAGTAGAGCACTGTTAGTTTAAGCTAAGGCTATCCTCTGTACCACACCTTTGTTAATCTATGACAGGATGAGAAGGAATAGTCTTAAATTGCACCAGGAGAGGTTCAGGTTGGATATTAGGATAAATCTGTGCTCAGAAGGAGTGGTCAAGTATTGGCCCAGGCTGCCCAGGGAGCTGGTGGTGTTACCATCCTGGAGGTGTTCAAAAAATGTGGAGATGTGGCTCTGGGGGACACGATGAGTGGGCATGGTGGGGATGGGATGATGGTTGAACTAGGTGATCTTAAATGACTCTTCCCACTTTAATAATTCTATGATCCTAAGCAACAAGATTAAAAATACGCCCATCCAAGAATCCATCACAAAACTTACTTTGTTCTACTATGACAAATGCCATTTGATTTAAATTATTTATACAGAACTCTGAAGTGGCTCTAAACAAGAAGACAAGCTCAGTTGCTGCTAGGTTTTGTTAAAGCTAGAATTTCTGATGCCAGGCACTGCAGGTAGAACCAGAAGGCCTGTTAGCAGAAGGGGTTTTATGAGAAGAAACAATTAACTGCAACGTTCTTCCATTGTCCACACAATTGCAATAAGGGATATAACTCCACACCTGAACAAAGTAATGTACCTATTCCCTTACAGAGCCTGAGTGCTGGATGTAGCCTGCTTAGAAGGAGGCTGCAAAGGCTTCCTTCCTACCCCTTGTCGTGGTTTCTTTGTGAGGTCAATTCTTGTGAGGTAACTTACATAGTGAGCAGCAGTGGGATAAGGAGCTAACAAAAAAGAAATTTCCCTGATGCTATTTTGTAGTTCAGTTAGTACAGTCGCATCTTAGTTATATTAATTTTGAAGTAAAAAGAATTTTATCATTGTTAGGCAAAGCTTAAAAAGGGTATAGTTGAGGGGTAGGAGGCTGCTACAACAGGTCATGTTATTGCTGAATACATGAAAAAAGATGTATAAAAGAAAGAAAATAACTGCTAGAGGGATAGAAAATGAAAATACATAAAAAATAGTTGAAAAAAAAATTTTTTTTAAGAGGAGCTGGGTAGAGAAAAATAATTTGGTACCTTGCATTACCTAAGGGCTGGTTTCACCAGTTCAACTGGATGAGGCAAAGACTTATGCAGCTGAGCATCCGGGGGCACCAGGTGCTATGGGCAGGAGGTATGGTGTTGAGGCACCATGGTGATATCTGCCCGACCCTACACAGCAGTTCCCAATGCAGCAGTCTGCCTGTAGGAATGGGACATCCTGCAAACCCTGTGCTCCCTTCACTGGAGCAGAGTCTGATCTGATAGAACAAACCTGGGGATGCATACTGATAACTGACAGCAGTTAGCAAAGGTGTTTTATAGGGTCTGACGCAGCTCTGAGTATTTCAGTGGAAGTGGAAACCACAAGAATCTGCAACAGTGTGTGTCTCATGCCTGGACTCCCCTAACTTTTTGGCAGTGGCCAAATAGCTTTGCGCAGCCAAGTGCAGAGTGTTTGCTATCTTAGATTGTCCAAAGTCCGCCTGGGAGTTGCATGCCAATGGGTAAACAGAAAAGATTGCTTAGTGTGAAGGGGAAGGTCCTGTGCCTCACGTACAGAAAGGGCAAGAAAGTCCCAGGCTTTAACTGGGAGTGCACTGTTGCTACAGGAATGTGGAGCTCAGCTTCCTTCACTAACAAGCACTTTGCCCTTCTTATCACCCTCGTGTTTCTCATGCTGTATTGTGAACCTATCTGCAGTGTGAGGATTTGGGCTGTTCATTTATCAGGGGTAAATGTGTGCATGGGGCTGCAGCCATTGCTGAGAGGGCTGACAGCAGTCTAGCTTGTTCTGGCATCCTGTCTTTGACTACCAGCAGCCAGCACTTGATCTTTTGGTTTGCATTCTCCTGGCCCACAGACACAATGGGGAGCTGATAAGCATGAGGGCAGGGATTTTCCTCAGAGCCAGGTGCCCTGCTAGTGGCCAAGATGTGGGGCTCAGAGCAAAATGTACTTAGTGAGCCTGAGGGCAAATGATGTTGCTACGTAGCCTGTAGGGCTCCAGCAGAGGCTGTGAAGAGACTGGAGCAGCAATTTTGCCCTCTTATGTACACCCCCCATCCTCTTGCAGCTTCAGGCAGTGTCACATTGACACTGAAGGTGAAGCTTGAGTCTTGAATTATCTTTTTTTCTGGCTGATGGTTCATATGCCACAAGCACAATGTCTTATATTTGCTCTTCCCAGCTCAGTTCTGCTCATTACAGCACATGGGTAAAGACAAGAAACATGTCAGGTAGGAGATGCTATGCAGCAAGAGGCTGACAAAACTATCAGAAATCCCTAAATATAAAGCCTCTTCCAGGAAGGAGGGATAAGCAACGTTGTTTCGTAACATATAGTATGTGTATGTCAAAACACATCTGTTTCCAGAAAAAGAGAAGGAACTGCACTGCACTGTACAAAGCTATCCATCTCTTTATCTCTTTGAGTAGACGTGGCTGAAGTGATTTTTGAAAACAGGCAAATGAATGTTTCTCCCAAGGCAAGACAGCTCCTAGGCAAGTGGCTGTAATAAAGCCCATCCAGAGGAGGTCAGTAAGCCTGGCAGTGCTGCCTCCAAGGTAAAGACACAGATGGCATCGTTAAGGGAACTTACGCATTTTTCTGTGCATAAACAATAGAGCTGGCTTAGTCATCAGCTTTATGGCATGCTCAAGGAAAACGTTCATCTTTTTGTTCAGGAGTTATTTGCATCTGACTTTGATTTTTTTGTCTTCTTGCTTTATAAATACTGAAAGGATGATTGAAGGAAACAGCTCACAACTCTCCCCTCTCCTTGGTTTCTGGTTCCTTCTTTACAGCAAGCCTACTCCTTCTGATAGCGTCACCTGCTGACTTCAGATTGGTTGGCTTTTTAGCTGCTGGGAGGACTGACAGTGGGGAGACTCCGGGGCTGCCAGTAGCAGCAGGTGGGATCTCTGAAAGCAGGGACTCTGGGTCCGAAGTGCTGACCCGCTTCATCTCCAGTGCTGCAATCTCACTGAGGCACTCTGGAGAAGCTGCTTCTTTTTGAAGAAATAAAATACCTTCAGATTTCCAGTGGTCTGGAGTAGTTGTGCCTTGTCAGGAATGTCAGCAACCAGGCATTGCTCATGTGGCATCTGCTCCTCATGCTGACAGGCTTGGCTGGGTCCCTCCTGACACGTGGGGGTGACAAAACACCCACGGATACAGATGTAGCATCCATACAAGTCCTATTCCTCCTGACTGTGGCCAAGAGGAAGGGGACATACAGTGGTGCTTCCCCTGGATTCTGATGTCTTGCAGATTTCTGTAGGTGTGATGCCTTGGACTGAGGCTTCCAAAGCCACTGTGGGATTCTGCCAGCCTCTCTCAGCCAGCCGGCTATCTCCTGTAGAGGTGAGCACAGAGTGCTGTACACCCACAAACCATGGCAGGGCTGTGTCTTAGAGTCTTGGCGGGGTCTGTCAGCTTTTGCTGACTAATGTGGTGGCCGCAGCATTCAGTCTCACATGGGACTTGGGGGCACAGCTCAACCCATGCCACAAGTCACCCTCACAATTTCCTGCTTCCTGTCAGCGTAAGAAACCCTGTCTACCTTCCTTCTTCCTTGCATCCTACAGTGCTCAGGGCTCTCTGCTGCTTCAATTCATTGTGCTGTGGCTAGAAATTCTTTGTGGATCCACCCAGGAGCTGCAAGCAAGATCACCACAGCCTTCAGGGGGTTTGGGAGTAGGGTTTTTGATCTGCCCACTGTGCTCAGTAATGATGCTCTTGCTTCCAAACAGAATTTGCTGGACTACCAAGTGCAGGTATGCATCCTAAGATGTGTGTGTGTAGATACTCCCAACTGGCTTTCTTCTTCAGCTGTCACCTGAGATGTCCCTTTCTAGCCACCTCGGAAGTGGACTGTCATCAACCACAGCAGGCAGGCAACCAACCAGTTTGCCTTTGGTACTGATTTAAAGCCCAAGCCTTCTCTATGCCTTTACATAAGAAGGTCCAGCAGCTTCCTGGAACATGTACAACAAAAACCCAAACATGTACAGTGGCCTGTAAAGCCAGCTTGCATTGGGGCAATTCTTAGTGTCAGAATCTGCCTCAACCACACTTGTGTTTACTGCTGCTGGAGCCAAACTGGTAGGGGCAACTGTTTAAAATTTACAAAGCAGTTAAAATTAATTTTAGCAGCATGCAAAGCTCAGACCTGTGATGTGCATAGCACACAATCCTGTGTACTCGGTGTGCTGAGCGGATGGCAGCAGTATGAGGTGGCTGAAGATGTGCACTGCATGCTAATGACCATCCAGCTTGGCAGTCTTGTATGGAGGGGCTGGTAACATAGCTGCTGCTGTAATGCTTCCATCATTGGAAGAAAACTGTGGAGGAGACATAGCTCTTTGAGATTGCTGCACATCAATAGCAGCAACACTTTTGGATTCCCCCCTGTGGTGTTCCTTAGCCTGGGCACCGAAGAAATTTCCCAAAGAAATCTACAAACTCTGGTGCTGACGCTCATTGAATCATAGAATCACTGAGTCACAGAATCATTAAGGCTGGAAAAGACCTGTAAGATCATTCAGTCCAACTGCTGACCCATCCCCAGCATGCCCACTAACCATGTCCCCTCAGTGCCATACCTACAGGGATAGTAATTCCACCACTTCCCAGAGCAGCCTGTTCCAATACTTGACCACTCTTTCAGAGAATAAACTTTTCCTAATATCCAGTCTGCAAGGAATACTGGCAGCCCTTCCCATGAGCCCTGTGCAGAGAAGGTCAGTGTGCTGTCTTTTTCACTTTTCCTCTTCTCCTTTTCCCAAGAGGCTCCTGGAACCTACTGCATCTCACCAGGTGCTGATGCTGATGCTCCTCTGCTAGGAGGAGGTGGTGGAGAGAAGAAACCCACAGACAGCTCCCAAATGTGATGACTTCTTGCCAGAATCCCCAGATATTCCTGGCAGCTTTTTGTACATCTTGTTTCCTGTGGCAGCAGCCTGTGCAACACTCCCCAGCAGACCTCTGTTCTCAGGCAGATGTAACATGGCTGCAGAGGTCTCACATTCCCAAACTGTAAGGCATTTTGTACGGGGATTAGCTGTTCTATTTTATAATGACAATAATAAGCTTTTATAGCTCTTCTTAGGACGCTTCCCTGCATTAATTTGATTTAACAATAATGAAAGCTTTGTACTAAAGGGATCCAATAATGTTGGTCTTAAACCTGAGTGTGTCTTTGTTTACTGCACTTCAACACAGAGAAGATTAGAGTTTGTGTTTGAAGCAAGGGAGCCCTCATGACACGAGACTCGATTCACGTAAAGCCTAAGTCTGCTTGAGAAAACGCAGTGACTGAGAAGAGGGCAGGAAAGGGAAGAAGTTTCAACCCAAGGAGCATTATTTTGATTGCACTTCAGTATCTTGGGACTTTGAACCCTCAGTGTTAGTGATTCTTTGAGGTCTGTTGCTGGCTTTTTTTAATCAGCTTGCTCTTTGCGAGGCATTCTTCAAATACTGATTGACAATTTTCTCCTGCCTAAAGCCTGAATTTGAAATATTTGTGCCAGCTTTAATACAATTCCTTTTCACTGTGTGGGTGGCTCAAAGGAGACCAGTTCTGGCGCACAAATGCCTTTGTGGGGAAAGAACTCCAGATGGTTTCAGTTTCTAAACCATCCTGGCACGCTGTGCGTGCTGCATGACAGTCTAGAGGAGAGCTCTGTCACATTAGCCCAGTTTCAGGTTGCTGAGATGATTTGGTAGACAGAGGGCTGGTACACAAGGCTGAATCCCGTCCCGTTCCAAGTCAATGTGAGGCATTTTTCTCCTACTGATTTGAGCAAATCCGCAAACGAAACTACTTCAGGGTCATTCAGTACATTGCCTTGCAGGTTTTGCATAATTAGTTATGTAAAGAAAGCCAAGCCTTCAAAAACAGTAGAAAGGAGAAAACACAAAAAGGCCACCAGACATTGCTTTCCTCAGCTGCTGAGGGAAAACAAAGATGTAGCCTGTACCTTCTGCTGTATGGAAAAGGTGGGAAGGATGACTTCACTACTTCTTTTATTTTATCAGTGATGCAGGTTTTGCTTGCTCAGGTTTCCCTGCAGCTCTCAAGACAACCTGAGCTATGTGTAATGCGTGGGAAGTGCTGCTGTCTTCTGAGGTATCCCAGGGAAGAAGTGTTTTAGGGTGTAATCCCTATTGTAAAAGTTTGCAACGTGGCCATAGCTGACATAAGTGAAAAGGTAACACCATTATAAATAAATACCACAAATTGTCAGAGTTGACAGACCTCTAGAAAACACTTGCTTAGAGAATTGACTGGGTTTGTCCTGTGTAACGTGCATCTTGTACCCTGAAGTGGTAAGAAATGGGAAAAAGGGTGGCCCAGCAGGGGGAGGTGCAGCATAACAGTGCTGGATTCATAAGTGAGCTCAGGGTAGTAGGGACCTGAAATGAGCAAATGTGAGCAGCTCCTCAGAGCTGCAGGAATAAGCGCTGAGGAGGTGTTTGCCATTTGCATGTTTGTAAGGTATGGGGTATGCTAAAGTGAAATGAACCTCAAATAACAAAGCCGCAGTTCTAGGCAGAGAGCAACGCACTCCCATTGGATCTGCTCCACCAAGAGATGAACGTAGGGATGGTCAGCTGGAGTCAGTGGTAATGAGGGGAATAAATATGTTGGGGCTTACTTAAAGTCCCACTGAAGAGATCAGCAAAATCCTTTCATCGCTCGGTGAGAAAGTGCAAGACATTCTTTATAATTAACTTACTTTCTAATTAACTTAGAATAGAGGTGCTTCCCTTTTAATAGAGGGGAAGCTGAAATCTGGAAGCGACCTGGAATAAATTGCTGCAGTGGTATGTGGCCGTGCAGCCCCAGCGAGCATCTTCAGTGGCCTGGGCCGTCAGCCCCTCCTCCTGCACAGCCTTTCCTCAGAAGAAATACCCAGGAAAGCTTTGTCTTTCGCAGAGCTGGATGAAGTTGGGTGCTCAGCCCCACCAAAATCAGTGTTTTCCTGTAGCATGCAATTTTTAATGATGTGAGTCATTAGCCAGAGAGAGGACTCGCCAAGGGCTAGGGTGTATTTTCTCTCGCAGAAGATTAAAAAGAGCAATAATCAGCATGCTGCATCTGTTTGGCATTTATCTTTTAAAGCAAATCTGGGGGATTTTTGGAGACTGTTAGGAGAAAATCAGACTGGCCAGTTTTCTGCCTCCAGTCTGTATGAATGAAGTGAGAAACTAAGAGCTGGGGCTGGACACTGGGTGCTGGCAGGGCCTCCTGCTCTCAAGAGTGAGCCTCCAGGCCCGGCTGCTGGGAGGACACCCTTAATTAACCGCCCTGAGAAAACTCCTCCAGGTATCACCCTCTAAAAGAGCAGGAGATGACTGCCTCTCCCTGCCTCTGCCACAGCTGCTTGGCAGTGCACCTCCTCCCCAAAAATTAGCAGATAGCAGGAGCTCTAAGGGCCTGCATGCATGGCGATCCCATGAGTTGCCCATGAGATGCCTCTTGAGTACCCCATGAGATGCCCATTAATCGGGCATCTCAGCACTGGTATCTCAGACTAAAGTTGGGCTGACTTTGCAAAGGGTAAAACTGTCAGTGCTCTAATTCATAAGGTTGGTGCTCTAATTCATTAAGGTTGGAGAGATATCTAAGACCATCCAGTCCAGCCCCCAACCCATCCCCACCATGTTCATTGACCGTGTTCCTCAGTGCCACATCTCCACATTTCTTGAACGTCTTCAGGGATGGTGACTGCCCCACCTCCCTGGGCAGCCTGTACCACTGCATCACCACTCCTTTAGAGAAGAAATGTTTCCTAATATCCAACCTGAACCTTCCCAGCACAACTTGAGGCCATTATGTTCTGTCCTATCACTGTTATCAGGAAGAAGAAGCAGACTCCCATCCAGCCACAGCCTCCTTCCTGGGGGTTGTATAGTGCCACAAGGTCTCCCCTGAACCTCTTCTCCAGACTAAACAATCCCAGTTCCCTCAGCCACTCTCTATAAGACTTGTGCTCCTGATTTTTCACAGCTTTGTTGCCCTTCTTTGTAGTGAGGGGCTGAAAACTGAGCACAGCTGAGCACTCAAGGTGCAGCTCACCAGTTCTGTGTACACAGGGATGATCACCTCCCTGCTCTTGCTGATTGCACCATTTCTGATACAAGCCAGGATGTCATTGGCCTTCTTGGCCACCTGGGCACACTGCTGGCTTATGTTCAGCTGGATTCAACTAACACCCCCAGATCTTTTTTCTCTGCACAGCTTTTCAGCCCAGCTCCCAGCCCTGCTCCCAGCCCTTAGTATTGCATGGGGCAAGGCCTAAGGATTTGCTGCTAACACAGCCTGGCTGCCAGTGCAGAGCACTCAAGGAAAGCTGACAGTGCAGTTTCTGTATTATTAGACAGATACATCACTATCTGAACAAAAGGACCAGAGTAGGACACACCAGGCCAGAAAAGCAACTCACAAAACGTGCATTTCAGAAGGGGAATTGGAATGGACAACACTAAAGCCCCACTTGCCAGCAGCTCAGTCTCCAGAATAAACGCTGCAGCACTGAAAGGAGGAGAAATCTCCAGGGGTTTCGCAAAGCTGAATGGAACACAAACACAAAAACCCAACCGACCAAACAAAATTTGCTCAACCCCTCACACGTGGCAGCCAGCAGGGCAACAGCTGTACACAAGCGTGGAAAGGAGGCGACTAAAGCCTCTCTCCAACACGTGATTGATCCCGTTAACATCATGCTAGGAACTGGGGTAAGCTTAAGGTGGAATTTCTTCGGCTTGCTCAGGGCCGTCTGTGCTGGAACCTGCTCCTGGTGCTGTTTGCTATAGGCTCTGGCTCTGTGCTAGCAGTTACCTCCTGGCTTCTGCGTGGCCCTTGCATAAATATGGGATAGCCAGAGAGTTATCTGGAGGCCAGATAACATGGGATTTTTCCTCTGGTACCTTTAGTCAGCATTTTGTCCTC
This sequence comes from Lagopus muta, assembly GCF_023343835.1. NCBI lineage: Eukaryota > Metazoa > Chordata > Aves > Galliformes > Phasianidae > Lagopus > Lagopus muta. Next base: position 30,196,220 of record NC_064436.1, read on the forward strand.
TTTTATACATTCCAGTTGCAGGGCTCCAATTCAGGCTTGTGACTTTCTAGCTGAAAATGCAGCTGAGCTTTGACTGGCCGAGTCATACAGGCTGTTGAAATGCCAGGTGAATGTTCAGGAATGGGTGCACAGATATTTGGGGCAGGGTAGTGTCAGGAGTTGGGGTGCAGTCGGTGTAACAGCAAGCACAGTCTGCTGAAGGTTCCACAGCCTCCTGCAGGGCAGCAAGTCTCCTTTGCTATTCAGCCAGAAGCAGCCCTTCCTGGCACTGTCCACAGATATGTATCTCACAGGCCAGCCAAGGCCCAACCAAGTAACATGCTGCCTCTATGCAAAGCTCTGACTGCAGTTTTGCAAGCAGAGCTGTGATGCTGCATGCCACTAACATCATGTCCTGCAGGAGGGAAACTGAGGCACAAAGGATCCGGCTGAGCAGGTAGTGGGGACCCGCTAGAACAGCCTCGGTCCTGCCTCTCCATCTGCCAACAGAGTGTTTCTCTTTTTCCCTCTAGAGTCTGGAACGGAACCAGTGGGATCATGCTGCTTCTCAAACACTGCAGCCTGAGTTCTCGCACCAAGCAGTGCCCCACACATACAGCACTAACTTAGAGATACTTTCAACCACTGGCATTGCCACAAACAGTTAGGTTGCACTGAACTGCAGGCAGCGACGTTTCATACCCAGGAGCTCCCAACTGCCCTTTGCAAGCACAAGGCTGTGCCTGAGTGTGAGCACACACGTACTCTCAGAAGCTGGGAACAGTAACATGAGGACTCCAACCCAGATTTCAGGCAGGGATCACCTAACAAAAAGCAGCCACCTCACTGCAGGCACAGAGCCATGGGATGAGAGCCAACATACACTGCTGCCTAGCAGCTAAAAGGGCTTACAGGAAGGATTTCTAGGATCATGCAGAAGCAAACAATCACTGGCTTCAAAAATCACACACATCCTGCCCACAAAGAACAATATCAATCACAATCTCCTACTGCCTACTTTAAATGGCTGGAAAAGCTCCAGCTCCCAGACAGCTGAAACTGATCCCCTTCTTGTCCCCCCCCTCGCACCCCCCCATCATGTGATGGTCCTGCCCAAGTGATTTAAGCTGCTGGAGCCGAGCGCTGAGTCACGTTGGCTGTGGAGCAGGGGCTTGGGGCATCTGCAGCATGGAGCAAGTGAGTGCCCCAGGCAAGATTTGGGGGTGGCTGCCTGTGGGTTCTGGGTCGGTGCCAGGGGGAGGAGGAGGCAAGGATTAGGCGAGAGGAAATGCTGGGCTGATACGAGGCTGTGGGAGGAACAGCTAGGGCCGACTGGCTGTGTTTCTTTTCTAGTGTGATATTTAAGTAGAGAAGCTGTTTTAATTCATGTTTTATTTTAAAGTTTTGAGATCATCTGCAGCTTACAGTTTGAATATCCTTTCTTTCTTTATTTTTTCCTTCTCGAAAAATGTATTTTGGGTCCAGGGCCATGCAAGTTTGTATAACGGCAGAAGGAAGGAGGGCTGTGTGTGCTGACCCTATGCTGGCACCATGCCTATTCTTTCGACTGTACCGCAAACAGAGCCGCAAGATAGTGCTGTAGTGATGAGCAGTTCAGTGGCTGTGGGGACCTGATCCCATTAGCCTCTTCCTCGGGCACGGCAGTGAGCAGGCATGAAGTCTCACACTGTTTTGGTTGAGTGACTGTCTCAAAGAGCTCTGGAGCAGCCCACAGCTACTGGCCACTGGTTGTGCAAGAAGAACCAGCTCACATGAGTAAAGTAACCAAATGCAAGTTCATTTCCCTATCTTATCTGCCATGTGGTTGGGCTCCGCACTATTGCAGCTGGGCCTGGAAACACGGGCATTGAAGCATGGTTTGGGTTAAACCTAACCGCACCAACAACATCTTCTCCTTAACTGAAGGAGGTGGGGATTCTACTTGCTATTTTGGGGGTGTGTGGCTGGAGAAGTGAATAATCTGGCTCCAGGGATGGCATCAATCCCTCTTCATCCCCGCAGGAGCTTCCCTAAGTGTGTATGCTTGGCTCTGCTGGGCTGCAGTCAGAAGCAGGCTCTACTAACTCCTCTGTGCACATAGCTCTAGGTTAAACCAGCAGATATTTTGGGTGGCCCCTGTAGGGTGGAGATCTGCCTGGAGTGGGGGGACACTGTTACAAAAGCTAACTGCTATTAATTCTGTGCTGATGGCTGCTGCTAAGTGAAAGGTGCAAGCTTCATTGTGAGGCTGTCCTTTGTAGCAGCTGGTCAATCAGCAGCTCAGTCCACCCCTGTCCTCATTGCAGTGGTTAAAACTACTTCCCCATGAGTTTGTGCTGCTCAGTGGGGTGACAGCACAGGACTGGTGACTGTGACCTGGATTCTCCGGCAAGTGGCTGAGGCAGCATGGCTGGTGCAACCCTGGCTCTAGCACTGAATGACAAAGGCCCTTGGGTCTGTGGGATCTGGTTTATGCCTCATACCAGGCAGGGCTGGTGGGCTGCCCGTTGGGATGCTGAGCCCTGTGGTTTGGTCCTACAGGGATTGGTTGTTACCCAGCTGGATGTACAGCCTGGAGAGTGTGTCAAGGTCAAAGGGAAGATCCCATCTGATGCCAAAGGGTGAGTGAAGAGATGGTTTGGAGGCTCCTGCCTTCTCAGGGGCTGACAGAGCTCCTACTGGGTTCAGCCTGTTGGCACTTGGTAGCTGGGCATTTCCTCACCACTGCCTTTCCATCTCCCCAGGTTTTCTGTGAATGTAGGGAAGGACAGCAGCACCCTCATGCTTCATTTCAACCCTCGCTTTGACTGCCACGGGGATGTCAACACTGTTGTGTGCAACTCGAAGGAGGATGGCATGTGGGGTGAGGAGGACAGGAAGGCTGACTTCCCCTTTCAGCATGGCGACAAGGTTGAGGTGAGGTGCCAGAGGTCTGTGCAAGGCCCTGATACAATGTACTGGTGGGCTGAGGGCAACTTTTCTAATGCTACCAGGTGGAGAAGGGGCAGGTATGGAAAGGGAGCTAGGCAAGGGAAGAGTCCTGCAGCTGACCAACTGCCTGGATTGGTCTGAGTCAATGCCCAACAGCTCAGCTGTATTCAGTGCCCCACTCTGGCCTTGCTCTGTAAGGTGTGCAAGTAAGAGCAATTAAAACACTGACCTGTGATTCAGATGGATCTACCTTGTCCCTTAGTTGCAGAAGCTTAGGACTGAGCTTAGGCAGAGCAAACCAGTTTCATCCTTTCACTTCTGCACTGAGCTAGCAGGCACTGCCTTCACCACCTGTGGACATCTCAACTGTCCTGCACCCACTGTGCAGGAAGAGGGGAGCCTGCCTTGTGACCTGTGATGTGCTAGCCTTCCTTTTTGTGGTTCCTTACAGATCTGTATCTCCTTCGATGCAGCGGAGGTCAAGGTGAAGGTGCCTGAAGTGGAGTTTGAGTTTCCCAATCGGCTGGGCATGGAGAAAATTCAATATCTGGCTGTGGAGGGTGACTTTAAAGTGAAAGCTATTAAGTTCAGCTAACTGCTACAGCTTGTTTTTGTTTTCTTTTCCCCTGCATAGTGAAATAAACCCAAACTTGCCATGGCCGCTTTCTCTGCTGTTTCCTGCTCTAATCTGCTTGCTTGTGTGTGCTATGGGGGTGGGCAGTGGGAAAGGGTATGTGTCCACCTATATACTCATCTACACTGCTGCCTTGCAGCTGCTGTTGAGCTGGTCCACACAGCTGGCAAAGTATAACCTACTGTGACCTAAGCTCCTGTAGCAATAGGTTCTCCTTTAACCCTGTTTGCTGCAGTGAGTGGTCTCTGGTTGTTTGCTTCCCAGATTCTGGAGTTAGTCCCAGGCTGCTGTGACAGAGAAGCTCTAACAAGTATGTTTTAGGCATGCCTTGTGTCATCCCTGTCCAGGCAGTGCTACTCCATCCTCCTTGCTGGAGAGATACAGGGCATGGCTTGTGCTTTTGCAGAAAGCTCTGCTCTCTAAGAAAATGGTTTGACATGTTGCAGGCTGGCGCTAAAGAGCAGGCAAATTCAGTGAACTGCATGTGGTGGGGAAGAGACGGGAGTGAAGGGCAAGACCTGAGGCGTCTCTGCCACTTCACAAGCTGTGGTCTTGATGCTGTCAGAGACCCAGTGATGCAGTCACTGGTTTAGTTATGTGGCAGGTAGGGATACTGGAAGTATGGGATCCTGAATGCACTAAGCACAACTAGTGAATTGTCTCTTCCTCTTGAAACCTCTTGCTCTGCTCATGCAATGCCTTGGAGTGTGCCTGCTACAGTTATTCCCAAGCTGCCTGCTAGCTATGTCCAGACAGGGCTTGCCATAGCATTTGAGAACCTAATGAGAGAGAATGGATCCCTGCCCACTGAGTGTGAGAAGCCTAGGTGTGGGGCTGGCCCTGTGGGTGTCACAGCTGCGCTGGTGTGAGGTGCTGCAGTTGGCCAAATACTGCTGAAGTGGTGAAATTTGATCCCTGTTGGCTAAACTCTGACAACAGGGCTGTTATGGTCCAGGCTGTATTTGCTGTTACTTGGAACAGCTGAGTAGCCAGGCCAGCTGCCGGGGAAAGGGAGTAAGACTCTGCAGAGTATTTAAGCCATTTGAATGCCTTTTATGGGGAGGCTGGCCTCGCTGCACTGTGGCAGCTGCCCCAGAACTGTGGAATCTGTGAGGTGACTTGCTTTACTGATAGCCTTTTCTCTCTGTTTCCTGGAAACTCAATCATGAAGGCCGGAAGGATATGGGCCATAGCTATGTCTTGCCAGTTACCTTGTGGGCATAGATATGGTGATGCAGCTCCTCCTATTTAGTCTTCAGATCTGATGTAGCTCATGACTGTGAGGGACTGGCAGTGTGCAAATGAGCAGGATGCTTTATGGGCACTTGTCTCTTCCAGGGCAGTATGTGTGTCTGGAGAACATCCACCAGAAGGCTCTGCTGCACTGACCAAGTTCAGCAAAAATTTCTACTCTGCATATGGTGGGAAGGTGTAGAAAGGGCTGCTGCAACCACTGTCCTTTGTGGGAGCAGGGTACATGTAGCACATGTCTCTCTGCACTGCAGAAGCCTGGTTATGCTGTGAGGCTACCTCTTCTGAACTGGACAGAGGCACAGATAATGGTACTTAGAATTTTGGTCCTGCATATACTGCATTACACAGAACCATAGAAAGGCTCACGCTTTGCCCTATCAAGTAAATCTTGAGGTTTGGTGGGTTTTCTGTTTGTTTTAAGGTTACTGATAATTTTTGGTGGGAGAGTGAGGAAAAAAATGGCTTTTATTTTGTTTCCCTTATTTCCTGTCATTTAATGTCTGAAGATTTAGTAAGTCATAAGGTATTCAAACTCTCAGAAGTACAAAGCCCTTACTTCACAGAGGGATGTGGGCCTTAAAGCTGGTCCCCCTGCCTGCTGGCTACTCCAGTTAGGGGAGGTATGTGTCTGTCAGCATGGACAAGAGTAAAGGTGATCTCGCTTTTTGCCTGTTAAGTTCTCATTTCTAGGTGGGCTCAAAGTACAAATGGGAGCTGTCCCCCTCCTATACTTTCCTCAGCAGCTAGTTAGGCTTATGCTGCTTTCTAACTGAAGAGACCACAGGAGAAAAAGGAGGAAGAAAGTCTTTACCAGTACTTCCTTTTGTTCTCCCGCATCCCAGATCTGTAGATGCTCCTGGTCCTACAAGTGATGCTGGTAAAAAGGCAGAATAAACATGAAGTGTCAAGTCCTGAAGTTACAAGAAGATTTCACCTCTGTTAGAAAGACCAGGAAAACAAGTATGACATGCCGTGCTGCAGATAGAAGATACCGGTGAATGTAAAATGTCTTGTTCCTGCTAAGTATGCCTTCCTTCAAATGCATGGTGCACTTGGCTTTTCCAGTATCCTTGGGAACCTGAGCCCTGCTTGCTCTGGGGAGGAGCAGAAAAGCACAGCCAGCATGGCCTAAGAGTGTGCCTTTTTTATTTAAATCCTGCCAAGCCTGTTGCCAGTCTTTCAGTCCAGCAACACTTCCCAGGGGAACCAAGAGCCTACAGTTGTCCAGGCACTGAGATCAGGAGGTGGAGGAAAACCCTGACTCCTGCTTCTGCTGATTCCTTTAAGTTTGCTGTGTTCAAGTCAGCTTCCATTCCTGTATTTTCACCAGGAATCAAAGCTGTAGCACTTTCTTGCCTTACAGCATCATGGAGAGGGACAAAGGGACCTTGAAGATCCTGGAAAACAGTTGTGAGACTGCTATATGAACACAGAATAAGTGATGTACGTTATCACCTCACTTAAAACAAATGCTCAACATTCTGTGCAGGGCCTGAAAGAGTAGTGATGGGAAAGACAGACCATCAGCCAGTTTTGTCTTCTCAAAAATGACTTTCCTGAGTTGTTCACACTAACATTGCTTGACAGAAATAGGCCACCCAACTGACTTTGTAGCTACGCAAGCATGCATGTAACCCTCTCCAACACAGCCTCAAAAGACAGCTGCAGGTCACTGCACCTAGAAATGGGGAATGGTGTACGTGCAGTGTCTGCAGGGAAAAAGCTGAGGAAGCCAATGGGCAGTCCATGTTGTGGTAGGGCATGAGGAGGCAGTTGGGTTCTCTTTTAGCTTATGTCTTTACAGCAAAAATAGGTGGAATTTGTTTCTTTCCAACAACAGATTTATAAGAATGCAACTGGCATGTGTTCAGCAAAATGAGAAAGTGATCTCCAGTCAGTTCTTGGAAAAGTACTGGGTATACTGACAGCTATGTTTGTTCTTTAACTGCCCATCTCCTGTTTCCATGGCCCTGCTCCTGATCTTTATAAGGCAGTGAGAAATTCTACCAGTCATTTACTTTTAGAAATTCAGTCTCAAACTGTAAGCTGCATTGCCTGATAACTGCTCCCCTTTCTGAGGCTGAGCACTGGAGACTTTTGCTACACAATTCCCCTTTTTTGTACCATGATGGTTGTCTAAGCATTTCTCAAGGGATATGGCAAGCACCTTGCTGCCACCTCTGTACCAGCACACTGTGTTGACAGCCCTGGACATGGGCACAACCATGTTCCCCACACGTGAAGACCCTCCCTTGTGGAAACCAAACCCCTGCTCTCTGCCAAGCTGCAACCTATTTCCTTCCCTTCAACTCCTTCCTAGTTGTTCCACAGTGGGTGCAAGCAGACAGGTGCAGGCTGCAAAGCCTTCCTCCGTGGTGAGAAATAAAAATATGTACAAACTCACATTTTTCAGCAGGCTCCAGAGCGATGTGAGAACGTCTCCCAGCAGTGCACTGCCTGCAGGCTGCTGGCCAGACACCCTGAGACACACTGTCCTCAGTTACCTCACGGGCACTAGTGGTAAAAACACTTCGGAGGGGTGGGCAGCAAGCCCCTCTATTGCTTTTTGAGATTTTGGCACAGCTGGGTGCTGCATCCCTCCATTTTGCAGAATGTAGTGACAGAGTGCCTGTTAGGGCAGCTGTGCCTGGGGGCACCATGAGGTAAAATGGCGCCTTCCCGCCTTCTGCCCACAGTCAGCGCCTCACCACACTGAACTGGCCTGGGCAAGGCACGGACGCCTGCAGAAAGCTGTTGCTTCCTTCAAAATCTCCCACCATGCTTTTTTCTTTTAAAAAACATTGTGCTTTTAATTACTTCTTTAAACTAATGTTCTTATTTCAGCTCAACTTAATGCCTGTGCCACAGTGACTTGCATTAGAAATCTTGGGCAACCCTGACAGGAAGGCATGGTCTCCAGTTGCAAATCACAGAGAAAAAAAGCTAGTAGGCTCCAGTGTACAACTTCTCTTTGGAGCATGAAAAAAAAATGTGTTTTTTTTTCCTAATGCCTAAAGAAACTCAGGCAGATGTGCTGAGAGCAGTCAGCCATTCTTCACAAATGGAGACCAACATTTTTCACAGGGACAAGGGGGAATGGTTTTAATTGAAAAGGGGACAGATATAGGTTTGATGTTAGGAGGAAATTTACTCAGAGGGCAGCGAGGCACTGCACAGCTGCCCAGAGAGGCTGTGGGTGCCCCATCCCTGGAAGCATTCAAGGCCGGGTTAGATGGGGCTCTGGGCAGCCTGAGCTGGCAGCCCTGTGCATGGCAGGTTTTCTCCAGTTTGTACTGCAGAGTGACAGCAGAGCCTGGCTGAATGGGTAGAAGGGACCATCTGCTCAGAGACCACTCTGGCCACAAAAAACATCTTCAGTCACGTAACATGTTTGCTCAATAATGTATTGTTAGAAAAGCCTTGTAGTTTGTAGGTAGCATACATCGCTGCATTTACATGAACTGAAGGCTGCAGAGATGAGCTACAGTCCTATAGGAATGCAGCCGACCCATAATGCCACCCACAGTCAAGATGAGTGAACATAAGGGAAGAACCAGCTCTTACGTGAATTTAACCTGGCCAAACCCAGGGATGACATCTCCAGATATGCCCCTAGTCTGCTCTTACTGATCTGAAACACAGACTCTCCAATGAAAAACTCTCACGTTTTCCATTTTGCAAGCAAGTCAGTGTGCTAATCTTCAAGAATTACATGGAGTTTCTATGAAATGCTATCTGAGTTGGTTTGCTTGCTTCTTTCTCTTCACCACTCTAAACAAGCATGTCAGAGACTGAGCTGTATGATGGATCAGGCCTGACATGTGGACTGTTCTAGCACTCTGTGATAGGTTTTATAATAGGCAACCATCACAAAAGATCTTGTGTGTAAACTTACAACCAACAGACCCTAGTGCGTAAACACTGCTTATTAGATTTAGTCTCGAGGAAAGCATTTGACATGAATTCCTTGTGACCATCGATGGCCCAAGGGCTCTGTTAAAAAGGAAAAAAAAGCAAATTGTAATTCGGATGAGTAGATCTTCACAGGGTATTACATCACATGGAACTGCACAGCCAAGCAGACTGCAGGAGCATCACGTTGCTGAAAGCATGTGAGGACATACTAAGAGCTGCTTCAGCATCCCTCACTGCACAGACAGCATCACAGTGCATGTCTCCATCTTTTTCCTTTTTCTCATGCTAGGCCTGGGTGCAATGACAGCAATGAAGTCTGATTACTTTCAAAGGCCAGAAAAAATTCTGTGAGGCAACACTGATTTACACCTGCTTTTTCTTTTTTCTTCTTTTTTTCTAACAGGTTCCTCATACATTGGCTGGAAATTGAAGATAACAGTTTCAGGAACACTAACTCAGGAAAAATGATGCCCCATTCTCTTCCCTGTGACTTTTCTGATAGGTCTCAAAGGTGAAAGCCAGTTAGCACTAGGTAAACAGGAATTTTCCCCCATAAGTGAGATTCTGACTGAGAGTGAGGATAAAGAATATGGGGAAGGCAGATGCAGCGGAATTGCCAGGTCACAGCCTGATCCAATGGTTGAGCTCCAGGCAAAAAGGTGTAGCTAATCCACTGCTTGCACCTGAGTGAATGGAAGAGGAAAAGCTTGGATCCACCCCTCCTCACCCTCATTCAAGGGCTAGCAGCTGAGGGAACAGTATCTCTCTGGATTGTACTCTTCTTGAGCTGTCCCTGGTTGCTGGAAGGAGTGAGCTATTTTTTTTTTCTTTGTTACCTGCTATTGCTCTATTGTGCCTCTATCCCATTAGAAGGCATAAAAGGCATTGTCATTGCCTTCTTTTGCCATACAGCACATCATACAGTAGCATCCCTGAGAGGCAAATATGTGTACTCTCAACTGGAAAGACAGAGGAAAGAAATAAGCAGAAGTAGAGATCTACATTCCCAGTAAGACAGCACTAGGTAAAATGCTGTCTTCCTAACTGTAATGTGCAAACATAACACTGCCAGCAATGAGGTGTCCTACAGTTTTGATACAACTAGCTTTAACACTGGACTAGCAGCTTACGTCAGAAATGCTACTGCTTTGTCCTTACTAGGATTTGCCTCAAACTAGAGAAGTAAGGCTGTTCACCCTGTGTCAGGCATTGGCTACTGCCAGCTGAACAAACTAGGTAGCTACTGCAGGATTCTTCCAGTCTGTGGTCTGAAGAGACTTCTACAGAATTTGGAGAAGGTGTCTGACCCAAGTAGTCTGGGCTGAGTTTCTTCCACTCTTGTTCTACAGAGGGCAGGCTGGCAAAACCATGCACCCACAGTACAGCATTCCATTTCAGTATCCCAAATGAAAATAATGCTCATTTCTAGCCCAGATGCTCTTCCACTGAGAAGCCCTGTGTGTTGCAAGATTTTCCTGGAGACTTTCAAGGTGAGGCTGAATAAAACCCTGGGCAACATGATGTGGTGCCCCCGTTCATTGCAGGGGAGTGGGACTAGATGGCCCTCAGAGTTCCCTTCAAACTCTAAAGATTCTATGATTTTTGGATCATTTGAGTGCTCTAATGCTCAGCCCCTGCTGTAACTGCAAGGAGAAATACTCCAGTTCTTATATACACAAGGCATTAAGGCACTACATTGTAGGGAAGAGACAGCAATGCAAATCATGCTTCCTGTATCTAGCTTGCTGGGGTTTTTTTTGTTACTGAAGCCAAGTAGCTATAGGTTCAGATCTGAAAATCTCATATAGTCCGATTCAAAATTCAGGTTTGTTTCAGTGAATGTAAAAGGACTAGACAAAGCTGTACAATTCTGCTTGCTCTACTACTGTTCCATGAAATTACGGCACCGTTCTGTGAACTAAGCTTCTGTTATACTCCACTTCTAGGAATATGAGAGAAAAGCAAGGTGGGATAAGGAGTAATGAACTTTTTGCTGAAGGCACCAAGAAGTAGATCTACTGGCTTGGCCAATGCTTGGTTACCTTCAAATATACATCAAGATGTGCTTCTGCCAAGCTCTCAAACCCAGCAGTTATGGCAATCTTTTTATGCAAAGATTGTTTCTCTAATGATGAAGAAATATAAACTTTAATCCATTCTTCATTTGAAGATCTTAGCTGTTACAAAAATGTAAAATAACTACCACCTGCCTCATTTACTGATGCTTGTGTGTACAGTGGGAACACATGTAGAACTTAGCAGACCACAAAGCCAAGCCAAATAGCTAAATTTCTTGCAAACCCACGAACCCTGTTAAGATTCCAAGTTTTTAGCTGGAAACTCTACAAAAGAAATAGTTCTTCACACTATTTAGTAAAGTCTTATATACCACCACCACAAGGCTGGCCGATGGCCCACTGCTCAGAAATACTTGACTTGCAAGCATAACACCAGCATACTGAGAAAGTCCTGTTGCTGCCCACAGCACTTGTGGGCAAAGGTAGCTTTGCTGCTTGCAGTGCAGCATGCTGCCCCTGAAATGGGGACTGGTTCCTGCAGCCCACAGGCAGACCCTGCTTAGCTGGGAGGCTCTTCCTGACCTGAGGGAAAGCTGCAGGGCTTTCTTTCTCAGTAAAGAACATGCCACGTAGAAAAGGCCCTGTTGCTGATCCCAGACTGTTCACAAAAGCCTGTCAGATTTGCCAGTCATTTTGACTGATTTTGGTAAGTGCAGGATGAAAGGATGGCTTTAAAAAAATTAAATGAACACAATTTTCAAATACACTAAATTAAAGGTATTGTGAAGGTTTCTATTTTTTTTTTTAAGAAAAAATTAAATGATTGCATTGGCTGGAAACAGCTCCCCCTACTGTTTTCCTGAAATCCTCCCAAACAAAGAATCATTCCTGAGTACCTCCAAAATACTTTCAATTTTTTGATTCAGCTATAAAGGTATAAAAAGTCAGTTCCCCTGCTTGGAGTTCTTATAAAACGCTGTATAAGCCTGAGCAGCATGTAAGCTCATTAGTAAAAAGGATATGTTTGCTGTCATTGCAGGTATCTGGCTTACTTCTTCACAAAGCATTAAAATACCAGGTAGATTTTATTTTGGGTATTGGAGAATTGATGCTTTATACGACAGGAAGGCACTGGTAAATTTTTCAGCCTGCCAAGCTGCCTGTGGTAGAGCTACACGACCTATTCAAAAATACAAATGGAGCTTTAAAACTGGCTTTCAAAGCAATGAATGCTGTAATTTTCAGACATGTGCTGGAGCTGGCATTCATAATGAATGGACTTAAAGCTACACAACTAAAATTTCTGCTCTGCTCCTGGTGGCAAGATGAATAGTGCAATCTTCTGGAGAGAAAAGATGCTTGAATCCCTACTACAGCTGGAAATCTCTGCAAGCTTAGGAAAGAGACGACCTGAGTCTGATTTATCAGTTGCAGTGGTGAACTTTCCAGGCAGCTTGTGGCCACATCATTTAAATGGCAACACAGCTCATTAGAGAGGATAGAAATATACAGAAAAACGGAGTCTGCCCCAGTCTGCTTTGCTGAATGCCAACTGGCAGCAATCCTTCAGCACTTGGTAAAATGATAAAGTATAGTTGGGCAAATTTAGTTATTCCAGTCTGGACTGATTAGGAAATAATCCAATAGTCCTTACAGTAGGATTTCAAGTTAATGCTTCTTGTAGCTTGTAAGTTAGTTTCTAATTAAATGGATTCAGACAAATGAGATACTACTGTGTGAAAATAATCCTAGTGTACATCTCCCCTTCAGAAATACAGTTCTATAAATAATGTCATTAGAGATCCCTCTCACATGTCGCAGAAATGCATTCAAGCTGCAACAGTAACACAGATGATGAGTTGGATTAGTTAGAACAAAGACAGACTCCACCTCAAACTTCCACACTGAGTACAGAGCAGGATTAATTACTTTACACTAACTCCTGAGATGCAAGCTCTCAAAAAAGCATATTTAAACTTGAGAATCATTGGATCACAAGGTACTGAGGTGGAAGGATTGTGCTTTTCTGGCCAAGATGTCCCTCATATGGACACTGACTAGTTATCTTCAGTGTGTGTTGAAACAGGTTGAAACTTCTTCTGGTAGCCTTTTATTATATTAAAAAAAAAAAACAACAAACAATAACAACAACAAAACCACAAAGAGATGTTCCAGGCTAATGCATCACTATCTTTGGGGTTCCCTCTTTTTGTTAAAGTTTTCACAAAATACAAAATTAAATGTCTTTTCTACATACAGAACAAAGTAGAATCAAGTAACTGATTAGAGTATGTACAAAAACTTACACATCACCTTGTTCTTTAAAAAATATAAATATCAATAATGTTCAGTAGAATGGGTTGGTTTTATTTTTAAGGCTTCATTCTTTTAGATCCTTCATTATTTAATGAGATGCCAGGTAGGCAGGAAAAGCAGGAAAGAGAGGACGTGATTTTCTTTTATTAAAAGTAACATGTTTAATTCTCATGAGAGTCTTCCTCATCTCTGTTAGGAGGAGACACAATTGAGTTTCGTTCCCCCCAGAGTGATTTAAGTTTCCAGGAAGCAGTGGTGGAAGGAAAGAAAAATAAAACCCTTATTATTGCTATTTGTTTCCTTCACCAAAATCTGGTTTTAAACCTGTCTCTGTTCACTGTCACTGTAGAGAGCCATCTGCACAGTACTTGGATTAAATAGACTCAAGCAGGAAGACTTTGCCCCAGGTCCACATGGGAAAGGTTAAAGTGAGGATGAGACTGCTGGAAGTGTTTTACCATTGACTCCAGCAGAGGTAGCAAGTGCTGCAGCTAGGGCAGCTGCTGCTGTTGCATCCCTGGGCGTGAAGTCTGTGGGGAGGCTTTCCATCAGGCACTTGAGCTGCTCCTGACCCAGTTTGATTTTATCATCTAGCTCTCGTTGCTCTATGAGGAGCGCAGACTTCATCTTTACAAAGTGCTGGTAGTCCTGGAGCTGTTCCTCAGAGAGGTAGTTGCCCAGGATCTCCAAAACCACCCGTTCTCGACGGTCGAGGTTTTCCTTCAATTCTCGGGCATCTTCATGCTGGCCAGCCAGCAGTTTCCTCTTCTCATTCAGAGAGCTCTGTACACACCAGAGAGAGCACTTCAGTATTAGCAGCACTATCACTGATACTCACTGATCCCCCCTCTTCTGCCCCTGATACCAAATTTGCCACCTCTTGGTGAGGCAAGTTGGCTGCTAAGTTCCCAGACGCGCAGCCAGGAGCCTGCGGAAGGAGGATGAATTACTCATTGTGGGCTAAATGTGAATCCCACTAAATGTGAATATGAATGCTCTGATCAATGTGGGGTAGAAAGGACCCCAAGAAAATCAGTAAAACTTACTCAAAAGCAGCGACTGCCAGGAAAATCTGGCTCTGTCTCTTACAACCACCCAAAAAATGCTAAAACGTGTCTTCAACTGAAGTAAAAGGCAGTTGCTGCTTCACAATACAGAATACCATGCAGCCTTTCTTCCACATGCTGGTCACAGACATGCTGTGCCAAACACAGACATTGTTTGGAGAGCCATAGGATCTGAGACACTTGTACGAACATGAACCAAGATTCCTAGGGACAGAACCATGTTTGCTCTGGCTCATACAGAATCAGTGAGGCACCTGTCTTGGAGCTTACAGAAGCAGGTTCTTTTGACCGTTACAGCGGAGAAAGGCCAAGAGGCTACAGTTGTACAGATACGTACCCGCTCTTCACTGTTGGCATTTTCCCCTAGGCTACTGAGAACATTCTCTACCCGGGCCAGGCGTCCTGAGAGAGAAAGCAAGAGGTTCACCACCTTATCCAAATCGCCGATGAACATCTTGTATTTGTCAAACTCGTTTGGTTTGCATAGCTCGCTGATCAACAGCTCCACCTCCTCTCCGAGAGCATTATTCATTTTGATGTCTGCAAGTAAGCCTTCCTTTGCTTCCTTCAGGATTTCCAGTTTGTGGGTCAAGCTCCCGATGAGCTCAGCCTGTCAGAAGGGAAACACATTGCCACGCTGGTCATTACCATGATCACAGAGTTCATTTGGATGATGACAACAAGAGGATATGGTTACAGTTCATGAGGAGCAAGGTCAAGTCAGTAGCAGCTGACAAAGACGACAGCCAGAAGGGAACAGAGAACACTCTGAATTTCCACATTCAGGTGATAATCTGAATCTGATAACCTGGTAAGATTACATGAAGATATATTTGTTCTATCATCATGAACATCTTCAAAAGAGACATCCAATTTGGTGTGCCATATTCTCATATCCAGCTACATGTATCTGAAATTGTATGTACCTTCCTTCAAAATATTCTTTTAAGACTCTGGATGAAAAGAACACCGACCACATATGCTGCATCTTATAGCTCCCTGCCCCAGCCTGAAGTTTCTTGTGATGTTACATGTTGTATGACCCAGAATTGTACAAAACAACCAATAGATAAATGAATTTAAGCAGTATTATTAATGACATGACAGGAAACTGAACTGGTATGTGTGGTTACATACTTAGTAAGAAAGAAGGACACTTCCCCCTCTTGCAGTACCCTGAAAGTGCTGACTGCTCCTTATTTTGCTGCCTCAGTGTTTAGATGCAAGCCTCAAATTCAGCCCGGACCAAGGAGATATCATCAGCATGATGATATCTCTGCACTGGCTGTGCAGACCCTGCATTATACTGAGACGCACCAGAAAAGCATTCCTACGGAAGATGCTCTATTTAATGTACTTAGTGTCAGATCCATGAACTACAAAGCACATGCATTTTGTAACAGTAAAGGCAACTGTTTCACTGCTGAAGAAAAGGAGGTCTCCAGGGTTCAGCTACTCCAGAAGCAGCAGTGCTGCAGGTGTACTGGAGATAGAAACTTCAGTTAGGATTTAGGAGAAAGACGTATGCAAAAGCAGAAGTCTGTGGCCTGAGGCTTGCAGTTCTTGCCTCTATTCAGTTGGAAGTGACAGTGTAGTGCAGGAAAAGCTCTTGATGTAAGGGATGGGTTATGCTTAGTTTCTTCAATTTATGCACTGACAAAGCACCATTCTATGTATGCTAATCTACTCAGCATAATAACATTGCAGGACAAAATAGAAGCAAATCACAACATTGTTTGAAAGTATTTTCTCAAAGTTTACTAACACAGCCTTCTTTCCATCAAAACTGCTGGTAATTTCAAACAGAAAAGTGTTGGTTTTTTTCAGAAGAAAGAGTATCTTTAAATCCAGGTCAGGCTAGGGGTGCTTTTGAAGCAAATGGTAATGTTGAGGCAGACACCACTAGATGGTACACTCTGTGCATCTTCTGGAGCCTGTGCTTTTCTGGCCACATTACAGTCCACTAGCAGCTTCCTCATATATGCCAAAGCTTAATAACATGCGAGCATATTCTCTAGAACAAATGTTGGGTTGCAGGTCTATGCTGGATTGACTGGTAACTCATGCCATTTCTTAATGCAGCATTCAGTGGGAGAGATCCCACCTGCTAGGATAAGGGATAGCTGCAATTCCTTTGTATGGATTCTCTCCTTACTACGACAGGTAGGATCCAGGGAGAACCAGCACTTGCCCTCCCCTTTGCCTAAGATGCCAATGTCATTCCCAGAAGAAAGATCTGAGATCCTTATCAATTGACTTCTAGATTAAGAGCTCCTGAGGAGCAGAGGGATGGAGCCAATCTCAACAACTACAGTGGCAGGGAAGAAAACCCTGTCTCAGGATTCTGTACAGCGGACACAAAGTCTGGCATTAACCTCAGCAGGCTTTCAGAAGGCCTGAATTGCTGAGAGCTGGCAGTCACTCCTCCCTGCTGCAGAAGCTCTGCAGAACATGCAGGCCTGCTCTCCTGCCCTTGCTAGCAGGAGGCCACAGGTCTGTTGGGAGTGATGTACCTTTTTTCTGAAGGTCTGGGAGCTGGATGGGGACTACTTTGTGTTCATTAATCAGGGACTCTCCTACAATCCCAAACACACACCCAGTCCCTTTGCATGTTTACAATGGAAATGAGTTTAGTTTATCAGAATCACTTCTCAGATTAGCTGCCTTCCCAGATAACACCTATGCAAATGAAATTTCATACATGATATTTCATACAGAACATGAACAAACATGCTGGATGGGCCTGGTCACTCCTCTCTGTTTTTCCATGCAAATGCCATCTTTGAGACTTGTCTTCCAGAGGTAGGCACACATCTCCCTGTAAACCTGTGAGATGCTTTCAGAGTCCCCTTGGAGAAGCACTCTTCTCGTGTTCACTACTTCTTACCTTTCAGGTTGGTATGAGCAGGCAGCTGGGCTTGAAGTCAATTGAGTTGACTGTGTACGATAAGCATGGCAGGCTATGGCCTTTGTCAGGTGCTTTTGACTGGTGACATATGCACCATCATGCACTAAATATCTGTGAAATCACATGTATTTGTACTGGCAAGCACAGCAAGTGTATCTTAGACCACAGTTCCCTAAAGGCTCAATGAGGTCTTGCCTGCATCCCAAACACTCCACCAACTAAGGCTGATCTACTCACTCACTGCTCTTGTGTTAGATGGGAGTTCTCATTCTGGGTATCACTGTATTAAAGCCTGGAAGGAAGCAACTTTTGCTTAGCAAAAAAGTGTAAGAAAAGAAATGGTAAAGCAATGCTAAGAAGAGAGGTAACCTCTCCATGTCAGAGCTGCAGGATAAACTGCATACTCCCAAACTACACAGTCTCACATCTGTACTTTTACACTTGGCGTAGGAGTGGGGATCTAGAGAGAAAATGTGAAGCTGTCCTAGAGACACATGAATTTCCCATGCTCTGAGAGACGAGGTTTGGGACCCTTTCTTTAAATTTGTGCCTGATTTCAGTGCAGGAAAAATAAAGAACTATGTTTACAGCATGAGACTTGCATAAATATTTTCATCCTTCAGTTTGTTTAATCTCTGCTCTTTGTACAAACAGCATGAACTATGAGATGTGTCACTTTGTCCACAGCAACATCTAATGTTTTGTGTTTACAGGCAGGGTTGGGTGCTTTTGACGTGAAGATAGGAGTTGTGTAAAGAGAGACACAGACATGCAAGTACCTGCATGCGGCTCCTTGGAATTTGTGAGCTTCACAACATATCTGTAATTAGCAAGTAACCGATAGGAGACACTACAGGGGCAAATTAGGGAGCCCTGCAAAAGCCCTGGAAGATGGAGTATCCAAACTTAAAGCAAGAAGCTCAGTGGACAGTGAAACATAGCTGCAGCACAAGAGCAAAATGTATCCTGCTTCCCTGCCCTGCTCTCCCACTCCCTACCCAAGTCATCACATCAAGGTTGTGCTGACTGAATTGCCGAGGAGTGCAGTTTCCTGAACATTAGTGAAACAAAAAGGTGTAGTGAAAAGGAGTAACCAATGTTTTTCTGGAAGCGGCGTGTGCAGACAACAGGTGAAATGGGTAAACTGCCAGGAAGAAAACCATAGGGTGAAACTTTATCCAGAAAGATGGTACAGTAACTAGCAGGACTACATTCCTATTTCTAAGCCAACATGTCCTTACTGAGGTCACTCCACTTCTGCCTTTTTCTGTCTTGCTGTGAGGCAGTGACTGCCTCTTACAACCTATATACTCAGCCTTTGGCACAATACAGGCCATCTTCATAGTTGTGCATGATTTGTACTCAAACATGCAGTCAGATTAGCCCGCTTTGCTCTCTGGATCATTGTAACGAAGCTTTTCAAGTAGCCTAAATGCATCCAGCTTCCATACACCTTGGGGCTGTATCAGCCAAATGCTGAATTCAAATAGAAATGCACTTTACTCTAGGGTTTGTAATTATTTCATGAATGTAACTAGGAAGTGGTGATGTGTGCTTTGAATTTACCTTCTTCTCGTTGATGTCCAACAAGTCCTCCTCCTCCTCCCCTACTTGTGGCAAATCTTTGATTTTATTCAGTAGTTCTGCTTTGGGTGCTGAAACATTATAATAAGCAGGGCAGGTGACCATAGTTACAGGAGCTTCCTTTTCTTCTTTCCTACATCACAGTGAAGAAAAAGGAGTTCAGTATGAGCCTTTTTGCCACGCCTAGATCCACGGTCTTCTAGCACTCCCTCTTCAGTACCCCCTTGGTATTAACCACAAAGGAAATAGCGGATTCTCAGCAGCAGAGGGTGCACGTCAGCTGCTTTCGTCTCTCCTGTGCACAACTACTTTGTTTAAATACTGACTGGCTAACAGCTCTAAATAGGGCCAGATCTTTGCTGTAGATAAATCAGCACAGCTCAGCTGGTGATGATTAGACTGGCATCAAGCATTACAACTTATTTCTGTGCAGTTCTCCAGCTAGTTCTCCAGCTGGGAGTCTGTTCTTTGAGTAGTCACACTGCAGGTCGTGGACTGATCTTTGCATCTGGTTGCAATCAGGCACACCCACCTCTCCTTCCCAAACTAGGCCCCTCATTATCTTTTTCCCACCACTGTTATGGTCCTGATTTTACTCTCACACTTGACATGGCTCATTTCCTGCCCCACTATCAAGTTCAGCATTGTTTTCTAATGCATCCTGGAGAAATGAGCTCATCTACAGAAGAACTGATGAGAAAAGTCATTCAAAAATGCCCTGCCAGTCCTCGCTCCTGGGATCAGAGAAACTCACCTTCTGCCACTGTTTATCTACAATGATTAGGACATATTCTGTACAAGCTCATCCCTTAAAGCAAGGAAGCAGCGAATTCTGCTGCAAAGTTAACCACAATCACAATGAGCAGTGCTTACGTGTTATCTTCTGCTACTGTCCTGCTAGCTTTCTTCTGTGTCATCTTCCTTTTCATGTTGTTCTCCTTCAGCAAGCTGGTTCCACTGGGGAAAAGCCCCTCCATTAAGTCCATGGTTGTCTTCATTTTGGAGTCAGGATCCAGGATATCAGCCAGAGACTTGTCTTTATGGACAATCTCTTTTGCTAAAGCCTCTGACTTAATATCCTCTGGGCTTTTTTTCTTTGTCTTCATTGGAGGACATGTGTTGAGTGTCCCAGAGTCTGCACCACTATTTTCTGACTCTGTGGTGATAACTGCTGGTTCTCTCTGGTTGCCCTCAGGTTGAGTTGTGGGTTCTCCATTAGAGCTTTGAGGCCCTTCAGAAGTAGCTGATTGGTGCTGCTTATCCACAGCAGGTGAAGAATTAGTCCTCTTTGATAAAGATGGTGAGAAGGACCAATTATTTTCACTGACATTCGTGCCCAACCCTGTTATCTCCCTCTTGGCCAGGGCTTTGGAAAAGCTTTTGAAGCTGCTATGGACAGAAAAATTCTGTGAGATGAAGATAAACTTACCACGCAGGATGTTTGTGAACACATGATGAAAGCCTAAGACAAGTAAGTTTTCCTTCTCACACATTCATTTCTGTCTCTTACTTTGCCCACACTGTGAAGCTACTGGCACCAGAAGCATTCCATTCCCTCAATCTGGATGCTGCCATTTTGTCATTCCACCGTAGAAAGCACCAGTGAGTGTCAGTTTGTTTTGTGCTCATGGGAGACATTGAGTCTCACCACTTGGGAATGCCAGCCTGAGCAGTCCACGCTTGATATGTTTTTCATATCATGTTTTCATGTTAAGAAAGCCCTAGCCAGACTCTTCCCTGGAGGAAGAATCCCTCTTTCCTCCTTGATAGTAAGGGAAGTTGTGCCAAGTTAAATCGCTGGGCACCTAGCCCCTACCCCAATCCTTCAGGACAAATGCACTATACAGTGTTAGTGTGACATATTAGTGCTGTTGCTTTTTGGCACATGGTTGCTGTTTCATAACAGGAGTGTTTTGTGCCAGATATAAAGTGTATTCTGGGAATTCTAACAGTTTGGAAAAACGTGAATTTTCATACTTTTCTCTCAGAAAACAGTAACTGGAAAGAGTAAGCAACTATTCTTACTCTTCATGCTGGTGTGTGAGAAGAAACCCCACTGAAATCCATACAGTAATTGCAGGGAGCATGCAGGATATTTTCTCACTTATAACCCTCTGTGCCTTGCCCACTACACACCTGTCAGTGTATCTGCTGATGGACACAAAGCTTTTAGCCTTCATTCTTTGTGACCTGTCCTGTCCATATAGTTTAACAATGCTCTTGGCAGCTAGCAAAATCCTGGGGCAGTGAGTCTGTCTGTCCCTCTCCCCTTATAATCTGTGCAATCCCCTGCAAAGCTTCACACTCGGCTAGCAGCTGTGGGTGGATTGTTGCAGAATGCCAAGCTGTGGAGGTCAGTCACATTTGGCTAGAGCCCCACATATTTTACTGTATATGGCCCTACAGTGCCCGAGATGCTGTGTGATAGCTCTCCCTTACCTCACTTTGTCCTCTGTGAGCCTGGTGGACGTGTCTCCAGCTGCCCCGTATTCCTCAAGTGCAGTTGGTGGGGAAGGAGGTGGGAATTCCTCCGTGCCATTCGCAGAAGTGCAAGAGCTCAACTCAGGAAGAGAATGGGGTGGCAGTGGGGGTGAGAAGGCCGGAGCAGTGACAGCAGGCTGGGAAGGCATGATGAACACCTCATCGTCTTCATCATCCTGCAGCAGCGGTGGAGGCGTGAGCTGCAGGCACGACTCTGAGATCCGGAGGTGAGTTGTCGCCTGGGGAGAAGGAGTCTCTGGGTCAGAGGAAGTGCTGCTCTGTGTTGGAAGGGACTGCCACCTCTGGGAGAACTTTGGCCCATCTGCTGGAGGAGGCACCACAGCATGTGGCAAGCTGTTGTCTTTGACTGAGTGAGCCCACATCACTCTGTGTGGGAGGGATCTTTGCAGCAGCCCTGCTTTCCTTCTGCATACAATCTCCTCTTCAGAAGCCTCAATGGACCTATCCTGAACAGCATCCAAAGACGGTGCCTGAGCAGTAGTGCTGCCCCCAAAAGGAAAAGCATCTTGTTCGGCATGGTGCTGTCTCAGAGCCTGGCCATCACCTGTGGCCTGCAAGTCAGAGGCAGGTGTACTAGGGGAGGACTGGCTAGATGCAGAAGGAATGAGGAACGTGGATTTAAAGCCTTGCTTTTGCTCAGGATAGTGACTCCTTGCCTCTGTTGGAGACGGAACAAATGCAGAACTCCTGCCATCTTGTCTGGAAAGTTCTGAGACCTTATGGTTCTCGGTCAGTGCAGAAGACCCAGTACCAATCTCACTGATGTGGTGTGGATGGGGATAATAACTTGTAAATGTCATTTTTTCTGAGTGGCTTCTTTCTTTCTTGCTGAAAGACCTACAAAAACAAGAGATAGACCACTTAAGGTTTAACAATTAATCAAGGATCAGGCAAAGCTACTGTACACCTGCTTAGAGATCAAATTAGGCAACCATTCTGGAGGCCTGAGTCAGTGCCTGCTAATCCACATGAGGTTCAGTCATGATTTTGAAATGCAGAGGTAAATGCAGTCTACTAGCTCTAGGGACACTAAGCCAGATCCACTCCCACTCACCATCTCCTACAATTTTCAGTGTGAGCCAGACCACACAGATCTGTGCACACACACAGTGAGCATCACAGCAAAAACTCAGTAGAAAAAAATCTTGGAAAAATCTGATTGCCTTGCTTCCCTTCAGTCTCATTTGGATTCTGTTTATTACAGATAAAGGGGAGAGGCACAGGTAGTGAATGCAGTAAGGAAAATTATTTGACATAGTCTACCATCAGACAATGGACATATATATGACACAGTCTACCATCAGACTACATCAATTGCTGTAAAGTTTGACAATTAGTCTGGAGTACTGTGTCCAGGCCTGGGAACCCCAGCACAAGAAAGATGCAGAGCTCTTGGAACAGGGAGGACCACTAAGATGATCAGAGGGCTGGAGCACCTCTCCTGTGAACAAAAGTTGAGGGAACTGGGCTTGTTTAGGTTGGAGAAGAGAAGGCTCTGGGGAGACCTCATTGTGGCCTTCCAATATTTGAAGGGAGCGTATAAACAGGAAGGGGCATGACTGTTTACATGGGTTGATAGCGACAGGAGAAGGGGAGATCGTTTTAAACTGAGACAGGGAAGGTTTAGGTTAGATATTAGGAGGAAGTTCTTCACACAGAGGGTGATGACACACTGGAACAGGTTGCCCAAGGAGATTGTGGATACCCCATCCCTGGAGGCATTCAAGGCCAGGCTGGATGTGGCTCTGGGCAGCCTGGTCTGGTGGTTAATGGCCCTGCACATAGCAGGGGGTTGAAACCAGATGATCTTTGAAGTCCTTTTCAACCCAGGCCATTCTATGACTCCCTGATTCTATGAATTTCCACCTTATGGACCAAAAAAGTCCCATCACGTTATTTGCTCCCTTTGGGAAGTACTACTGTAAAGATTGCGCTCTTTTTATTAAAAAAAAAAAAGTGAAGTAAAAATGCGCTACTTTGACTTCATAGAAAAATTTGAAAAGCTCTTACAAACGTTGGGATTCCATTCGGTAAAAGAGTTCCACTTATGCTTGCAGTTGTTACAAAAAAAATCACAACATTCTTCAAGCACATGTTACGGTTGCAAACAAAGAAGATTATATTATTCTTTCCTTATCTTTTAACAGATAATCATGTAAGCCTAAGAAACAGGGTCTGGCCTCTGAAGCAAGGATCCTGCTCAGAACATGTAGTCAAACCTACTTGCTTGTATGGTTATTTAGTTGGAAAACAAAATGAGTTGTAATAATAGCACTAGAAGATGCAAGAGAAGATGGCCTAAAAACATGAGGCCAGACCATAAAACAATAAAATACAATAAAGCTGTACTGCCAATGCATTTTCTGTTCTCGAGACACATTGTTCAAGCACTCTTACACTTACTTCCAGCCCATCATGTTTGAGACTTGGGGCCCAAATTTGTTCCCAGGCATGCTGGTACAAATTAAAAACAACTCTGACAAAGACATGGGTCATTCTGGCTTTATTCTGGTGTAACTGGGAACAGAATTTGGCAGCCTTTGCCTGAGGGCAACTTCCCAGACAGAATACTCTTGGTATTGTCTGTGGTTCCTGGACAGTAGCAATGTGTATTCTTTTAAGATGCTCAGCATTTGTCAGAAACACCAGATGGTAATTCTCTAATTTAAAGATCTCTCCTACTGTGGAGGCAACTGTGGGTTCTAAAACTGGTGGAGCAACAATCATTCCTAGCAGTGCTTATGAGCCAGCTATTGTGTGACACCTGCAGAGTAGGTCAGTAGCATAGAGCATAAGTTATGCAGCATGTGTGACAAGACCAAATGCTCATTTGTGTAAGCTGACCATCTGATAATTTTCCCCCTTGATCAAGAGAGATGGTACAGATGGTCCCATCTCCTCTTCATCACATTAAATGGTTGTGTTCCAAGGGAACCTAGAAGTGCCTGGTACTGACTCTCCAGAAGGGCATGTGCATGCAGTATGATGCAAGCAATGATAGGATGGTGATGGTTATACATGAGAGGACTGGCTAAAAAATAGCTGACAATCACAGGACAGACAAGAATTTGCATCTTTTAAGAGATGGCTTAAAGATGTTGCAGTAATCCTGTTTTACCCAGACTGTGATATACTCACACCAGAGTAGGAGAAGGCTCAATGTTATCCTGATAGCAGAATTCCTCCTGAATATGGCTAAGGATCTAGTTTACATGTCCTTATAACTTTGCAGAGGATTCATATCTTGTTCCCACTGAGACTTAACTGCAAAACTTCTTCTCACCTCAGGAACACAGTATCAGAACACTTCTGCTTTCAAAAATCCTGCCCATTCTTACTTAGTCCACTCCAAGCTCAGCAATACGTATATTAAAAAAAACATTCAACAGCAAAGACTTAATGGGGAGTGCTTTGAAGCCTTTGTGGTGGGAACCTGCATCCTCAGAGACAAGGGCTTTTTCTTGTCTTCTCTCATCCAATTCTGATCTAGAGGGGAAAGCAACCTCACATCTCCCAGAAGAAATGTGCTTGCAGAACATGCAAGACACCAACAGAGCAGAAACTTTATAAGAATGTTGGGTTAATACCAACAACGTTTGTATAACGAAGCATGAAAATGAGAATCCTACCCTTTGTGCCACAATAAACTTTTCTTTTCAATCTGGATGATCCGTTTCATTATATAGAAAATAGTTTGGATTAGAAAAAAAAAAAGAAAACAGAAACCAGTTTTTGGGAAGAATGATGAAATGCCAGCTCTAGAACATACGGGGAGGGAGGCAGGATGAACTAAAGAGCTGTGATGTATTCTCAAGGAAACAGAAAAGAAAAAAGGAAAAAATTATTCTGAATTTAAGAGAAAGGGTGCATTTTAGGCAGTCATAAAAGGACAAGCCTGAAAGCAGAACGAGCCCTTTAAAACAACATTTATGTTTTCTTAGGAAGAAAAAATTTGCCAGCCACAGATGAAGTAAGATCCAGCTACACTAGATGCTTTCCCCTACTTGCAGCTGTAACTCCTTTCCCAGAGCTGCAGAGTGAAACTTCGGAGACAGCAGTGTTAATCCCAGTGTGACAACAGAGTGGGACAACATTTACTGCAAGTTTGTAAAAGAAACAGAGCTCATTTGTGAGTAATTATTTTGGTCTCTCTTGATGGTTTTTACTGTAAGCTAACGGTTAGCTGTTTGGGCGCTCAGAGCTTAGGGCAAGCATCTATTTATTATTTAAATGTAAATATGGCAAGATCAACTTCAGTCCTAGTTAGCTTCAAAACAACCTACTGCTAAAAGAATAGTTACAAAAGTCCCAATATTATGTGTTTTATTATTACACTCTTCTATTTTTAAAAACATTTGTCTCTGTCCTGTTGCTGAGCAAGATGTCCTGCCTACACAAAATAAAGCAGCCTAGATGCAAAGCTGTCAGATAAATGAGACCTCCCTGTTTTAGCTCACACAGATGTTCATTCGCTTCTGGGGAGGCAGCATCCAGGACTGGAGAAAGCCAGACAAAGAGAGATATCATGGTATATTTTCCTTTGGAGTCCTTCAGTTCTGATAATTTCTAACAGTAGATGAAACACATTTGGAAGGTACATGAAAAGTCTGTTGCTGCAGAAACACACACCAAAACAACATGACTGTGGAGAAAGAACTTAGAGTGAGTTAATGTCTGCAGTGGGAGAAACAGCTCATGACAACTTACTCCTTCTAACTCCACTGGGCAGAGCATGCTCCTATCTGCATCCACACAGACTTCTCTAGTTTGTCCCTAGCCACCCACTGACACAGACAGCACACCACAACTGCTGCTAGCAGCCAGGTAATAAGAGCTGATCCTGAAGTGATAAAGGGGACAATAACATGTACCCACCTGGCTCCTGCACTGATCACATAGAAAGGATCTCTCCCCATGGCACCAAACTCACTGCTTTCTCTTCTCAGCAGGTCCTGGAGTGGAAAGACAGCATTATCAGAAACAAATGAAAGAAAGCAATAAAACACTGATGCTCCCTACTAAGAAGCCACAGCACGTACCACACAATACTCATAGTTAGGCCCTGCCTTCTCTAAAAACATGCCCAAATGTATCAGTGGAGCTGGGTGCTCACTGATGTTTAAATATGCAAGCAAGAAGCTGAGGTATCATTAAAACAGCCTTAACCAGAGAAGTTGGACAGTGAACAAACTGTGCCCAAACCCAGCACCAAAACAAGAGGAAAATGCTGCCGAGAGATGCTGAGTAGCACAGAGGTCAGGAGCTCCAGTCACAAGCAGATGTGCTGAAAAACATCACCAAGTTTTGCATTCATTTTTCAAAAACTGAAGTGCTGAACCAACTCCTCTTTGGGCATCTG
The DNA here is from genome assembly GCF_023343835.1 of Lagopus muta. Classification (NCBI taxonomy): domain Eukaryota; kingdom Metazoa; phylum Chordata; class Aves; order Galliformes; family Phasianidae; genus Lagopus; species Lagopus muta. Next base: position 30,222,687 of record NC_064436.1, read on the forward strand.
ATCTAAAACCAGAGAAATTTCAGAGCTGAAATAGCTTTGTGAATTTGACTCTTTATGCCATGAGATACCAGACTACTATGAGACATGAAAGCAAATGCTATGCCTGCTTTTGAAGAGGTTGGTATTTTCTCCCAAATGACCTTTTCAGCACAGCGCAACCCATTGCCCCCTTTCCCACACCCTTCCTTGTTTGTTTTTTTGGCCAGTGTTGCTACAGAGTAAGGGTAAGAGCAGGTCTTAATTTAGGAGTTGGAGAGCTGGAAGATATGCAGGCTGAGACAGATTTAAAAAGCAGAAGGGAAAGAAGGCTGAGAATCTGCTCTGAAGATCGGGCGCTAATAATTCCACACGGCTATCTATTTCCTTATATCTCTAAACAAATTCCTACAGTGACATTGCAATGTGATTTATATGTAGCACAGAAGGAATATAATACACTGTACACAAGGCCCTGCAAAATATACAGTGAGGCAGAGAAGTCTGCTGCTAAACTGGAAATAAACATTTCCCACAAAAAAATCACCAGAGGTCCCAGAAAACCCCAACCACCCGGTTGCTCTGACTTTGTCCCTCACTTTTCTTTTACTGTTGTATTGGAGATGGTTCAGAAACAAACTGAGTTAAGAGAGCACTCAAATATGCTTTCAAACAGACACTTAAATGTTGCCGTATGTTTGAAGTCAAACGTGCTTTTCTGAATTAGGAATTAAGAACAGGATTTTCACTGCCTCTGTAATAAATACTCACTCCAGAAGTGGATACAGCCAAAGCTCTCTGGAAAAGAGCAGCAAGGTCTCTACCCTCTTTCTGGATTTGAAAGAAGACACTGGAAGATGCTGTGAGCAGCTCTGCACCACTGTTTACCATGTCTCTTGAGCTAGCTTCCACCAGGCAGCACTCTGATTTGGCTGATGAACGTACACAAGACTAAAAATGAGCCAGCAAGGGAAACATTAAGGATTTCAAGAACTTCCCTGTGTGTCTCCTGCATGAGACAGCAGGCCTGTTAAATGTGAACTGTTAATTGGCCACTGGGATCTGAGGTCTGTGGAGGGAGGGTATGCAGAATGTAACACCAAGGGGTCTGGTCGGATGACTCCTTCACCTGCCCAGAGCACTCTCCCCATATTCCTTTCTGCATTACTCGATTCAGTATCCCTTCACTGGGATATTCCTTCCCTTCATAATCCTTCTGGGCAGCAGTAAATGTTTGAATAGCAGGAAGGGTCCTGGGTCTCAGATGCCCTTTAAATATGCAGGCCTGCCCAAACACTCAGACTATTTGCAACAAGAAGCTTGCTCACGCATTCAGGCCGCTTCCTCCCTCTCTCTGCAATGAACAGAGCCTGGTGTGAAGACAGGGACAGGGGAGCAGGCTCACCATTGCTGTAGATCACAGTGGCTTGAGCAGCTGCAGTTACCTAAACAGGTCTGTACAGATTTCAGCCTGAGCAGTTGTTCTTTAAGAAGTAAGCCCATTTCCACTATTTACTGTCAGTGGAGTCAGTCAAATTCCCTGTTCATGACACATCAGTGCTATGTTCCCAACCACCAAGCAGGGGACATGGAAAGAGCGGACTGGGTCTCCACTAAATTTTCTCCACGTTTCCCTCCAGTGCTGGAGGCAAAACTTAGCGGTTACTTGGCAGTGCCTGTTCTGAGCATTTCCCAGCACTGTCAGACACAGCACGGGCAGGGACAATTTCAAGTAGCCTTTAAAATCCTCTGCTTTGCACTAGGGAAGTGGGCTAAGGAAAAACAACAGCGGCAGCATGGAGTACACCCCACCACAAACATCCCAGTGCTTTCCCACTGATGCTGGCAGATAAGCACATGACACTTCAGATGGTCTGCCAGGGACAGGAAGCACACAAGCATGTTATCAGCAGATGCACTGAAATCCCTGCATCTGTGAAATCCCTGAAGGAGCCCCAGCAGTAACAAAGCAGAACAGAAGCAATAACTCAGCAGCAAGCAATTAAACAGCATCCTAATGTAAAAGAAATAAATGGTCTTATCTCAGCATGCATTCAACCTTTCAGTACCAATGAAGTTATTGCCAAGACTGAGCATCAGTCTGTTGCCTGACATACCCCGTTTCCCTGCTTTCTTGAACAGATAATCCAATTTCCACATACCTGGTGTTTTTTATCTGCTATGGGCGATGATCTGGAACGTGTGTGCACAGGTACACATGCATTCCTTTGCTGATTGTCATATCTATCAAGCAAGTCTTCCACAGACACTGATTTCCCAGATTTCCTGGGTGCTTCAAAGCTCTGCTCCTTCTTCCCATAGCAAGGCTGGCCCTGCGGGCGCAGAGGGTCTGTCTGCGTGCCTTTGGTGAGCTCCATTTGGGCTCTGTAATCCCGACACCTGTCTGTTTTCGATCTGCTCATGATCGAGCTGTCCCAGCGTCCTTTCTTCTGCTCATCCCCACTCCCATCAAAGCAGCCCGTCAGCCCGGGAGGAAGGGTGGAAGACACCCGCCCTGTCCTGGCTATCCGCTCAACGGACTCCCTCCGGCGGAAAAGGTTCTGATCCTGGAGAGAATTCATGCTGGAGGCAGAGGAAAGGCTCTGGCTGTCCTGGCCACCTGCTTGCAGGTAGGAGCTGTGGGATCGCTCCCTGAGCAGCCCACCGTCCTGTGAGGATGGTCGTTTGCCTGTTTTGCGCTCAATGTAGTCGGCGAGGGCATTCTGCTGGAGTTGCTTGAGCTCTGGCTTAGAGAGGCTGACAGCGGAAGAAGCTTTGCCATCCCTTTCAAAGATCTTACGCCTATCAGCCACCGTGTTCTCTGGGAAGACAAAATGGAGGCCCTTCTTCTGGAAGGAGAAAGGTGATGGCTCCCCATCAGAGATGCCCACCTCGTTCATCTTCTCTGGCTCTGAGTAAGACCGCTTCTTCTGTTCTGCTGTCAGCCGCTTCCGGCCCCCGATACGCAAGATGTGAGGTGTCCTGGAGTAGTCCAGGGCAGAGAGGCTGCCTTCCGTTGGCGTGACGCTGTGTCTCTCCTTTGGGGTGTGGGGAGACGCCGCCATGCTCCTCATGCCCACATGAGCTGAGGCAGGCCTCTGGATCGCCCTCTTGGGCATATTCGCAAACGGGGGGCTGATGCGCCGGAAGGAGGTGGCCCTCAGCACTCGGGACTGTGCGTCTTTAATGCTGTTCCTGTAGGCCCTGTTGAACGGTGTGTCCAGCTGTGACCCGTGGGCATCCTGGATGTTGTCCTTCCAGAGGACTTCTTTCTCAGGCTCCCCTCCCAGCTGGAATGTGCTTTTGCTCCTTGGCAGCTGGGCCATCCTTATTTGCACTTCATTTTCAGGACACGTGTCATAGTACTCATTGCATCTTGCCTGCTTCGCTGAAGCTGCCATCTGCAGCTCCACACAGCGCCAATCAGCCTCTTCCAACTTCCCGTTCCTGACAGAGGGGCTGGAGACCCTGCTCATCTCACTGGGCAGCTGGGTGCCAAGTTTGCTCCGCATATCCTCTGGGCTGCTTGGAGAGCTCTTGGTGCTGGAGGTCTGGCTCACCCTGCTGAGCCCATAATGCTGGCCAAAGCTGGGAACACCAGCACTCTGGGGCCGGTGAGTGCTTTGCTCTCGCTGCTCAAACTTGCTGACCTTCTCTAGCACAGAGCAGCGGGACTTGCTGGGATCTGGTTTGCCATGAAGAACACCTTGGGTGCTGCTAGAGCTGAGCCGGCTCCTCCCAAGATCAGAGGTCTTTGGGTGCTGCAAAGGAATCTCCTCATATTTTGGCTCTACAGCATGAAATGGGGCCATGCTCTTGCCCTCGTCCTGCCTCGTAAGGGCCTGCGGGTCTGCATCACTGCGTTGTCCTCTGTGATCCCTCTCCTCTTTGGTGCTGTTGTTCAAGTAGGACAGCTTGGCACTGGAATAATTTTCACATGGCTCAGAGCTACTTTGCCTCCTGGAGCTCTCAGGGATGTTCTGCAAAGAAGAGAAGCTATACTGCCTGGATTTGTTGTGACCCCACTGGAGGTGCGTGGCAGCATCTCTCTCATTTATCTGTATGTTGCCATTTTTGTCAGCCTGGCATTCAGCCTCCCGGTTCTCTCTGGACTGGTAGGGGCTTTTTCTCTCACCAGCATCTCTTGGCTGGATCTGCAGGGCTTGAAAGCTGTGTTTAGAGGCCTGTGCAGGACTCACAGCATCTCGGTTGCAGTGTGCTGCCTTGTAAGAGGGTAACAACTCCTCCTTCCTTGACATGCTTAAGTAGACTTCTGTGTTATGAAGTTTTTGCTGGACAAGCTGTGCTGTGGCATCGTGCTTTCTCTCAGCATCTGGGGGCTCGTAAAAAACAGCTGATCTGTTTGTAGTACTTTGGTTTCCATTCTCATCAAAGCCCAGGGTACTGCTGGCTGCACCTTTGTCATACGAGACTGGAAAAGATGAAGAGTAGCCACTTTCTTTGGCCAGAGCTGGAAAAAGAGTCCCATTATTGCTTGCAGAAGGCTGGGGCACCTGGGCATAGTGTGGCTCTGGAGAAGGTACTGGGTAAACTCCGGTAGGCAGCAGGGGCTGCCCTGGGTGGGAATAGCTCTGCTTGGGCTTCACTGTGGGACTACTCTCCGGGCTCTTCTCCACCACTGTGTGCAGCTGCCCTTCCCCAAAGTGGGTCTTCAGCAGAGGTCCCTGGGAGAGTGGGCTGACAAGAGGAGACCAGGACCCTTTCAGCTGGCTTCGGCTAGGCTTGTTCAGATCAAGGCCAGAATATGAGCTGGGTCTCTCGTGATGCCTGATGGCTGCGTAGCTGTCACTGCGAGTGGGAGGCAAGGGAGGTCCCTTGTGGGGCTTGCTTTCGCTGTCTGAGCAGCCCTGGCCTGACTGCACCCAGGAGGGAGCTGTGCTGTTCCGGCTGAAGTTGTGGAGCCTGCCATGGCTGCGGCCATTCTGCAAGATCCGGGCCTCACTGCTTGGAAGCAAAGCAGAGGACTTCACCTCGTACTCCTCAGAAATCCTTCGCTGAGAGTCGTAGACTGTCTTGACATACCTGATGTCAGCTTGCTTCATGCCCTCTGGTAGGCTGCTGCGGGAGTGCATGCTGTCTGTGGAGCAGGAGTGCTCCTTGTTGAATGGCGAAGCGGCGTACTCAGGAATGCTGGAGTTGGTGGAGAAGGAGCTGTAGGCTGAATCTCTCTTGCTGTGCAGGTGGGAGAGCTGGTCGATGCTGTTGGTGGATTTGGCTGGGGACAGGTGACAAGGATGGTAGCCAGGGGAGGAGTGGTCCAAGCTTTCCATGCTGCCCTGGGAACTGTACTGGTCAGGGCTTCTCCTCAGATAGCCATGCTCATAGCCAGAGAGATCGCTGGTTGAGGAGCTGGGGAAGAGTGAGAGAAGAGCAAGAACCCACTGTTAGCAGAGAAGAGGCACAACTTTTAAGTGAGCTCAGAAGAAAGATGTTTAGCTTTGAGATGTGCAGATGAAAACCCATATTTGGGCCTTGCTCCATCCCCTGTTTGCAGTCATCTCAGTTCACTAAAAGGAACTACTTGACATTGCAACACATGGCTCTTATTTACCACCAAGGGGTGGGAGGAGAGAAATGCAGACAGAGAGACAGAGCATCTGTGGAGCCAAGGAGGATCAACTCCACCCATCAAACCTATCCAAAGCACTTGAAAAGCTGAATGAGTGCCGACGCCACCAAGGAGGAGGAGATGAGCATATGAGGCGTTCTGGGGAGAATCTAATCTCTTCCTTTTTTCCCATTTCATTCCTTTTTATGGAGATGAAGGCTATGCTCTGGCACGCTTCCTGGAAATTCAGCTGTCCCAAGGATAGTTTGTTTGCTGCGAAAGAAAACTAAGCTGACAAGACAGAGAAGAGATGCACGTGTCTGTGCGTGGAGGCAAGTTGGGGGTGCAATTATATTAAGTTTTAGAACAGCCCAGGAAGCCTTCAAAGGCTCCTCACATGTAGTTCTACATGTCTGAGTTCACCGTCCAAAACATACGTGTTGGCAGAAGACTCATGGCCTCCAAAGATGTGTTTAAATGAAGATATTCAGAGAGCTTCCTATCAGCTGGAAGTGGCCTCCTTGTGCTGGCCATACTTCCTCTACACCTCACATGGGAATATCACAAATACGTGTAGAGATCCCCCTGGCTAGAATAAAGTGCAGCAGCTCTGCAGAGATGCCAAAGAACACACAGACAGGCAGAAATAGATCTTGCAAAACTCAGGATAAAGCTGGTTTACTTATTTAAATGTACAGTCAAGAAAAAAAAAATTTCCCTGGCAGTGCTCTGTGCAACCATGGCCAGCTGGCCACTAGATGTTCCCCATACTCCTCTCCAAGCTCCCAGGAGACACAGCCATGCTGCCAAAGGCTCTGCGGGAGCTGCAGCTGGGAAGCAAAGCACCCAGGTGGGAAGTGAACATGCTACAGGATGATCTGTGCTTCAGGCCAGGGAGGAACATACATTTTTTTCTGTAACAATGCCCTCACTTTTTTTAATGTGAAGTTTTCCCTTCCCACCCCTCTGCCAAGACTTGATTATATCTGTAAAAGATATGATGTTTAGATCCCAGTGGCTACAAGGAGAACTTCCTGCTCCTGAAAACCTCCTGCTTTGCCAGGGAAAAATGTTCCTTTTCCTTACTGGTTAATTTTATTTTTTTATTTCTTTTCTTCTTCTGGGGAAACAACTGTGCTGACTTTCTCCATGGGGGCAAGCCATGGGATACAGAGCAGGACTCCAACTCCTGTATCTGGACTCAGAGGTGGCCACCTTAATATATTGGCAGTGGGCTTTCTTTGCATTGAGAAGTAGAATTTTTTAAGCAATTAGTTGCATAGATGTTAATCACTTCAGAGAGCACTTCATCGAGAAATACATAGCCACTTTGTCTGGGTAACCAAAGATGAAGCAAAGCCCTCCTGACTCCAAACCTAACCCCGGCTGTTTGTAATCCTACCAGCTGTATGAAGGCAACTTTATTTTGCCATCAAATTTCTTTTCCCTTCCTTCATTCGTGTGCTCTAGATTTAGACTCCGATCTTGTAGTCAGCACCATCAAGGCAGACTCTTGGGCATGAGGCAGAGCCTCCCTGAAGCCAGTGTGACACTGGAAACAGTGACACAGTATTTGGGGTTTAGAAGCACACTAGTTTGGAATCCCAATTTCCATGCCTATGGATGGTATGTAAAAACATGAAATCAAAAATAAAAATGCTGGTGGCTCTGTGCCTCTGCCTATGCAGCACATAACCACAGCTGTGCAGTGCTTACCTGGAGTGGTAGGACTGAAGCCAAGGGGTGCCAAGCATACCCTGAGATATTTGCATCATGCTGGGATCGGGTTGGTTCTCCGAAAGTTTGGTTGAATGCCAGGAGTGAGGTCGGCCCGGAGTTTCACTCTGCCTAGGTAAAAGCAGAAGGATTTTGCACGTCAATCTCAGACCAGCTCTTTCAAGGATGATGAACATGAAGAAACTGACAGAAACGTTTGAAACACACTCACTTCTAACTCATCAATGATCAAGAATTCCCAAACATGTCACACACACTGTCCTTTGCCCCAGCCTTTGGGTCCAGGGCCAGTACAGGAGCTGCATATCATTGAAGACAGGTTGCAGGACAACCTCACCTACACCTACATAGCATGAACCCATGAGGAGGATATGACACATCTTCAAAGCCTCTGTCTCACTGAAATTTTCATGGTGCAGCATGTCCTGAATAAATTAGTAAACAGATTAAAATGTCCTCTGTAAATATTAAACAGACACCAAATGAAGACTCCTAGCACTGAAAAGATACAGAAAAATGGCCAAGGTAAAAACTGATTGTTCGGGTCAGACTGTACTGGCAGAAATTAATTTGCAATGGATAATGCTCTGCTCCATAGAAAAATGTTAACAGAAACTGAGATGCAGAACCACTTCAGCAAGACATCTTCTATGCAGATTTCGAAACAAATTACTCTCTCATCATCACTTAGAAGAAGAACAAAACAAGAGACATTGTTTTCCTTTTGACATTTGTTGTGACAGGACTATCTTAAGGAGAGTGCAGTGGAGGTTTATACGGAGCAAGCTGAATCAAGCACCATTTTACTGTTTCATGTGTAGATGTGTTTAAAACAGAGCTCTCTTGTTATGCTCCTTGCCCACAGAAACACTTCAGGATGGAAAGATGACAAAACAGTTTATTACTAATAATTGTAATATTTGTTTGTTCTTGCCTTCTCCATTGCAGAGATTTAAAGACTCTCTTTGTACTCTGAAGCAGTACGAGCCCCCAGCATTAATCTGTTTCTTGGGAAAGCACACTGGATGATCAGAAGCAAAGCACATTAGCCCTTGATTTGATCAGTAAAAAGCTGCAAGAAGCTGCACAGCCAATCCTCTGAGGCACAAGTATTTTAAACCCTTTGGGCCAATATCCTTGTAACAATACAACATGTGGAGAGAGAAGCTGTGAATGTAAGTCCGAAGACATGCCGTACCAGCTCAGCACAGGATAACCTTGCATTGTTTCCACACCTACCTGATCCTGGAAACGTGGATTAAGGGTAACCAAATCCTAACCAAGCTTAAGCCAAGAGGGGAAGTGCTGCAGTACACATGATCTCCGTCTCATGTTGCAGGCACACAGGTGAACCCTTTGCAGAAGGCAGGATGGAGACATGGAGGGTCTGCATGCACACATACACCAGGCAGCAGAGACTGAGGGCTCAGACCAGTCCCCACTGAATCAATTGAGAGACTCCTGATGCAGAGTGCAGAGGATGGAAAGCAAGGCACAGCCTCTCCTGCATGCGGGAACACCAGAAAGACCCTGCCTGCAGCCTACTGTAACATCTGAAAATAGCACTTTGTTTCACTGTATATTGTTAAGCTTAAGTTTGTATTACTGCCCAAAGAGGGAAAAGGACTGCAGTTGGAGTGTGATACAACTGCGTCTGCAAAACAGCCACCTCCCATTACAGAGCTGCGGAGAGTTGGGTCTGGTTTATCTGCTGATTTTGCAACAGCTTCTGGTTACACTCACACTACTACAGAGCACAACTGTCAGGAAACAATTAAGAGCAGTGCAAGATTAAACTCTTTAAGAAGTGGGACAGAACCGCCTTTGGGAAGTGTCAGATCCTGATTCAACCCAGGCAAACTGACTGAATCACAAACCTTGCAAATGCAGCAGCTAATTCCTGAGTTTAGATAAATTAATAGACCTTTCATTGGTACAAATTTAGTATAGCTCAGTGGTCTACAACAAAATCAGGAGGGTGCAGGACTTCAAAATGTAACAATAATACTAAACCATCCCCCCTCCTTACCCTTTATCTTAGTTCCTCAAGGTCTGTAACTGTACCATACCTGTAGAAGCATATGAACAGTCTTCTTACTAAGAAGTTCTCCTGTTCAGATAATGCAACGAGGGCCTCCTGGACACCTCCCATGATCTAGTAAGTGGTCAGCCAGCTCAGGCTGTCGGAGCAATGGTACCCAGAGAAGTCAGCAGACCCCAATACAACGCTGCAGCTCTAACACTGATTACATATCAGGCACTGCCAAATTCACACTGTAAACTGGGAAACTGAAGGGAAATAAAGTCTTTAATTATGCCCAGCTATTGTTATCTGGGTGCTCCTTCTTGCTATACTCATCACAGCAATTTCAGACATCAGCAGTCTTCTGGAAGACAGTCTGCTCAATGCAATCTGGGCTGCAAGGCTTACAGTGATATTTCTGAGGCTATATACTATGAACTGGCCTGTAGCTCTCCTTTATTAGGAAGAACTGTGTTCTCCCCTGTAATCTCTGTAGAAAATTATTTTTATGCTTTGTATGCAAAATAATAGTGAAATGGCAAACTTTATAAAGATTCCTTGGCACTAACTACAAATTAATCAGCACTTAACCATCAGAAGCTTTCTCCACAGTGCAACAGAAAGATTGGCTTATCTTTTTCTCACAGCTACAAACTGAGCCCACACAAAACAATGCACTGCCTAATTTCCATTCTTTATGTACTGTTCCTTATTGATGCCACAGTACACACAACTCGAGTGTGTTGCTTCAACTACCCACCAGCCTCGTGTCCTCTGAGAGCTTCCACTTTTATGTAGAAATGCCCGACTTGACTAAAGCAAGCAATTTAGCTTCTTCAAATTGCCATTTTCCTGTTTACTATGCTTGTTCAGAGAATTTCCTATTTCCCTAAGCCTCCAAAAGGAGCAGTGAGGAGCCATGCAGCAATATCAACTGCTGCTGCCGTGCCAACAAGAACTGCATGTGGATGACTATGTGAAGAGATCTTGATCGTAGTAGTTTCTGTATAGTCTCTCAGAGCGATAAACACAAAGTAAAACAACGGTCTGATTTTTCACTGCCGTGCCCATGCTTCCAAGATGGTCATACTCAGGAGTGCTAGTGTAACAAGGATACCATCTCCAGATATCCTACCATGCTGCAGTCCCTATGCCCAGCTATTAGGCAGGAGATGAAGGAAAAAATAAAGCACCAGAAGCCTATTAGGATTTCAACGGAGCAGGACCACAATCTACTCAAAGCAATGTCGCTCTTAATTAAGGTTCAGTCATGGTTCTAAAAATAAGCATAACAGATGAGGCCAATTAGAAAGAAGTTGGACCATAATGGCATCAGCCTGTTGTGTCTCTCACTGAATTTGTCTTTTGGGGCTCAGAGCCCTTCTGGTGAATTCAGGGGCAGAGTGAATCTGAAATGTGCTCTGTCCCTTCCTCATTTTCGCTAAAAATGAGGACTCCTTAGAAAGATGTGAAGTCTATGAAATGATATTTCATGTCATAGATCTTGGGCGCAGTATCTCCCCACCTACAGGGAGAGTTGCAACCCACGCCTCTCTTTATGCTCTGATTAAAGCTTTCCAGAAGCAAAAGAAAAAAACAGGCACTGCAAGAAAACTCTCTTCAGGACACTCAGGTCGAATGAATACTCTCAAACCAGAAAACAACCTTCTGTTTTGCAGCACATCCTTCCCTGTAGCTCCTAGAGCACAACTTCACAACCAGTGAATCCCTTCACAGCATATCACAGTTTTTAGCAGTTTCAGACTTTAATACACACAAAAAACCCAGCAACTTGAGTAACATCAACTAGCCAAGTTCAGCACTCTACCCAACTCAGTTTGGTTTCATTTCTCTCTCAGATCCCTTTCCAGTGTCACAGGCAGATGTCATGTCTGCTTGTTGTTTCAGCCCACATCTAGTGCTTATTTGTTGTTTTTTTTTTCCCCTTTGATGAGCATCACTTGGGATGCATGAATTGCATCAGATCAGGCCTTGAGTATCATGTCTGAGCTGGCAGACAGGTACTGAAGCTCTCTGAAGTCTCTTACGGAAGGGAATCAGGGAATCAGGGCCTTTTGCACAAGTCTCTTACCATTACCTTCACCAACATTTTGGGAAGATCGCCCTTACCAGATCACTGTGAAGAAAGGCTCTGGGTGAAAGCAGAGATGACAGTCACACATGTAGAGGTACATACAAATTTTTTCTACAGTGTTTTTCTGCAACTTCATGTGCAGGAAGCAGCTTGTCTCTCTTCCTTGTCTTCTCTCTCTAGCACCAAAAGCAGGCAAAGGAAATTCATGTGGAACTATTTCTTGGTAGAAAGGAACAACCAAGCAATGCTCATCATACTGATTCTGGTGAGGGCCAACATGCAGATGACTACAGATACATGACAGCATCATGTGCTGCAGCAGAAACTGCAGGAGACAAAAGATGCTTTTTCTGGAAAACAATGCTCTCCCTTGGGCTGCAGAAAAAAAGTTCTGAGATCACTCAGAGGAGATGGCAGCTGTGAGCAACAATCGTTCCTTGGTTGAACTCATGAACAGTCAAACATTGTAATTAATGATTATTGGACTCATACATCACACCTCTGTGTTATCGCATTTCTTTGGTAAACCCTGGGCTGCCTTATCCAAAAAAGGCCCATTTATCCCCTTTTCCAGAAAAGGAAACAAAGGCCTCAAGAGGTGAAGTGACTTACACAGAATCACCCAACAGCTCTACCGCAGAGTGCACTGCTAGGAACTGCACCAAGCGCTACTGCACCATTTTCCCTTCATCCAAGCATATGTCTGACAGGCAATATTTAGATTGAGGACTTTGCCCTACACAATGAAAGCGTCCCACTGACATTCCTGACACTAACCAGACAGCAGGCTTGAATAGGAACAGTGGGGCTTTGGTTATTAGTGTGAGAGGTGATGTATACAGCCTTCATTTTTGTTGATTACTGGATTTAAGGACTTTGTCCTGTTGGGATCTTCTGACAGCTTTCTTTTTTTACATAAAGCATTACCAAGCAACATGGTAAGTATGACTTAAATTGCAGAATAAGAAGTATTTCAGATCTCTATCTTGAGAAACTATTTTCCAGGGTAGTGTATCTGAACTGCTCACACAGGTCTGTGGCTTAGACATGTGGAAGTCCCCTGCCTGCTAACTGAGGTACATAAAGGCTAGAACAAGGAGCTGGTCAGTGCTGGGTTAACAACCCCCTGTAATTTCATTCTTTTTGCCATAATTTTACATTGGGGAAAAAAAAAAAATAAAGAAAAAGAGGAAGAAAGGTCTGGAAAAGAGACAGCTGCCACTTGTAGAGTTTTTGCTTTGGCCTTTGTCCTTGAGAAGAACTCTGTTACGTCTTGCCTTCTCCAGACATTTACATCTGCTCTCTGAGCACAGGTAGTGAATCTCAGCAGTCAGGCAGTAATGTGTTTTAGCTTGCCTGTGGCTTTGCAGAACTCACAGAGCTGCGCTGATTTATCCTCCCTGATGAACTGGCCCAATGGGCTTAATTCAAATATTTTTTCTCATTCTTTCCCAGTCAGTAAATTAGTTAAAAAGACAGAAAAACAAGCATAGTTTAGATTCTTCTGCACCCTGATATCAAACACACAGCAACCTGCAAGAGAAGAAACTTAGGAACAATGGAAGGAATGTGTTTTCCTGTTCTCGTTCAGAAGAACTGGGTGGCTGGCAGCAGGAACACTGACTATCCATGCCTACAGAGGACAGTTAACTATGGCAGGTAACCGGGGGCAATCATACAGGGAGCATCTCAGATGGAGCTCCTCTGAGTTTGAGCTACAAATCACAAGCAGCTCCAATAACCTCAGTATCAAAATGCTGGCATAGAAATGATCAGCAGGAGAATTCAGCTACATGCTGAATGCACGGATGTGTCCACATAAACTGGTTCGTGTGGATGGATGGGATTTTTACACAAACAAACAGGCAAAACCACACAAATCATAGAGCCACTAACAGACCTCTCCTCTCCCTCAGAAACTTTTAATCACTTCAGTAATAATCACTGGCACAGCCAAAGTAGAGGTCGGCAAGTCTGAAATACCCTCCCACATTCAAATTCTTGTACATTAAAGCAACTTCCTGCTTGTAACCAAAGCTTCAATGCGAGTTAAGCCACTGAGATATGCAGACACAGCCTCCGACACTGCCGGAAAAATGAAGGAAAACATTGGCTCTGCATCCAAAGACAAATTAATCCAAGTGAAATGCTAAACTCTGGAGCTTCTGCAGATATCTGCAATTAAATCAACAGGCAAGCAGGATTTACAGTAAGCATAGCCTGAATAACTCACTGTTATAGAAAGGTGGTGTTTGCATTGCAACTTCTTTCCAAAATTTGCTACGGGTCTAATACCTCAGGAACGTCAGAGTCCCAAACCCAAACCACAGATAAGTTTGTCCCTGATAAAATTTTTCTCAAGGAGATATTTCAGCCTCAAAAATCTGCTCCATTTGGGAGAGATATCATTCATGGTGCAAACTCCCAGCTGGAGGAAAACAAAACAAGCAAACTAAGCCCTTCTTTGCTCCTTTTGCAGCCGCTGAGGCTGCACAGTGTCAGGATCTACAACTGACTGCAGTGCCTAAAAGCTAGGACAACTCCACCAAGGTCAGTAAGTTTGTTCCAGATGTGCATCCTTGTTTCTAAGAGCAGAGTGTGACTTCACGAGTCACATTCCCTCCTCAGCTGCTCAGTAATAGGCAGCTGCTCAGTAACAACATCTCCTCCAGCTATGGGAAATCAGTGAAGCTTCTTGACTTCAAATAGGTCAAGATCTGCTCTGAATTCAATGCTGCCAACAAAAGTTGCTACTTAGACTTCATGGTGTAAATCTCAGAAGATGGAGACAAAAATCTGAGGTCATCCAGAATACCATCTAACTGATGGAAAAGGCTTTTTTGCTTCCAGAAGAAGCTTTGCCTTAGCAAACAGAAAAATTTGGCCCTAACCTGCACGCACAAAGGAAGGAAATGAGGCTGTGCCACAACTCTGGTGGATCTACAGCAATTCAGGAGACTGACTTCTAAAGACTTTTTTTTTACTTTTTTTAGAAATGCAGATAGGCTCTCAGCAGGCTTGTCACAAATGCCAAACTCCCACTAAAACTCTGAGATTTGGAATAAACCTTAGCTTTGGAAAGCCAGGCACCTAAATCTGGGGAGATGCTGCAAGCTTACTGTCAGTGCTATGGAGATATTTTGATCTCCCACCTCCAGTGAACTTAACCATAACTGACAAAGCTTTTGACAAGAAAGGACATTCTTCCAGAACCCTTTCCCAGTGAGTCATCCTCAGGCATATCAGCAGCCAAAGCAATAACATTTTTACATTTACAAAGCAGTACCATTTTTACACCCAGCCCTATGTAAGTGTTACTGAAATCAAGAAACGTTGATGCTTTATTCAAGGCAAAAAAGGTCAGTTCCTTTCACTTCCCTCACAACGTGCTACAGGCAAGGAAACTTCAGGAACAGGTGGGCATGAGGTCAAGAAACTGTCCTGGCCCTCTTCCACCATCTAGTTCTATGGATGCTGGGAATTCATGATACCCTATTCCAGCATTCCCACTGGCTGGGAAGAAGAAGTCTGCCAGACACTCTCCAAGGACAGCAGCCATCAAACACACCCAGCAGACAGGGATGCAGATGTGTACACTCTCACCTGCTCTTCAGCCTTAACTTAACTCCTCCTGGCCACGTAGGTTTGCTGGGCTGAAAGTCAGTGGTCACGCGGTCTGGACCGAGCAGGCGGGGACACGGGTCGGTGCATCCCTTCGCAGCATGTGTGTCCCTGCCAAAGGAAACCAAGGCCGTGTAAACAGCAGCACACAAAATACTTGTACTCAACATTTAATAATTGTTTTAAGAAAGAAGGCAACACACAGACCCAAGGGGAAAGGTAGAGGCATCAGTCTAGTTTTTTGAAAGTGAAAAGATGTCCCAGAAAGCCACTTGTAGTCCTTTTCTTCTCTCTGTCACTGCCCAGTCAGGCTGCAAGAGAGAGATTTTGCTCTCCTTCCCACCCAGGCAGTGTTCAGCCCTTGGGAATGCCCCCACAGAACTCGGCACACGGAAGGGAGATCAGCTGCAGCATCCACAGCACAGAACTCATCAGCCTGCATCTGTACTCTGAGACTACAATCCCTGTCTGCAGAGCTCCGCAGCTCCCCTGCAGGACATAACCACCTGACAAAGGCTTTGAACACAGAAAAGCTGAGAGAAAAGTCCACACGCAACAAAAAGAAAGAGAAGTCTATTCCCTCCCCCTTTAATGGTATCTGCAAAAATTCAGCAAACAAATATTTACCCCTCTTTGTCACATGCATGCAGACGCCACACAAACACTGTGCACCCATCACTTCAGCTCCTTTCTTCCTGCAGGCACAGCGTTCCCACTGGCTCCCATTTCTAGCTCCAAGATGTAGGACAGCCTTGAAATTTCCTGCAGCTCACAGCAGCCAAATAAAAGCGAGGCTGGAGAGACCCCTCCCTGGGCCCGCAGCACGAGGTGCGTGGAATGGCCTCTCACCGTTCGCTTAGCAGGCTGCAGCCTGAGCGCACAGGCCGGCAGCTGGGGCTTTGGATGGCTGAGATGGCTTGGATGCCATTCCGCTGAGAGGCTGGCCGTCTTTGTGTCCAGCTCGGTTCTCCCCCCTCCCCCCCACCCTCCCACACCCCTGCTCCCTCCCTAGCCCCCACGTGCCAGGCAGGAATGTTAAGCCTCACGCTGCGGATGAGATAGCACGGGGAGCATACAGCGGCACTTTCACCCAGATTAGGGAAAGCGACTGGTCTGTAGCGGCCTTTTTGCTCACCCTGCTTCTCTTTGTCCAAATTTTACCACAAATCCTGCCTTAGGTGCCTTTTCCCCTCCATGAGTTAAATCTTATTTGGCTTCCTCTGCCACCTGCACTGCTCTCTGCACAGACCTGGACTTGCTGTATTTATAACACAAATGCAACAAGTTGGGGTTTGGAGAGCAACCCCACACAAACTTATCACCCGCATGGGCAAAATTGTGTCAGGCTCCCATCTGTACAGCAGGTGTGCAGCCTCCCTTACTGCTCCCCAGTGCAGTGCCAGGCCCACCAACTGCTCCCTTGTGACAAAAACAAACTCATTTTTAAAGATTGACTGCAGCACAAAGGACAGGAGAGCTGCAACAGACAGATAACAAAATATTTTGCATATGTATACAGTAGGTACACATATATAGTAGATTGTTCTGAAAGCAATGTCTCCTACCCATTTCCATGGAAACCATAGCAAAGAGCACAATAATACTACTTGACAGAGCTAATGCTCAGTAGAGGTTCAACCTTTACTGCTGTATCATTGTGGGCCAGCATAATAAAATAGGAGGTGTTATTTTCAGAGCAGCCCTCGTACAGCAAAACAACTTCGCTGCTGCAGTGTTTAAACAACAAAGCCCTATTTCAAGCTTTCTATGAAAATGCAGCAGAGATGGACACAAAGAATGGCACTCATGCAGCAGGGTCACATCAGAGGGAGCAGGATCTCAGCAGAGACAGTTGTCTCAGGACAAATCCTGGCCTCGTTTCATCTATGGGGAATGATCATTTTTCTGGTTTGCTGATGGAGGTCACAAAGAGGAGATGCAGGTTACCTGAGGACTTTGCACAGCCAGGATCATGCTGGGCTGACACAACTTTTGTCAGAGGCAACCATGCTACCTTCTTGATTTGGGTCACCCTTGCATAAGCTGGCCCTGCAGTCCTACATGTGAAGTGCCGGTGCCTGCAACTCCTGTTGTCTTTGAGGCACAGTGGGTGCTGAGCCCTTTGGGAAAAGCCTTCTGGATGTCCCATTGTTGCCTATAGCCCTCATCACGACACAGGTAACTGTTCATTACTGAGTCATACTCTCCCTGTTCTGCTTCTGAACAGGTCCTCTGGACCTCCCAGAATCATGGAATCATGGAACATCCCAAGTTGGAAGGGACCAATAAGGATCATGGAGTCCAACTCCTGGCTCCACACAAGACCACCCAAAAATCAGACCCTATGTTTGAGAGCAGTGTCCAAATGCTTCTTGAACTCTGGCAGCTTGGGACTACACCTGCTGCCTTGGGCAGTCTGTTCCATGCCCACCACCCTCTGGTGCAGAACTTTTCCCTAACCCCCCTGACCCTCCTTCCCCTGACAGCTCCATGCTGTTCCTTCAGGTCCTGTCGCTGCCACAGAGAGCAGAGCTCAGCACTGCTCCTCCACTCCCTCTGAGGAGCTGTAGCTGCCATGAGGTCTCCCTTAACTCCTCTGCTCTGGGCTGATCAAACCCACGGACCTCAACTGCTCCTCATATATCTTCCACTCCACCAGACTCTGCACTATCACTAGGCTACACTGGAGCTGCACTCCTGCAGACGGATGCTGCTCCTGTCTTCTCTTCACTCCACTAGCACAGAAATAGCTTGTAACAATACGCAGGACTGGGAAATTGCCCAAAATGTGGGGAAAAAAAAAAAAAAAAGAAAAGAATAATCAGCAGCCAGATGAACTGATGCAGAGGAGCCCACAGTTTCCCCATCACCACAGCCTAGTGATCTTCCAGCACTTAGAACTTTTTTCATTTTTTTCAACAGCTTTCTAAACACATGAAGAAAGCAAGAGGCAGCACAGACTCCTGGCTTCACTGTGGGAAGAACTTCCCCTGTGTGCCCCTTCCAAGTGTTCCCCTATGGATCCACTCAGATCTGAACCACAAGTAGCAGGGTTGAGCAGCCTGGGTGTTCCCCCTCACAGGGAGAAAACCCTGCCTGGCAGCATGCAGAACTGTGAGATTGACCCCAGAAAGACAAAGAGTCGTTAATTAGTACCTGCATGGGCTCTGGAGCTGTTGGTTGGAAGTAAGGAGGAAATGCAGGGGAGTTTTTCCCAAGCCTCTTAAAAAACTCTAATTACTGGGCTCCATGTGGAACAACAGGCTCACTAAGACACTGAAAACTAATCAGGCAGTCTATAAATAACGCCGTTAATCAAGCCCAGTGGGGAACCTGATAAATGGGGATCCTTCCATCAGACAAGCACACATGCAGGGATGGAGATCTCCTTGAAATAGTGCCCACAACCAAGCCTTTTCCCTATGTTCTCAGCTTTCTGCCCCACACTCAATGACACAACCTGGCTGCTTATTCCAGATTTTCTGAGGCATTCCTACACCACCAGGAGGGCACTCATCTCTTAAACAGCAACACACCAACAGCCACTTCTCTGCAAAGATGCCCAGAGCCTACCTCGTGTCTTGGCCATTGCAACTTCTCCTTCAAGCAACCCTTCTCCAAAAGCTCGAGCCAGTGGCTGGACGGCACAGTGTGCCAGCCCCTACAAGAGCACCCGGCCCACTTAGATGGTCCAGCTGGGGCTGCATTTTATTTCTGGATGTTGCAAAGTGCCCCACAAGTGCATAGTTGAAAAGCATCCCCAGCAAGGAGTGGCCCACAGTTGTTCTTTACGTTATCATGTTGTAGTGAAGCTCATACACAGGAGACAGGAAACCTAGCACAGCCTATTTAAATCTCCATCTCCCACCTGAGGCTGGCAGCTGTCTCTCAAATCTTTTCTTTTCTGAGAAGTTCTGGTTTAGTTATGAAATGTTATTTATATTCTTCCAAAGTGCCTTTGGTATTTAATACCACACATGTCAATGACTAGCTGTACAAAAGCACTCTGCTTAACTTCTCTCTCATCTAAAAATATGGCCTGTCACAATCCTTGAAGAGCTCATTTGATGGTTTAGGGAGATCTCTTGCTTTTGACCATAACCCTCTGTGACCTCCTCTGGCCTTCTTATCTGCCTCCTGCACTGACCTCCCATTACATGCATAGCTGAAATATTTCATACCATTTATCTTCACCTTCCAAGCTCTTGGCTCTTCTCTCTCACCTTTTTTTGCACTTCCTTATCGCTTCCAAATTGATGCCCAGTCACCAGGTGTGGATGCATGCCTCTGCCCAGCAGATCCCCCAGTGACAGTGTCTGAACCTGCAGACCTGTTTCAACCATGCTTTGCAGAGGTATCAGCCTCAGAGAGCTAAGCACTCATAAAAAGAGTAATGGGAGTAGTACAAATTGTGTCTGTCACTGAGAAAATACTGCAGTGAGTGCTTAGCTCCCTGGCAATGGTTCACATAGGGGAGAGGTCATACAAGAAAATCACAGAAAACCAAGCTTCTGAAGTTTTGCTGCTGATGGCATATTTTCCAGCACACTTCTGTCTGCACTAGCATCCTGTATGCTGC
Organism: Lagopus muta; assembly: GCF_023343835.1. Classification (NCBI taxonomy): domain Eukaryota; kingdom Metazoa; phylum Chordata; class Aves; order Galliformes; family Phasianidae; genus Lagopus; species Lagopus muta. Next base: position 30,242,287 of record NC_064436.1, read on the forward strand.
TTTTCTGCTTAGCTCCCAGTGGTTCCAGGTATGAGTCTAGGGCAGGGCTGAGATCATCCATAAACAGCACCAGGAATAATTTAAAGATCATTTATGCTTTTATGCTTATCTTTTCATAATAACTAGTTCTCCAATGGTTCCACCTCTTGGAATAATAGTCATTTATTTTGAACTAATGCCAGGTTTTCTGCCACGGCAATAGAAGATCCAGGTCCTAGAGATTCTCATCTATAAATATTAATAGGTTTAGTAATTTGTAGTGTCTCATTATTTCTAAGCCAAGTGTTGCTTCTAGAAGAGAGGACAGAACTTTAATTCTGTTTTATAAATCATTTGAATCTCCCAGGATTGTTTACAGCCAGTATCAGAATTAAAAGCTTTCCTAGAAAAGCAGTTCACATGGTGATGATGCTGAAATCGAAGTTAAAGCAATAACTCCTATTCCAAGTTTCCTACTGTGATTTTTAGTCATTACTTAATAGACTTTCCCTTTGTCTAAAACCAGAATGCAAGAGACAATCCTGCTCCACTACACAAGCAGCTAACAGCACAGCACAAGCACAGAAATAGAGAAGCCAGCAGCAAAGCAGTACTCAGCACCGTCAAACCCACAAAGAGGGAGATGAAGGGGTTAAGACTGCAGGATCATCCCAATAGCGTTGTGTTATGTCACAGGGTGTCCTGAGTTCCCCAGCTCTGCCCAGTGAGGTGAGGGCAGTTTGGTGGCTTCACCTCCAGCTATCCTCATCTTGCAGGGTGAGGGTGAGCTCTCAGCGCCTGATGGGCTGGAATCACATCTCCTTGGGAATGAGAACGCCACCTCCACAACAGGTCCTCTTCTCTTAGCAAACAGAAAGCCCTTCTGCCTCCTTCTTGTTGATAAAGAGAAGGTTCCCCCAGGTAGGGAGGGAGACTGCGCTCACCTCGGGTACCAGCCTTTCCCTGTCCAGTGGGCATGCTGCTTTGCAGATCTTCCTGCTCTGCTTGAAGCCAGAAGACCGGCTTGCTTACGTATTTCTTATTTTGTTATCTCCTGTGGCTGCTCCAGAAATAGCCCATAATCCACATATCCATCACGCTTACAGAATCTCCTTTGGCTGAAGTGGAAGCAGCTCTGTCTGTCAGAGCACAAAGATTCAGGTCCTCCCCTGGCCACCTGTGGCACTCAGCTGGCAGTGGCAACAGGTTTGTGAGTCTGTGCCCAACATAACGTAGAACCAGCTAGGAAATAAGCAGACAAGGTGTTTTTTTCCATTACAAGAAAAAAAAAAAAAAAAAAAACAGCTTTCACAAGGAAAAGTTTTCAGGTCCTGTATGAAATCTCTAACATGCAATTTATGGTGCTCACCTGAGATAGAGGACTTCACAAACTCAGCTACAAGTTCGGAGCCTAATGAGGCAGACAAGGAATTCAAAACTGTTTCATGGGCACCTCAAAATGCAACATGTTCTGCCCATAGAAAACCATGGAAGGACTTTGCTTCCTCTTAATGCAAAGCAAGGCATGTTTGAAATCTCACATGAAATCCCACATTAATCTTGAGACTGACCAAGGTATTTTTCCCACAGAGTTCAGCAATGGTATCCACATCTCAACCAGAAACACTGATGTCCAACTCTTGCATTAAGATGGGTCTGTAAAGCTCCAGGGAAAAAATTTACAACTTCAAACTGGAGTGCTGCTGGCTGCTGCTTCCAAGATGCAAATACAAACACAAATATTTTTCATATATATCACAAGCACATCTGTGCTGGTATCTGTTAAGATGAGATTAGTAGAGCTGATCTGCATGCTATAAGCCAATCAACAAAAGGAAAAAGAAGAAATTTTCCAGGAACGATGCAGTGTAGAGACAGCTTGCATAGGAAATTTTAGACAAATACATCTCACATTTGAAAACCTACAATTTCAGTCTAATAGCTCCTATCCAGTCCTGCTGAGTACATGGTAAGAAGTCACTTGTAATGAAATCAGGCTCCTACCTTTCCTTCTAGGAGGGCTCATCACTTAATTCCAACTTAAAAAACTGCAAATTAAGGGCAGAAGATGAGCACTAACGTTCTGTTACAGAGTTGAAAAAATCTGCAGAATGGAGACTTTTCACTGTGCAGTACCATCTAGTCCTACTTGCCCAATGCTTTTCTGGCTTTCTCTTTGAGATTGGATGGGTTTTATTTGACGTGACCTCAATCCCACAATCTGTCCACGTTGTGTTTGCACAGTCCCACACAAACACACATAAATAAGCTGCTTCTGCACTGTACCTGTTTGCAAGCAGAGATCTGAAAGGAGTATTCGCATTCATTTGGGTTCCACACTTAATTTGGAATTGGCCAAGGCATCTTTGAGAAAATGAACTCCCTCTTTGTCTTCAAGAGAGACCTAATCCTCGTTTTGCCCTGGAGGATTACTGGATACTTAGAAAGGCACTCACATGCACATTTTTAGTTTGTGCCAGCTGAGTTTGGGTCCACAATATGCAGCATTTTCACTTTGGTCTTTAGGTTTGCTAATAGCATTCCTCTGCACCCAGACCTCGACCCCAGCGACTGCCACCCTTTTAAGGACACCCTAAACCAAGCCTTTCTGAAACACAAGCCTTCCCCTGCTTTGCATGATCAGCTCTCCTTCAGACAGCGGTGTGAATTCAGGCAGGGAGCTGGGCACACTGCCTGTGCTGTGAACAGGCGGTCGGTCGCAGTGCACAGTTCTCTGCATGGTCCTGCCAACCTGAGCCCTAGCTGCAAGGAATAACCTCGAGAGCTGAAAAAATGAGTTGTTATACCTACTCAGTCCCTGGCTTTTTATAATAGAAGCTCATGGTTATGAATTGTAGCTTGCCACCCAACAGAGCATGTCAAGGCAATGCCTAGGTTGTACATACACATGGATAACAAAAGTCAACTCCTCCTTACCTTTAGCTTGCAGATAGACAGATAGACCAGCCTAAACCTTTCAGTGCTCAGATTCACATTTCCAGGCTCTAATTTCCATGCACTTTGATTCTAACAGCTCTCATTCTCCATCTGAATCTAACAAATGCTAGGAGAGTATCATGGCACTCAAAAGTAAACTGAGGCACGAAACCACGTCCATATAACTGTCCTCTGGCACAGCAGTGGCAGAGGGTTGCCAAAGTATGGCTCCAGGCTACTACCTGGCACCAGCACATGCCTTGTGCAGAGATGGGCTTTTGCTACTCTGCTCTGCTGTGCACAACATAGGTCTGTCTCTGGCCCTGATTTCACTCCACTTGAGAGCGCTCTGCCTTCACATCCCGCTGGAGTTCCTGTATGGAAAAAGTGCTCTCTGTGCAGCTCTGACCCAAATCTTTCTAGGATTGTGGCTTAATACTGTAGTGTTTCAGGATGTAGTTCAGTGGAAGAAGAGGATTCTCATCTTCACTGGTATAAACCAGCACTGTCCTGAGCCACACTTTTCTGACCTTTTCATTCAGTTCTATCTCCAGGACTCTCAGAAGCATCACAAGAGATTTTTGTAGACAGCAAGCCATACTAGTCTTTGAGGAAGCTGGGTGATTTGGCTGGGGAAGCAGAGCTTTACCGTTCTTCCTGAACTGCTGAGAACAACGAGGTGATTAGGAACGGCCTTTCAGACCTGTCCATAATAGAGTGGGGTGCAGAAGTGCTCAGAAGTGTCTCAAGTGAGAATGATGTGTTGCAGAGCTCACCTGGGGAAAGGGATCAGTAACACACTCATCCCTTTAAGGATAAGTGCGCTCAAGTAACACAATAACATTATCTGCACATGACCTGGGATATCCCAGTGCTGAATCATGCTGATCACAAGTCATTTAATCTAAATTACAACTTCTAACTTTTCTTACACAATATGAAGAAAAGCACAAGCTGACTGTAAAGAACAACCGTAAAGGAATAAACTGCAGCTCCTATAAAGAAAAGCAGCCGCAAGAAGGAAGCAAGAGTTGTACTCATAAACTATAAGAACCCATTTCTATTTTAGGATTATCAAAGTCAACACATTCCATGGAAAAACAACATAAACAACATAAACAACCAAAAACAAAAAACAAGCACTGCATGCTGAAGAAGTTCTGTTCATATTGAGAAATTCACTAACCAGAAAAATCTTTTCCAGAATTACTTTTTTTTGTACTCAAACTGCTGGTGCCATGATTTGCAGGGCTTCCTAATATGCCGAAGGCAAAGCAAACTAGGTCAGTCCAGACCAGCAATTAAAATGGTTTAAAGCCGAAGATTAAGGAAATGCTTTATACAAACTGTTCCAGTGGCAGATGGCACTGATGAGCAAGAGAGGGCATTAATCTTCCATCTGCACAGCTGGATCTCTCTCTTCCTGGCTTGCATACGCACTGCACTTCGAGGAATCTGGCATAACTTTTACCCTAGCAGCTCTCCTTTGAAAATACAAGTGAATTACCAAATGCTAGAACAGTAGCTGAGACACTTTCTGAAAAAATTTTGGTGACAATCTGGGCATCTGTTCTGACAGGGCAGAAGAAAGCCCATATTCGTGTTTGTCACAGATGTGGTAGACATCCAGCATCAGGCACCAACTCTGGTCTGCTACTGGATTTTTCTCTCTGCTCTGTAACCCTACTGCTTCGCAGTGTTTTCTGCTACACCAGATTTTAATTGCAATAACATGAGGGGTGGAGTGCATTTTACAGAGCTAAATCGCATTCATGGGTGTAGCAATATCTAATCTCCATAATAAGAACTACTTCCTACGAACAACTTCTCCATCCCACTCAACCAAGTCTTCCTGAACAAATTACCAAATCCCTTACTCAACAAGACATGCATTCACTTCCACAGGATTCTAGCAGATTTGCTTGAGTGATAAATGAGCAGGGATTGAGTAAGGAGATGAGGATTCAGCCAGCTGCTTTACAAAATGCAGAATCTCTGCAGGACCTGCAGCTTCACTTTGCACAGAATTCAGAGGGCTGTAGCTCTGAGGGAATTGCAGTACAGAAATGCAAACAAACAAACAAAACAAAGAAACAGATATTACACAACCCAGCTATGCTGGTTACTTGTCCAGCCATCCGAGACAAGAAATACTGTTGGTTCATCACATCTTCTCCGCACCAAATTAAATGGACAGATCCAGTGGAAAACCAATGGCCAGGGAGGGCACAAAATCAGCCTGGTAGCAGCAGAAAAGACTTGAGTTTTTCAGGTACATACAGAGCCTACAGAGTAAGCACCAAGAGAACAAAATCACGCTGAATACAGCTGACTTGCCATCTGGCTGATCATCTCCCTGCATTTTTGTTTTTAATGAGTACAATGAGTTTACTGTGATTACTGTCCTCCTGCAGCAGTGATACCACAACTTTTTAATGACTTCATCTATAAACACAGCTGCAAACTAATGCAGGCAGCCTATGTGCTGTGGAACTTATGGAAGAGAAGCCATTTGAGTTGCCTTTGATTTGGTGATGTTCTAGCTTTCTTTTTGGTTTGTTTGTTTCTGTTATTTTTAAGAGTGCTTAAGGTGAGAAACAGAAATACTGTCTGCTAAGCTAATAAGTAAATATTAGTTTCTCACTGAAATTATGTTTAGCATCCACCTGTCCTTTAAAGGCCTGGAGAAGGACAAGGACTGCAACCAGCACAAGACACATTGCATGAGAGGAACTTCCGGGCTCTGTCGTACACCACTGTGCCCCAGTGCATCCCTCTGTGCTTGCACAAGCCACCCCAAAAGAGGAACCAGCACCTGTGGCTTCTGGAACAGAGGTGAGGGCAGGTCATGTTCCCTGTCCCCTAAATCCAGCCTGGAGCTGGGGTGCAGGGAAGGCCACCATACTGCACGTTCTTGCTCTGGCAGCGAGTGGCTTGCTGCAGAGATGTGCACAAAGCAACTGGTTTTATAAAGGAGAGTGACAGGGAGCTAAAAAATAGAAGGGCCTGTAAGCAAACATGAAGCAATTATTCCTGTTTCAGTGGGCTGGGGAAGTGTAACAGCGGGAAAGGCAAGTGGGCTCCAGGCTGATAGCACTGAACAGAGTGGGATGAGAAACCAACCTAGACGAGCTCAGTCTTCCCCAGAGATCCTGTCCAATGGAGCAAATGACCTGCAGGAGAGCTTGGAAAAATGATATTACAGATCACTATAAGGCTGTGTTTTCCAGAAAGATAGTAAGCCCTGCCAGGCTTCCAGGAACCTAAGTCCCTAGTTAAAGCCATTACTCTGTAGATAAACTTTTCACAGCCCCGGAAACTCCACTTAATCTAGATGGCTATGGGATGTTAATGGGACCTTCTCACAAGTCCCTTAAGGCGCATTTTGAAAAACCCACCCACGACCACTGTGTTTAAAACAGTATGAAATGCTTTTCCTTAAAGCAACTCCAAATGCATTAATAAAGCACTGGGGAGGATGGCCACCCACTCAGCACCAACTGGCAGGCTGATCTGAGGTCTTCAGGCCACCAACAGCCATCAGATGCACCGCTCTACAGCTAAATAGAAGAAGGCCATTTACAAGTCCTATTCAACAGCACACATCCAAATTGTTATTTCCAGTGTGAACATCAGCACTCTCTCAAAGGAAGGCACATCTTTGCTGGAGGCATAGGGTGAGCTGTAGTCTCAGTCTGGACATCATTGCTTTGCATGTCATTAGGAAAAAGGAGAGTAATGCACATATCTCATCTCATCCTCCCCTCATACACAGGATATGCTGTGACCATCCTCATTTAAGAAAAAATAAATCCTTCCAAAATTAAGTCTGGGTGGATCCAGTCTGAAACGGAGTGTCACTTGAGTTAGAAGTGCCAAACTCTTTCACAGAGTGAAAAGCAAAACCAAATCCTATTAAGTAGCCATCAGTGTCAATATTTATTTCTCACAAGTCAGGGACAAGTAGCCTAATAAATGGTGTCAGACAGAGCCTGGTGAAATGGAAGAGGAAGGGGATAGGCTTGGGGAAAGGGCATGACACATTAATCAGCATCACCCCTGCAAAACCCTTGACAGAAACAAGGTAGTAAACTCATTAGCCACTTAGAAACTAAGCTCCTTTTGTATTTCGTGCAGTGATAGCCCTCAGGTCCCAGCCTGAAGATTTGCCACCCTTCACAACAAAGCTACCAGGCCCCATAAAATGTTTGTTTTTCAATCTACCTCTCAACACACACCTCTCTGATCCAAAGACACTTTGCTGGCTTTACTGCTCTCTCCTCCTTTGCCAGATCTGGACTCCAGCACATCAAGCAAACTGAGTCAAAATTATCTTCCAGGGAAAACACAGAAATAAAAAAACAAACTAGAAGACAAACCTCTCACCTGCAAGAGCCACTTCATGTATTGCAGTTTCTAATCCCCATGGATGACTCCAGCCCACGGATGGTATACCATCATGTCTATGTTAGCAGCACCACATGTGCAGCCACAAACCAGAGAAGGAAACTACATGTCTGTGTGATGCCTGTATCAGAGCCTAAAAGCAGACCCAGCCTTCCTCTGCTTCGCTCTCACAAAAAGGAGCTCACATTGTGCAAAACACAATGCAGTGCCAGATCTTTTGAGTGCTGTAGCTCAGTGAAGCAAACCAAATTCATTCTTGCCCTTCACTTGAGAAATGACACAGGCAAGACTGGTTTTGTAAATATGTTGTTTCCTAGGTATTTTCTTGCTTTTCTTTAATGCTTGCTACCATACCTCTCATCCTCTGTATGTGGGATTTGGTAACTTGCCTGGAACAGCCAGGAACAACATACCCATAACATACTTGAGCACAAAACATTGGGAAATCCACTTACGAAGATGTTGTGAGCTGGATGGTTTCTTTCTCCCTGCCTCACTGGGACAACACTATGAAGATAGATGCACTTCAGGCTGGATCTTTCCATAAGGGCTATAGCATATCTTTTAGCGAGATGCCTGACAGCACAGATTTGATTCCATCTTTTCAGGGAAATGTAAGCTGTCACAGCACAACTGGGATGCAGCCACATTGCACAGTGGCCCTCTCCCCATTACAACTCTGCTGTGCACTGGCCATCGGTTATCATCACGTACTTTACTTGAATTAGCCTGAAATGGAGTCTGTCTCCAGTCTGGAGCCTGTTTGTAACTGCAAAGGAATCTGTGCCCTCCGTAGCACACGAGACAGGATCAGGTCACTGCTGGAGAGCACTTGGCCCAGCTATTTTTATTGTCTGTCTGAATACTTTTCTTTGACGCCTGCTTCGAGTTGCTGAAAGAATAGTAAAGATAGATTTTTTTTAAAAAAGGGATACACTGATAATCCATAGGAACCGCATCCTTTTAACTTCTGGACATTTCTCAAATCTTTGCCCCTGTTGCCAGGTTGCTGAATGCATTCTGAAGTCACAACATGGTGAAATCTAATCAGGGTGAAGTAGGCTGGTTTCATTTGCATCAGATTCCTCTTTCAAAGGCATACATTTGCCCTTCTGATCCTCCTCCTTACCACTAGAACAGAGCTAATGCAGCAGCTCCTGCTACATCAAAACCCCCCACAATCCGCTTCTCATCAGGAACAACTGATGATTGAAATTCTTTGTCTTTCTCTCAACCCAAAGGACAGTGTTGCTAATTCAAGCACTGGTCCAGTGAGAATATAAAGGATGAGAGAAGTGGCTCTCATTTGAATACAGGCAAGCATGCATCACATCACGGTTAGCCAAGCTTTTCACTTGAGTTAAACTTGGTAACAATCCCCTAAATCATGGCTTTCAAACAGGCACAATATCTTCTCATGTGTCTCTTCTTTCTGCTTGTGTATCACCCAGCTTTAGATATTTATATTCTCCTGCCACTTTGGGTTCTTTGGACAGAATTGCCTATTTTCAATACAGCACTTGCCAAGAGAAAGGAAATGACTGCAAAGCCAGGCATGCAAATAGTTCATTTGCATCCCTCTAGATCTCCTTTACATCCCCATCACATCCACAAGAAAGGAGAGATGGGGGTAAAAGGGGAATATTAGGTAACCGAGGAAGGGGCAGACCAGTGGCGATTGCCACTGTCAAAAGGAAGGGATGGTGCTATCCTGGAGGTGAGGCTGTCAAATAGGAAGGCTGAGATAGTGGGAGTCTGTGACATCCTGCTTTTGGAGCAGCGTGAGGCCTGACCTAAGGCTGGTACAAGAACTACGAAACACTGTCATTGTGTCTGCCCTGGTTTACAGGAGTTTGGCTGAGCTCCAGGTTATTATTTATTTGCAGCAATATGCTTTAACCCGGCTGTGCAGTGTGCTTGTACGCCTGCTCATATAAAGGTAGGCTTTGTGTGGGGAGGCTCAAGATGCCTAACTGCACTCTTACAGGAATGTGGAGCACAAATAAGCTTTCCTTGGAGACTTTCGTGAATAAGCATTTGTAATGGGCAATTAGCGCTTAATTTCAAATGTCTGACCTGTCACAGATTTGGGGCTAGGTCTGTAGCCAGCAGAAATTGTCCTCATTCCATTTCCATGTTGCTAACACGTTTCCTTCCCAGTGTCTCGAGGACTGATAGCAGAGGGAGTGCCACAACTCACTCCACCACTTGCTGGGCAGAAGAAGGCAAAACACGACTGAGGGTTGGAGCTACAATACTCGTGGCTGAGCGGGTGCTGTTGGTGTCACTGCGTGGGCAGGGTGAGCTGAGTGGACAGGAAAAAGGAGGCTGGGTGTAGGCAGGGGAACATGCAGACAGCACTCTTAAAAAGGAATTATTACAGCAGGGAATGAGAAAGAGGGACCTTTTGATCTCTGGGCAGGAGAAACAGAGGAGAAAATTGGAGTGAAGGCAAATGGGCAGAGGAGGTCTGTGGGTCACATTCCTCCCAAGTGCAGAAAGAAAGATGTTTGCTGGTAATGTTACCCATTTTAAAGATCACTCCAAGCAAGTGATTAAACATCTCTGTCTCTCATTGCAAGGCATCCACCAGCCGAGCTAATTCCAAGAGCACTACTTACAGAAACATGCAACAGCTGCACATAGTATGCAAGCAGGAAATCTGCTGCTAGGATGCCTCACCATTTTCTCTGGAGAAAGTGATCAATGGGACTCTGCAGCCCCACGGAGACAGCCAAGTGCCATGGTTCTAGCAGTGTGCACACAACTGAAGAAAAATGCAAGTAGAGAGCAAAGCCCAGCAAGGCACACTCTGACCCTACAACCCCTCCCTTGCCCCAAAAAGGCTCCACAAATCCCACATGAGCAGCTCATGTGTGAAGCAGACAGCCCTTTGTCAGCCCCAGACCTTTCAGTCCCCCTGCTGCCCAGCCCTGCACTCACACTGCCCTTAGCCACCACTGGCTCTACTGGCTTCAGCTCGATTACACAGCCCAGGGGCTGCACTCAGAGCCTTCACAAGCCACACTAAGCTGGGTGAGAGAGAAATGCACTGGTCGATCCCAAGCAGGTGGCTGCCATTGCATTGCAACATATCCAGCACCTACCAGATCATTTTTCCAGGAATGCCCATGAGTTCTTCACAGGTACCCCGGATTTTTTAGTGGCAGAAATCTGTATTTTGCAGAGGGAAGACATGAGATGTGCCCTTCACTTGAATATGCCAGAACAGGGAAAGGATTCCATTCTCTAAGCACTTTTCATAAAAGAGAGGTACTGGTTTCACCTCACCTCCCATTAAGTGATCATAAAATGCCACACACATAGCCTTATTTCAGTTCATAAGTAACTTATTTTGTCCTAGCTTAAAATGATTCCTTCCATCTGTAAAAATTATTTCCCCTAGAAAACCCGGCATGATGTTGCCTACCTGGGCACAGCCCCCATCTGTGATGACTTGGAGCAGGAGACATCAAAAACCACTTTTTTCCAGAAGGAGGCACGACTACTTGCTACCACCTCTCCAACACAGTTTTTCTCTATGTGTGTCACCTGTTTAGCCTATGCGGTGCATGTTACCTATTCAGGTTCACTTCATTAGGCGCCAGATGGGCTCACAATAATTCCCTTCATAAAATGATTCCAAACGGTTTTATTGAGATTTGAAAGAGTTTAAGTGTACTTTGCATCCTGGCCAACAACTCTGAGAGATACCAAGTGGTAAACAGCTTCCCAGAAGTTACCAGATAAATGAAGCAAAGTCCTTTTCGGGGATGTAATCATAAAAGCTCATGTACATTTGATTAAACAAACAAAAACAAACAAAAAAACAAAACAAAACAAAACCACCAATAGCATAAGCATTATGTGCTTATGATAGCACCAGCTACTCACCATGAGTCAGATGACAGGCAGCCAGGCCAAGTGGGAATTAACTACAGGTGATCACAGCAAGTTCATAGTGCTGACAAAAGGAAACTTTCAATACAACTTCCAGCCATATCGCCCTGGAACAATGATCACTTGTAGCTTTCCTTCCAGATAAAATGGGTGCGGGTCAAGCCTACATCCACGCTGGTGAGCAGAGCTCTGAGTGATGACAGCCCCATCCAGGAGGTGCCCAGTGCCCAGAGCTCACCTTGTGTCTCTCCAGTATCAGTGATGCTATTTCGTGTTATATGACAGTTCTTTCTAAAACGCATGGGCCATAGCCTTGCCAACCTGTACACAATCCTCCATTATCTCTGGATAATGCACCGCAGAGCAGTGGTGGTGTCCTAGCTAGGATTCCTCATTAGCCTTACAAGGCAAAAGCCGTTCTGTTTATATAAAGCCACGTTCACACCCTTTTGGATGACATTTGGTCTTTCTTCCAAGCATCAGCTTGGAAAACTGTACTTTTGCTTTTGTGTAATTCAACAGAAAAGTGACTTTCCACCACTCATTTGGAGCAGCCCTGGGTAACACGCTGTCCTGTGCATGCTCAACCTCTGTGTTGCAGAGCAGCCTGTTATGGACCAGTGTGACAACTGCCTTGCACAGCGAGCAGGGCCGCACTTCTGACAGAGCTAGGCTCAAACTCAACTACTTCTGTACCTTCATTCAGCAGGAACCAGGCTGAATGCGAGCCCTCCAGTGCTTATTCTGAAAAAATATCTTTCCATACAAATGAGAAAATAGGGTATAGCAAAGTGTTATTTCCTTATCAGATGATTCTGGTGCCACTAGTATCAAATGATGCATTTTGCAAAGTGAAAGAGCCAGGGGGAAGACTCAAATGGTTGTTCTCAACATTTTTTGCACAGTTCTGGTTTCCTGTTTGTTGTCTGCTTCTGAAGTCAGTTTAATCCTATTTAAGCACATATGTGAAGGTTATGAAAGCTCCCTCTCAACAGACTGTAATCACTGGTATAGTGGATTTTCCCCTGTCCCATTTATGTTTTCACAACCTTTGGTAAGTTCTGTGCTTTGGTTTAAAGGAAAAAAAATGAAATTACAGCTGGACCCTCCAGCTCTCTGAGCTATTTCAAGGTGAATTAGAAGCTAAGCGAAATACAGCGGAGACACCTAAAAGTAACAACAATCACAGGGAAGACCTCGCCCGCCTCCATGCCTCTTCTCACCCAGTAACAGTGCGAATCAGATCAGAAGCTGGCAGGCAATTTTGCTTCAGCTCTCACATCACAGCCAACAGCCAATGCATACGCTGCTGTCTTCAGCCCTGGAACCTGTCAGCTGGGTCTGGAGCAGCGATGGATAACCTAAGAAAAAATATGCATACGCACCACCTTGACATGCATTTGCTGTGTTTGTCTTTGGCAGTAGATGAAGACACCCAGAGGCTGCATTTGCACCATTCTTGCAAATAATTGTTGGGAACCAGTTGCAAGAGGCAGTGCAACTGAAGCTCTGGCTGGTAAGGGGAGAGTCAAACTATGACCACGATGATTTAAGATTCAGGTTCAGAAACCCACTTCACATGCCATCAACTCCTTCACTGTCACCAACCGCTCTGAAGTAAAATCTAGCATTTTGGCCAGCTGACCACACAACATTAGCTGTGTAACTTGTCAAATACAGACATGGAGCTTTTCTGAGGGTCGTGGAAGCTTTCAAGCCACTAGCTGCTTCAGTTCATGTTCCTGATGGATCTTGGTAACAGAGATGGAAGAATAAACATAGCAAGTTCCCTCATGCTCAGGCCAGAGTGTATTAGCAGGACCAATGTGTATACGAGATAAGTGGGTACAACAGCCCCACATCCACCAAGCATTCAAGCACATTTTTCAAAATAATGCCATGAATAACCCCAAGTATCACCTTCCCCTTTGCTATATATTTCACCAGAGATGACAGAAATAACTGCTCTGGGGAGACAAAGGACTCAGCCATTTGTTTGATTTGTTTTTCTCTTGCATTCTTCTTGTCACCACTAAAAAAAAAAAGCCCTTCAAACCCCCAGATGAACAGAAAAAAAAAGAAAAAAAAAAAGAGAGAAACTAGTATTAAGAGATTTAAGAGGTTTAAAGTTTAATAACAAATTGAAAAAAAATGCTACCTTAAGAAACCCCAGGTGTCACAGAGGATGTGAAGTCCTACCGCATTTGTAGGATGCTGAATTCACCCTGCTGTTCCTGGGCCCTGCAACTCAGCAAGATCCAGCAACAGGAGGCAGGGCTGCCCGGTGCCAGGTACTGTTACGTGCTCCAAGGGAGATGAGAAAACTTCCTTCTTCCCATTGCAGTAAAACAGAAATGTCTCCTGTGAGGCAGGTGATAATACTAGGAGTGCAGTGGCATCGCAATGGCCATAAGCTCTGGAGCCTTGTGCTCCCCCTCTTCCCATGTTCCCTGTCTGCCTGTCCTCATGTTTCTGGCAACACAAGCTGCTGGATGAAGAGCTGGGCTCCAGCTGCTTCATAGAAATGGGGAAAAAAAGTCTGTATTTACAGGAAGAAAGGACAATGCCCCCAAAAAGAAACAGTCTCATGCTTGCAATTTATGTCACTGACTTTCTAGGCAGTGCAGATGCCAGGCTACAGTAAATGAGGATCAGTCTGTGCATTTGCTCGGGCTGCTAGTGTGAAACACAAAACCTGTGTCACATTTGCTGGTGGAGGAAGGGAAAGCGTGGGATGGGTAGAGGTAATTAGTTTCTGAAATAAGGCACGGATTGCATTTAAAAGAGACAGTTTCCTTTAAGGAGCTGTTCTCAGCATTGACCTATCCACACACCATGAAGAGCAAGAGCCAGCAGGGGCTGCCGCCAGGGGCAGTGATCAGAAAACAGCAAAAGAAGCTCTTCGAGAGAGTTTCAGGTTTTGCAAAAGAATCACCTTTGGACTCTGCAAACCTGATCCAAAAGCCATTCAATGCCAGGATCGTTTGAAGCTGAGTCCATAAAGTGTGGGGAATTTTAGAGAAACATCACAGCGTGGCTCAAATCCAATTCAAATGAACTCCTGCAAGGTGAGGAGGAGTTCAGATAAATCTCAGAAATTATTCTCTGTTGGTCAATGCCATTTTCTCCTGTGTACAAAAGCCATTTTCCTGGAATTTATCCTAGCACTGCATATCTCAGAGTACATTTAAGATAGCTGAGAAAGTAACTAAGGAAGTGAAGAAGTACAAACTCTGCAGCATTGAAAAAAATCCTTATTGAATTTTTTTATGGACACTGCTCTCAAATAAAAACAGTGAAAAATCAGTTTAAGATTGAAATTAATTGACTGCAAGAGGTTTGTGAGGAAGTTTGCTGTTATCTGAAGAGGAATTTAGGAAGAAATTGTATTTTCATACATACTGGCTCAGGAAAGATAATTCTTAATGTTCTGATCCACCATCCTGTCCTCAGCACCAGAGCTTTCTAGATTTCATCCTCAACCTTTTAGTTTTTTAGATCGTAGTGCAGCAGTGACTACGAGCACTACTCTGCATGAGAGGAGATACTACTGAGACATAAACAACGACAAATATGATAGCATAAAGAAGAAATAGAGGAAAGCTTCCTAAACATATCCAGGAAAGGAAAAGTGGAGAAACAGATGTGTAGCTAACTTTTTCTCAAGCTTCATGGAGAGGTGAAAGGAAGGCAGCCAGGATGGTAGCTTTCTCTTGCTGTGAAAATCTCTCCTTTGGAGTTACTGACAAGCAGATTTAGGGAAAAGAAGAGGCAAAAAGGACGTTTGTATGCCAAAGAATAAAAAGAGGCTGCTTTTAAAGACCTAATTAACAGACTCTGTCCTAAGTTGCTTCAGCTTAGCTGCAACACAAAAGTCTGACAGAGATCTATGACTTTCTAGGCAGTGCAGGGACCACAGCAACCTGCCTAAGAGAGGAAGGCCCCACAAAGAAAAGGCATCCCTCCAAGAGTCCACCCTTCCAAATGCATGGGGCTGGGAAGGGGAGGACACCGCAGCTGAAGCCTGTTTTCCTGCTCACTAATAAATTTAGTTTACAGAACCTTTTGTGGGTCCCTATTAAGGTTGTTTGTTGATTAAAGAAGCAAACAGCAAACTTAGCCTTAATTTATGCTTCTTTTAACATTTCGAGTGTGGGGAGGATGCTTTTTGTAGGAGTTAATGAGGCAGAATAGGTTCTTTATGGGGAAGATATTTTCTCACCAAATTAAAACCTGTATTGAAAATAAAATAATGGGATGAAGGTGGCTTTTCTTTCAGAAGTAAATAAAATCTCAGACTAGGAAACTTCTCACGCACTTGGAACTGTCCTTATCGGAGAGATCTGAGAACAGCAGGTTCACAAGATGTTCTCTCTCTCTTTTAATTTTGCCTTCCTCCTTTCAGCAAGACAGTAATAAAGCACTGTTTGCTGAAAACATGCAAACAGCTCTAGTGGGGGGGAGGGGGAACAGAGCGCTGGAAGCTGAGCAAATGGGAAAACGTCTACTTTCCTTTTGCTACAGCAGAGCCGTGAATGCCCATGAAAATCCCCATTGTAACCATTGGGGTACTCAGGCAGGCAGAGAAACGGGCCACACCGCACACCTGTGCAAATCTTACAGCAGCTCCTAGGAGAATCTCGCGTACGAGATCATTTTCTACATTAAAGTCTCCCTGCTGCCTCAAGTCTGTGGCATTCTGCCTGTTTGCTGTAGTAGGAAAGCAAAACAAAGTATCTGCATGTATGGTACAGAAAGTGAATGCATGACAACAGCAGTCAGCACAGGTTGTTACGAATTAGGTATGAACAGAACAATGTCTTTATGGAATGGGACAGAATAGCATCAAACCCTAGTTCCTCTCAGCGCTAGGAAAGAAAGCCTTCCTTTTATTCCAGGCTACAAGTGCACTTGAGAGTGATAACCTTGTTTGTCTTCACCGGAAAGGTTGCATAAATGCAGGTCTCGCAGACATAAAAACTTGCTGGTGCACTCCGTGCTGTGTATGGTGCTATACACACAATTGCTCTCTTCAGCTATTCTGCTCTTCAATGAAATGACAATATGCTTTCTACAAAGAAAACCAGCTTTTGGCTCATTTATTTCCAGAAGCCACTTGTGTTTTTTTTTTCTTTCCTGGGCCATCTCTACTTCACAGGTGAGAAAGCACGTAAGTCTGCTCTGGAGAACAGAGACAGTTATTTTCCCATCCAGCCTTTTATTATCTGCAGAAGGGACAGCCCTAAGCAGCCTACAGTTTCCTTGGGATTGCAGGAGCTTTGCAGCAATGGCAAGAATCCTTAACCTCTCGCTCCTGCAGATAAGGCTGGTGCACCTGTAGTTTGCAGAGAGCTGTGGAAATGCCTGACGCAATCAAGCAACAACCCACCTCAAATTTCAAAGCCGTTGTAGCCACCCAGCCCTGTTCAGGAGGGTATGAATGGGGCTGTTTTCATATCTCCCATGCAAATGTCTGTTAGCACAACAATGTTATCCGTTGTTATCCGCAAACAGTAGGATTTTATCTGGAGCTCAGTCTTGGTTCCTGACCAGGGAAAATGTATACAAAGTATAGCTGGAGAAACTTGAGCCAATAGACTGCCACTCCCCATGAAACCACATACTGCAGGAATGAGAAAAAGAACTCCACAGGCATCAAGAAGTCAACAGCCAGGGAAATTCCACCATTTGGAAATGGCTGAGGAAGATCAGCTCCTGCAAATCCAAACGCTGTACACTGCTGACCTGCAGAGCAAGGGAGTGACAGGGAGAGGAATCAGCCAGAGAAATGAGTAACAGAGCTGAAATAAATAAATAAGTCACTGACAAAACAGCTGCCTGGAATGAGCTATGTGAGATGACAGCATCTCAAACACCCAGCAGAAAGATTTGCAAGCTGTGCAAATATGGAAAGTGGCAATGTGAGAGACATGCTGGTGAAGGAAAGATACTCTAAGGGCTGATGTCACATAAGGTGGCTGGATGACTACATTTCCAACAGGTTGCAGTTTGGAGGGGCAGGAGATTAAGCTTCTCCATCTGATCTCCTCTTGCACACTGTACACACAAACACAAAGTGAAGTCTGTAGTTCTCCAGTACACTGAGAATCACCTGGACACGTTTCCAGGGCTGTCTTTCTGGAAATGATCATCTAAGTCAAGATCTCTCAGGGGTACTGGACACAAGAACTAATCCAAAGATGCTGAAATGAATGAAAGATGTTATACTCGTATGTATAGTTCCCCTGTTATGTTCCAAGACAGATCAACAGCATGGGATCCTTCAATGGGAACTCCCATGGATCTCCTCCCACTGACTACAGCACTTACAGCTTCCTTGCTAATTAAAAGATATGAACTAGACTCAAAATCATACTGCGTGCACCAGGATATGCTCATTTCTCCCCTCTCTCTGGTGAGGCTGGAAGGGGAAAATCCTGTGCTGACCTTGCTGGCTAAAGTTCCAGCTGTCACGAGGCAGAGGACTGTGGCACATCATCACCGCAGACGCAAACTGCAACAATCGTACTTTGCCATGGGGCAGTGAATGGTGGGGCCGCAGGCTTGTAAAACCATTTCTGCTTGTCAGACACAGGTTGTTTGACCTTGACATGGCAATGCAACTGGTGAAAAATTTACAACAGATACTGGTTGTCTGTTGTGGCTTTTTTTGGTTTTGTTTTTTGTTTCCAATGAAACGTCTGCAGGAAACATCTACTGACTTACTTGAAAGATTAAAGATAAATGGAATAGTTTTTGGTTTTCTTTCAGAACCCTCCAGATCTCCCTAAGCTGAATATTTTTGTTTGTGTACTGAATTCTCTAATTATTTAACTCCTCCATTCACTTATTTTAAACAACCCTCCTGCTGCCAGTTCCTCCACTGCAAGTCCTGCTCTCTTCCATTTCTCTCTTCTGTGGTGCTTCTAACCTCTTGTCTTCAAGAAAGGATATAGCAGTTAAAAGCAACTGGATTTTTAATTTTTGGAATTGAAATGTAACATACTGTAATCAGTGCACAAGCTGAAGTAGCATTAACTCTTTCCTAACTGGGTTAGTTCTTCAAAGAAATCAGAATTTACTAATCCCTGACATGCAAAAGACACACAGAAAGGTGACTGCACCAGCTCCGAGTTGCCACACTTCTGCTTCTAAGATAGCTGCAGTTTAACTTCTACCTACACGTCCTCCTGTCTCTCGTGAAATGACCATACCAGTTTTAAACTACACCTTAAAAAGCACCCTCAGCACCGGAAAGGAGAACGTAAACGTATTGCTGCAGAAGGAGAGAGGCTGTTGTTTTGGACAGCAAGCAGCTGCTATTTACATGAGAAACTGTTGTGCTGGAGGCCTCCAGTCCCGCACTCCACCTTCAGTAAATACACGGTGTTTGTACAGTGCTTCTGATAAACTTAATAGGCCAATGGATGTCACTGTTGCTCTGCATAAAACCAAAATGGGAAAGCAAAAAAGATAATTAAAATAAAAGGGCTTACAAGAGAAAGTTACGGTTGAAACCCTCTAACCTGGTGTGCTGGTTAGGCTTAGCAGCTTCTTCAGGAGCTTCAGAAGGACACATCTAACGTATGATATTGTTAACTGCAGAGATAAGGTCAGGCTAATAGCTGTGTGTAAAAAAGGAAGGCTAACAAAGATGCAGAATGGAAATCAGATACATCCATGTGCGGACAGATAGGGCTTGCACAGCAGGCAGGCTGTAATTTCTGCTATAGTCCACATGCTTCCATTCTTGAGAACTGCAGCTAAGTGAGTGGAAACACTGAGAAATCATCCCAAAGGCTGAAAATCAGGTTAGCTTATTTATTCATATTCTGTATTTTGAAAGCTACAATACATACTCCCTTGTAATATTTGTATGGTTGGAAAAGCAAACTTCACAATAGCTTTAGGATTAAATACCAGATATATGGTCACACTTCCCTAAACACCAGCAACTCAGGCAGTCGCACTTGTAAGAGGTCCTGCATGCTTTCAGCTGCACGAAATCTGGGACTTGGTCATCTGGGCTCCAAGCAGCTGTTCAGTTGCTTTGAAAAATTTCACTCACAGCTGAATGACTCTTGTCTTCAAGGCTTATCTAAAGCTGGATTTTTCCAAGCAGTCACTAGCATCATGGTTCCTCCCAATCCCTCCCATTTTAGCTCTTCATTTGTAGCCTCTCAAAAAAACTCAGCAGCAGGAAGCATTATTGATTAGTTTACTGGGGAGGGAGGCTTCACACTTGTGCATTGTGATGCTAGGAGAAACTAGGTCACCAAGAGGCTATTTTGGTGACTGCCAGAAATGCAGCTGCCCCATTTCTAGGTCAGTGGTCACTTTTACTTTATCAGCTTGATGAAGGTTTAAGGAACAACTGGGAGTTCTTGCTTGCATTCCCACATGCAAGTCAGTAGCCTAACACTTAATGAGGCAGCTCTCAGTTGATTCTCACTGCTTAAATGTGGGGTAATCTACACTGAATAACTGGCAAAACTCAGAGAAAGCTGTGGAGAAGGGCAGAGCCACCTGAGCACAGAATAAAACATGCCCCATCCTCATGCATTTGCTACTGTAATATCTTCAGGAGAAAGCAGCCTCTTGGGACCACCCCTCTGAGTCCTGTGCCTGGCCAAACTTCTGAAGCTTTAACCTATCTAATACAGCTGTGAGTGCTCTCCCCACAGTTCTGTGTTGTTTTTTGTTGTTGTTGTTTTGTTTTTTGAGAGAAATTGTAGCATTTCTGAATTGCATCATAACCACTCTGGGCTCAGCTTTCTATTTATTACACACACCACGTCATGCCTACAAGAACATGTTCCAGATTTAACATGTCCTCTTGGTTTGTTCTGCCCAAGAGTTGTTCTGCTTTATGTGTTCGTGCTGCTGCCCTCACTCACTCCCTTCCCACTGAACACACTGAGAGGCACCTGACTTAAGACCAAGAGAGGAGCGCTGACTTATCACTTTGTAATCTGCAGTTAAGCACAGCTTGCACAACTCTGAGGTAAGCATGTGATGATGAGCACCCCACTGCTCCTGTAGCACTTGGCTGGATCCCAGTTCCCTGACCACCAGGCACACGGTTGCCATGAAGTCACCCCAAAATAGACAGAAATTGTGAACGGTGTCTGAGAAAATGAAGAAAAAAGCACTGAAAGATATCCCAAGTGTAGTTTCAGACCTAGATCCAAATCTGCCAAAATGTGGGGGCTGAATTCTCAGCTGCCCTTTTTGTACACGGACCCTGCCCATGTTGACAGGGGCTCAAGCCAACTGGAATTTGTTGAAGGAAAAACAGTATTTAAACAACAGTGAAGATGAGTGCCTGGGGCTTGCCTGAATTTAATAGGTCTGTGTGCCAAAAGGTACTTGCTAGCCCTCAAAAGTCTTTGAGAGACTGTGTGGTAGGAAGAGCAATCCATTTTCTCTCACGCAGTTTCACAAGCAACCACAGTGCAATTCAATCAGACAGCAAAGGGAACCTCATCTAAAAATAATTTAGCATTGGGAATGCAGTGTAGCTACTAACCACAGGTGAAAACCTCTAACCTAGCAACAGTAGATTCAGATCAGCATATTATCATTACCAGGTCTGCAGGCCAAGTATGCTCTTAAAATAGATCTGATGTGCCACTGACCAACAGTTCAGAAGCAGTGAATCACATATGCTGGTCTGCTCTCCAGCGATGAACCAGTCTAAGACATTTCCAAGATGCTGATGAAATTCATTTGTCTGTTATCCTATGAGATTCCCTAGGAATGTCTTCTTGCTCTCTCTCAGGACAGGATGAACTCTTTTAACTCTCCCATGAATAGTAATCCTGTGGGTTGCCTATTTATAATAAACAGGAACAAGTCATTGGTAATGTCTGTACTGTGCACTGCTGCAAGCTATTGTTTATGCACACTCTGAGGACACAGAGCCATTCTACAGAATGATGACTGCCTTCTCCACCCTATTGTTAGTCCTCTGTGAGGCATCTCACCAATTACTTCTTAAAACAAGAACTACATGTAAACTATTTATCATACACGTAAAGATACACTTAAATTAACTATATATTTTTTTTGATGTTCAAAAACTCCAGACTTAAATTTTACATCTCTGCTTTTCCTTTTACAATTTAAGAAAGTTTTGCTTCTCCTCTATGAGCCATACAAGTTAATAGGTCTAAAAAGCTTCCCCTGGTGCTTATGAATGTAATGCCATGTATGTATTTCCTCATGATTACACACTGGAACATCATGGACTTCATTACTGCTGAAATTATGGAGAGCAGCATTTGCTCAGCTGTCTCCACACCAATGGATCCCCTCCTGTGACAAGTGCCAGCTGCAACATGTGTATTATAAGGATTTATTCCTGCTCCTAGTTAGGTCAGCATTACTTTGTGAAGTCTGCTTTAGAGTCATAGAATCATAACATGACTTGGGTTGGAAGGGATCTCAAAGATCATCCAGTTCCAACTCCCATGCTTTGGGCAGGGCTGCCAGCCACTTGATCAGGTGCTACTTCAGGCTACCCAGGGCCCCATCCAGCATGGCCTTGAACACCTGCAGGGATGAGGTATCCACAACCTCTCTGGGCAGCCTATGCCAGCAGAAGGAGACTTTAGAGACTTTCTTCCCACCAGTGCTGACCCAGATGGTGCAACAAGGTCTGGGTGCAAACAATTTCCTTCTGTTGCTTACAGGCATCCTTTGGAAGAGCTAGTTCCATGCTTCATGCAGGTGTGAACTATCATAGAATCATAAAATGGCATGGGTTGAAAAGGACCTCAAAGAGCGCCTACTTTCAACCCCCAACCGTGGGCACGGTCATGAACCACTAGACCAGGCTGCCCAGAGCCACATCCAGCCTGGCCTTGAATGCCTCCAGGGATGGGGCATTCACAACCTCTCTGGACAGGCTGCTGCAGTGCATCACCACCCTCTGAGTAAGAAACTTCTGCCTAATATCTAACCTAAATCTCCCCTGTCTCAGTTTAAAACCAATCCCCCTTGCCCTATCACTATCAACCCATGTAAACAGTCATACCCCCTACTGTTTATACATTCCCTTCAAGTACTGGAAGGCCATAATGAAGTCTCCCCGGAGCCTTCTCCAAGCTAAACAAGCCCAGTTTCCTCAACCTTTCTTCATAGGAGAGGTGCTCCAGCTCTCTGATCATCTTAGTGGCCCTCCTCTGGACCTGTTCCAAGAGCTCTGCATCTTTCTTGTGCTGGGGGCCCCAGGCCTGGATCATAGAATCATAGAATCATAGAATCACCCGGGTTGGAAGGGACCCCAAGGATCATGTAGTTCCAACCCCCCTGCCTAGCAGGGCCACCAAACATCCACATTCAGATCAGGTTGCCCAGGACCCCGTCCAACCTGGCCTTAAACATGTCCAAGGACGGGGCATCCACAACCTCCCTGGGCAGCCCGTTCCAGGGCCTAACCACTCTCCTAGTAAAGAACTTCCCCCTAACATCTAACCTAAATCTTCCCTCCTTCAACTTAAAACCATTTCCCCTAGTCCTGCTGTTGTCAGCCCTTTTGAAGAGTTTACTCCCCTCCTGGGTGTAGGTTCCCTTCAGGTATTGATAGGCTGCAATGAGGTCACCCCGCAGCCTTCTCTTCTCCAGGCTGAACAAGCCCAACTCCCTCAGCCTGTCCTCATAGGGGAGGTGCTCCAGCCCCCTGATCATCTTAGTCGCCCTCCTCTGGACCCTTTCCAAAATCTCAATGTCTTTCTTGTACTGAGGGCTCCACACCTGGACACAGTACTCCAGGTGGGGCCTCACAAGAGCCGAGTAGAGAGGGACAATCACCTCCCTGTCCCTGCTGGCCACCCCTCTCCTGATGGAGCCCAGGATCCCATTTGCCTTTCGAGCTGCCAGAGCGCACTGCTGGCTCATATTCAGTTTCTCGTCCATCAGGACCCCCAGGTCCTTCTCTGGACCTGGAGTACTCCTGATGGAGCCTCACAAAAGCTGAGTAGAGGGGGACAATTACCTCCCTCCCCCTGCTGGCCAGCCCTTTTTTAATGCAGCCCAGAACACAGTTGGCCTTCTGGGCTGCAAGTGCACACTGCTGGCTCATGTCCAGCTTCTTGTCCCCCAAGTCCTTCTCTGTAGGGCTTCTCTCAAGAAATTCTTCCCCTGCTCTATATAAATACCTGGGATTGCCCCGGCCCAAATGCAACACCATGCACTTGGCCTTGTTGAACCTCATTATGTTCACATGGGCCCACTTCTCCAGCCTGTCTAGGTCAAGTAGTATTGCATGATTTACAGTGAGCACTTAACATTTCTGGGCCATTTTGTCTGCAGGTGTACCGGGATCTATGAGCTTGCCAAAGAAAAATGCCCAAGAAAAAAAACAAAGATGTGGCTAACACCCCACAAAAAGAGAAAATAAAGAAAAAAAAATGGCTAAGGCTCAGTTCAATGGAGAGAAAAAGTTTCCTTAAGCATCAGCCTGTCAGGAGCATATGCAGGTCTTGCCACCTTGTGCTGATTTTCTCAGATGTTTTGCAACTAGACATTCAGAATCCCCATCCCCTCCCTCCCCCCAGTCTGTTATTCAGTCCCATTGTCTGACAGCTCTGATAGAGGTAAAGCCCTCTGTTATGGCTGCCCTGGGAGCAACTCAGCATCACAACACCACACTGTGATGCCAGGATCTCAGATGCCCTGTGCTATCATGCAATTAAACTCTCATTTGCTTCCATCACTAAAAGAAATCGTGGTTTGTTTGCACTGGAACAGGCCAAGCAGAGGAATTCACGCTTAACACATAAAGTAAATAAAAATGAAATACTTGAATTTCTAAGTGGAAGAGAATGTCTCAATCTAGAGTTGGGAAAAACACCAAAAATCCTAGACTTCTAAATGAAAATACCTGCATCTCACTATGCCTAAGCTGCAGCTCATGATGATTTCCTCAGGACTACCACAGACACTACGTACATTTGGAAATTTGCCACTTGTATTTTAAAGCTCAAACACTTCAATCTGAAGAAAAGTAATGTACTTGAACAGGGTTGTCTAAACAGTTGAATGCCTTCCGGAATCACGCAGCAATTCAAGACTATATGACAATACAGCACTGAAAGTGTGTCCATTTAATATCAGCCATCAAAAATGAGCCCGTTCTGTGAATTGACTCTCAAGAAGGAAAGTGCCCACCCTGAAAAATACCACATTGCAATCTGCAGTAAGAGGCTGGCTAGCAGGCAGCCCCAGCGGAAAAGGAAGGTGCCTTGTCATTTTATAAGGTCAAGAGTGAATTACAAGCTACGTTGTTGCTATAAAGCAAGGCTGCTCTACACCTGGTATCACTACGCCCTAACTCCTCCTGGCTGAACACTCCGCACCATCACGTTCAACGCTGCATCTAGGAAAATGCTAAGCAGATAATTTCTAACACTGAATCCAGAAGACTGCAAAGATGACCTAGTCCTGCTCAGTCTTGAAAACAGACCTCCACAGTTTCTAGAATCTCAATAAACTGCTGAACTACATACCCCTGAATAAACACACCACCAGAAAGAGAGCAAATACTGCACACTTCATATGACTGACCAAACACTCCAAACAAGTGAACACAGAACTTGTCTGAAAGACACATTGCCAGCCTGCAATTAACTCCCAATGTACTATGGTGCTACTCTGAACAACTTGTCACCATCTGTAATAACGTATTCAATATCATAACAGTGAGATTGCATATAGTCTTTGCAGGGACTGCACACAATGTAAATGAAGAAGGCAAACTAGCAGTCGGCAGGGCCATTTACAGGTTGCTCTTAGTGAACTGCGGTAGGTGAGGACTGCATCACAGGAAAATGCCATTTCCTATGCACAGCCAGGTGTCTCAGAGTAACAGCTTTAGATGTGCTTATCTATATAGGAACAAGGAAACAATAAAAATAGATAAGAGGCAACTGTAAAAATCAGTGTCCCATCTCACCGTGTCCAGTCCCTCCCAAAATAAAAGACATAGAGACAAAAGTAGCAGAGCTGAAATACCTGCAATGAACACCAAAGGGAGCAAAAGTGATCATCAAGGAAGCTAAAGCACAGGGCCTGTCAGCAAGCGCTCCGCTAAAGAACTGGTGTGCCCGAGCTCGGCACAAAGCTCCAAGTCAACTGTACACATTCAAGAGATCATCAAGCCTGCAGAGCTGGGGTACGCACCGTCGCGATGTAGTCCAGAAGGCCAGGATCTTCTTAAGAGCCTGCAGACTGGAGTGCATCATGAGGCTGCTCACAGTGAGGAGGGTGAAATCTCCTCACCATCAGCACTGGAGGTTGTGATGACGAAGGCAAAGCTGCGCATAGGGAGGCAGACAAGGGGCAGGAAAGGGGAAGGAGCCAGTCTTGCTCACCCTTTTAACAGCCAGTCACTAATGACAGAGCTCCAGTTGCTAGAAGCCAGACAGCCATAGCCTGTTGTATGCTTACACTGCAGTAATTGCTGGTGCTGCAGGCATCAAGATGACGAGACAAGAGTAAAAGAGAGCAAGGTGACTACAACAGGGAAGGAAAAGCAGAAGGGATGTAAGAGTGAGAAGTTCACTTGTTCATTACCCCTTAAAAAAGCACTGCTGTCCAC
Source organism: Lagopus muta (assembly GCF_023343835.1). Taxonomy (NCBI): domain Eukaryota; kingdom Metazoa; phylum Chordata; class Aves; order Galliformes; family Phasianidae; genus Lagopus; species Lagopus muta. The sequence continues at coordinate 30,268,112 of NC_064436.1, forward strand.
AAGGCAGCAGTTCTCACATCTTTTCTAGTCAACCTGTGTGATCTCTGATACTCACAAGAGAGACTGGAAATGAACTTCACTGCTAGTTTCACAACCACACCTACAGATGCTCTCAACCCAGCCCTTCTATCAGGAACTAAAGGGTGTGATTGAGTAATAGCTTGGTCTTTTTTGGCTCTGATGTTGCCTTCTCAGATGCTGCTTTTTCTCCTCCGAGAAACAAGCCTTCAAAAATCCTTTCCTGCCCTGCATGGAGCAGAGCATTGTCGATGACTGGGGAAAAGCTGTTGTAACTCAAGACCCTGTTCCCCTTTTCTGTTGCTGCTTCTCATCTAACTCAAAGGAAAGAGAAGCTATAAGAGGCAGGGAGAGGGTATGATGAAATTAAGGGAAGTTCCCCATTCACAGCCCCCTCTCCCTCCCTTCCCTCCTCCCCCCCCCCCCCCCCCAAAAAAAAAAAAAAAAAAAAAACAAACCCAGAAACCACAAAGAATAAATCCAGAGAAAGGCAGGCAGGGAAATCCTTATGAGAAAAGGTCACTTTCCTGAATAATGTATGATAACCTTTCTATGCATATTTTGTACCATTCTATCAAACTAATCTTCTCATCAGGAATACTGGGAAACATTTATGAAAAAGATTTCATTCCTTATTACATTCTGAAGGGTGCTGGTTCAGTTAGGGCCATCATGTACCCGTCCATAAAGAAAATGTTCCTACAAGATGGTATTTGCACCCACTGCTCCTGTTCCACAGTGTGAAGAAAGCAAGAATTATCATACAGATGGGCAAGCAGAAATACTGTGAAATTTATAGATACAACTTTGAAAAGCAGGTGCCTATATTCATGACTTGAGTTTCAAAAGTGCACATCAGTCTGACTTCAAGGAGTCCTGCTCAGGCATTCAAGACTTCTTAAAAAGAAGGAAAAGAAATATTGGAAGCTTGGCCTGTAGGTCTGGGCTGAGCAAGGAAATAGGGCTGAGCAAAAGGAAGGTGCAAGCACATTACAGACTTTGCACAGGAGTTAGCTGCAATCTACCAATCTGTTGTGTTTGCTCCAGAGGGAGCATGCTCTACAGTGTTAGCAAGCTGATGTTCCCCAGTGAGCTGTGCCCTGCACTCTTGCTCTCATGCTATGCTGGGCATTTGCTGAATTTATGGCTATTTTCCCCTCCCTGTGCAAAGGTTATATAGTTATATCTTCTCACTGTATCAGTAACAGATCTGTCCACTCTGAGTCTAATTAATGATGTGCTGAAATCCAAAATGGTTTCTTTAAAAAGTGCACAAACAGCATGGCAGTGCACTCCTTTGATCTTCAGCTCATTCACGGAGCTTCCTGCCCTGCTCCCTCCCCATCACTTCTGACAGTGAACTCTTCTGGGCATCCAGTGAACAGGCCACCATAAAACAGGAGGATCAGAAGCAAGGAGGTACCAATAATCCCACTCCACAGACAATATATCCACTCAACATCTCTAATTACAGACAGCATGGCAGATTTGCAAGCCTAGTGCCGGAGACAGGAATGTTTTTAATTACATTTGGTCACTAAGCTGTCAAGTAGGCAGTTGCTGTGTCAAATTATCCAGATATGGTTCCTCCCCTTCATCAAATGTATCTCTGATGCTGCTAAAGCTGAATGCTGCTACACCCTGGATTAAAGACCATTGTGGATGCCGGCCATGACCTTGCTAATACTGCACAACAAGATGGTTCACTGGCGAATAAAATGGGAATAAACCGTGCTCTCATTCTTGCTCCATGGTCAGAATTTGCAGACTCCCATAAAACATGGGTGGAGAAGTAGGATCTAAATGGGCAGGGTGATGCCAACACGGGGCATCAGTGCAACCCAGAAGTTGTGTTTATCTTCTCAACCTCAATTATTCTACAGACACAAGCAGGCTCTGATTCAAACACTTCTCACAGTAAGAAGAACCCACGATCTATCACAAATGCTGCAATATCTCCTTTTTTAAAGTGTCTCCTACCCAGGCAAATTAATCGGTGAACACTGTTATCGTTATTTTTCACATGGCTGAAACTGTCCTATTGTTAATGGATAAAGTACAAATTATTACAAGTACCAACAGCATTCACGTTATGTGATCAAACAGAAGAGACAAATTGTCTAGAAACTGTGGCCAGCTATGAAATTGCAGCTGCATCAGTTAAAGCACTTCCAATCACCCCCCTTTACTTTAATCCTAAAGCAAAAGCATTCTCAATACAGATTGAGCCAGCTGGGATCTTAGGTCCTTAGCTTCTTCCAGATGGGCCTTAAGTCCCTCAGAAATGCTTTTCATCTTGATGACCGTGTTTTAACATTCACAGCAGCTCCTGCAGAAACAGCTCATCTTGGAGCACCAAAGATACCGCCTCCATGGCTTGATAACCAGATTTAGAAGGAAACTCAAATTACACGACATGAAATTTGATAACCTCCATTTTTCTTCAAAAAATGGTATGTCTTGACTTTACCTCTATATGACATACCTCTAACACAACTTCTCCTTCACTTATCCTACCAGCAAAGTAATTTACTCTCATGCCAGCACTTAGAAAGATTGTGTTTGTATTTTGGGGCAGTACAGAACAGGAACATGCTCTTTCTCACCAACTTTCTACACATTTTTAGCCTGACCATAGAAAAGGCTATCAGCCTCGGCTTTCAATTCCAATTCAGGAGTGTGCTTAGAGCCAGACACGTCTCTGAGTTCTGTGCACATGCTTCATTCGCAGCACGGTCTGAAGTCCACAGTCATAAGACACACGCAGGCTCCAAGTAACAGAGGCTTACGTGCTTTCCTGAACGTGGATAGATGAGGTGCCGGTCTGATGAGAGGCTGAACTGTCTTTGTACATGAATCTGCTCAGCAAATGGAGTTCTGCAGCCTCACAAACCACAACTCGATTGAAAATCATCTTTTCTCTTCTAAAAGGAAATCAAATGTTTGCTGAGGGGGCACAACAGTTCCTATCTAACAACCCACCATGGCACAGTGACATCTGATTTATTTGGAGGCAAAATTATTTCCAAAAGGTGGGCATCTCAGGATCAAGCATCTTATTACTTTCAGTGATCAAAATCAGAATTTTCTTTGCTCATTAGACCTCATCTAAATATTTCTCCTGCAGAAGTATGGCACATTTTGTTAAAAACAGCAATAGTGATAGGTTTCCACAAGCTCTTTCCCCTCTTGGAGCAGTTTGGCAATGAAATGTCAGGCTTCACAATCACATCAAAGTTCATAGGCTACTGCAGTGTAAGACCCTGCTCAGCTTTCTTTAGTGGCTTTCTTCAGTCTGCTTATTACTATTTTGATTACCTGTCAGGGGCATTCTTTCTAATTTTTAAAACAAATCTTGGAGAAATGAAGGCAACATGGCATTCATCACTTCTAAGACAACCGAAGAAAGCACTTGTCCTCATGCTTATTCTGAACTGCATGCCTACGAGCTTTGCTCTAAACAGGACTGTGATTCCTTCTGCAACTATTCATACATAACTGAGGTGGTATTAAAACCCTGTCTGTTAATTTGGCATAACACTAGCTGTGAGCTGTTTTCTGATGGCAAAGATGCTTCAGAATGACCTTTGACCATGCTGGCAGGAGCTAGTAATGTTCACAAAATACAAAGTCAATGTGTACAATTAGGGCCAGGCTGCTCAGTGATCCTGGTACAAAGTTTTCACACATTTCTAGGAGGAAATGAAGTTCCTAGCTAAAAAGGAATGTTTTGTATTGAGCAGAAAATTATTTTCATGAAGAAAGCCAGTGCCATCCAAAATTTATACTGAGATTGGAAAATGGCAGCACACTGTCCTGTGAGGAATCTTATGTACTTACTGACAATATTCAGGTTCCTGGAGGAGCTGGCAGGTTTGGTTGGACAATTTATCTCCGGGCAAATAAACTGTGGTGAATGTGTGATGTAACACTCCAACACAAAATCCATCATTCAAAAGCCAGCAGGACAGTAAGTTACTAAAAATGGAAGTAGTTTGGCTTTTATTCTTCAGAATTCTTTTTCTATTTTTTTCCTTCCAAAAGGGTCAAGAGGACAGTTTCACTTGGTCGGTCAGAGATCCAGACATGGTTTGACACGGTCTCATATTTTGTTGCTGAGTTCTGGACTGCCAGCCAGATCCATCAATGCCACTACTGATTCATTCTTGGTTATAGGAATGTAATGTTTACAAGAGCACAAATACATGAAAATGCAAGTTATCAGAGCCTCATCAGAAAAACAGCTCAACTCTAAGTCTGAGGATTTTCAGAACCAGGGGTTTGTTTCGGTTCCCATATTATAAGAAAGCCATTAAAGGAATGTGTGGGGTTTTTGAGAAGTTTGGACATCACAGAGTATTTCTGAAGTTCAAAACTTCAGTGATCATGATCTGAAGCATTTACATTTTTACTGGAAGTGATGCTTGTCTTATGAGCTGGGGTTATGAACAGAAATGTAGCAAGTTATCACTGAAGCCATCAGATCAGTGCTAGCAGATCTTTCTGCACAAGAAACATGATTAAAAACTGTTTTAAAAAATGTCAGGAAAGTATCTGGAGTGGCCTGGATCACTGGAATGCAGATCAAGGCCACACATCCAAGGTCTTATAATTCCACAGTGCTTACAATAGTAAGGGAAATACACATACTCTGCATACAGTTACTTCTCATTTACTCCATCATAAGTGAGAACAGAATCAGACTCCAAAGTAATTGCTTGAGAACTGTTAGTAAATTTCCTCGGCGAGACTCTGTAAGACCTGAGCTACCCATCATGCATGCAGTATTTATTTTAATGGGATAAATAATAAAGGGCAAAGGAAAAAAAAAAATCCCACACACTCAGTTCACAACATTCCAGAGTTATTTACCACTGGCTTTTTTTTTTCTCTGACATTTTATTTTTTTTTTTTTTTAATAGTTTTAAATACTGCTGGATTTATTAGTTTAGTCTCCAGCAAATAACCAAAGGTTTCTAGACGTGTAGCAAACACTCCATTACTATACGATATGCAGTTTGATAGCTGCTATGTATCCAAGATGTATGTAATCCAAGACCTGGGGGAAGACAGGACAGCCAATCTCACAGCGTGCTGATTTGTTCTGCTGGTGTCTCAGCCTGAGTGTTAGACGAATCATTCAGCATACACTAAAAAACGAATCAAATCAATTCTACAGTGCAAAAGGTACAGGCAGCAACTTTCTGACACTTTTCAAGAATTGCCACTGCAGGAGAATTCTCATGCCCCATCACCCACCCTGAGTAACCTTCATAACAAAACAGGGTTGAATGCCTTCAGAAACGATTCAGGTCAGAGCAAATGTTGCACATGTTTTATCACCCGGGAAACTCAGAAACTTTCTAAGAATGAAGTTATGGGAGCAGGGCGAGCCAGGGAGCTGCAGCGTGCTGTCTCTTGCAGACAACAAGGCCTCAGTGTCAAAGCAACAAGACCAAGGGCAGAGAGAGCGGAGAAGAAAGCAGCCCTGAGAACCTGCAGGACACTAGTTACAAACAGGTGGCTTGAATACTAAAGAAAGAGACATGGAGAGAACAAGCAGCAAGACACAGGCATGAATGGAATATATTTCACAGGCTAGTATGAGGAATTTAAAGAATTAAGAAGGTTCTTTCTTGTTCCCCAGCCTAGCAGAAGTGTTCAGGCTTTAATTATCACTCGTCTCATTTGTGGAACATGAGTCCTCAAGAATTCCCTTCTGGGACACTCTGCAGTTTGACTTACCTGACACTTGGAAAGAATTTGATTTTGTACCCAGTGCCGCTACCAGCAAATAAGAGAAACTGCTGTCAGGGGTTTTAGCCTCCTTTGTTGATTTCAGTTTGCACAATTTGAGGACGTCAGGCAGATTGGAGTTAAACAAAAAACTCAAGAGTGCTTTTGCCCTAAATACCAGGGTGCTACGCTGTGACAGGAATGCTTGCAGTCACCTCTGTCCCTTCCTCCAGCACATGGCCTCCCTCTCCAAGGGCTTGATCCTGCCAGGCTATGAGCGCTGTTCCCCTGCCAGCAGTGGGTAATCCAGATCATTGCAATGGAACGACTTGCATTCTCAAAGCTGATCATGATCTTAAAAGCTTTGCTGGATCAAACCAGAATATTTGCCTGCGCACGGGACTGAGCCACTGGGGAACCATTTATTTCAGTGAACCTCCCTATCAGCTCCGTTGATCACCTTGAAGGGTGCAGTGCATGCAAAAGCATTGCTGAAGTGATCTGCCTGTACTTTGCACTGCATTATAAACTCCAGATTGCAGGCAACATGCTCTTTCTGCTTGGGCAGCCCAACAAAAATCCCCAGTAAACAACACGTGGGGAGATTACAAGTGGAATAACTTCCAGACTCTAAAACAGGTCAGAGCCAGACTGAAGTGTAAACCATGCATCTTCAGCCTATCTTTAACTATGTTGGTACTTATGGATAGGGAAAACCTCCTAACTTCCAGGCAGGGGGCAGCTCACACTGAACTTAGAGGGAATTCCCATGAAAGGAATTTTGCAGGTCTGAGCCCAAGGCGAGTGTTAACATCTTCAAGACTCTTTAGCTCAGGCTTCAAGGAAAATCTCCCTCTGACTCACCTCAATTACTTTTAGAGCCCAAATGGATTTAAAGACAATGTTGACTAAAAAATCTGCAGGGAGATAAGAGTCCCTCTCCTGAGCAGTGCAGAATGTGTTTTGGTCTTTGCTCAGGTCCTCTAGCAATTCTAACCAAATTACCTGAGCTGTATTCTGTTCCATTTGCTCTGCCTGTTTCCTGCATCAAGACCACAGGAATATGACTGAGAATAAATCTATCAGCTAGAAAGAAATCTTTTTTTTACATCTCTAATGCAACTTCTGCATAGGATTTAAAGCAAGTCACCCTGTTGTTCCTGTGCCCTCTGGCAATCCCCATTCAATGCAGGAGCAGAGCTTTATAGCATAAAGTAGGTTACCAAATAATTGAGCTGACAAACTGGTTGGAAAGGTTGTGCTTCCAATCCAGTGAATAGGCAAGCTGGTCTCTTAACACTAGGAACAAATCCCGCCCTGATTTCAGGGAATAGACATCATCACCAAATGCTCTGTTCCTATCAGCATGCCAGGTGATAAAGGTGGATGGCCAGTATGTATGGCTTGTAGAGATTAGGCCCTGAGACATCAACTATCCTGCTTGGCTCAAAATACACAGGCTAGGAGTCAAGCAATTGCTTTTTTCTTTTGAGGCATGGCAGTGAGTTGTAGCGACAACTCCCATGGGTATTCTTTCCAGCCTCTACCCCATTCCTCTTTATTTCTCCAGAACAAGAGCTAACAAGACACTGGGTATTTGCCCAAAGGAGAAATGGAATCACTAAAGCCTTCACCATGGCTGCGCAGCGTCACAGTGAAATCTCCCTAAGGTAACCAATGAATGAATTACCCAGAACACTTTTATAAACTTTACTCATTCCTGCTGTACAGAAACAAAAGGAGGTAGCATCTCCCTTCACCATGAGTTACCTTTGCTTTCTTCAGCCAGCAAGCAGTCACAATAGCTACTACACTGCACTCTTCATTTCCCTAGAGGAAGGCTGAAATGGCGGTGTGCTGAAAAACAAAGATCTTCTCATTGAGCAGTTTTCTTTTCTTGGTGAATCAATCTTTGAATACCAGCCGCTGAGAGTAAATGCGTGTAAAGAACCTGAAATGTGACAGCAGGAACTCAGGGCTAGCAGAAGGCTTACAGTGGAGTCGCTTTCATTAAAGAGATAAGATCCTTCAGAATTCTTAGGCAGCTTATGTTAACGACCAACCCATAATTCATTCTTAAAAAAAGCAGTTTGTTAGAAAATCTCATAAGCAGACACACAGAAGGGCAAATCAGATGAAAGATGTCTGCCTGTTAAGTTCTGTGACAGGAGATATTTTAATGACCCTGAAATTGAAGTGAGATCCTCTTACATACACTTTTAATGATGAAAAACTAATGCTTAGCTCTTGTACTGATCTTTTCTTTAGGAAAAAGCAAAGCACACATCCAGGGCCATGCAGGAAGTGTATGGCAGAGCTGGAATAGAATGGGGTCTCACATGCCTGAATCTAAGGAAATGTGTGTAACCACAGCACAGCAGAGGAAAGCAGCAAAGATCATTTGTAGCACTGCAGCTACTGATGTTTGTCACCAAACAACACGTATCACAAAATTTCAAGTTGCAGAAGTGTTCTCAGTAATAACTAGAACTTTTTCATGTCCTGATGCTGGGAACAGTTTCTCTCTGAAGAAACTACTTTTTTCTCAAAGGCAAATACTTTTTCCATAACACCAACCTGTTGATGCAGATGAGATTAAGAGAAAACACAGCTCAGTGCATGAATGCACAAGAAAGCACATGACTTTCTGCTATTGAGTGTTACTTTGAGAACTACCCTCACATACCTAATAGGCACAAGTGCATCACCTTCAAAAGGAGCTGCATTCCTACTTAATGAGACTGTTACAATGGCATGTTTATTTATTTGTGAATTACTTCTGTGGAAATGACACAGAAAGTGTGATGGGCATAAAAACATTCGAACATCACATCTGTGTCTTGCTACAAAAGAGAAATAGGAAGAATCTTACAGAGGATGGGAATCACTCAGCAGAGCCTTCAATTTCAGAAGACAAATCTCTTGAGCTGTTCACAACTGCAGTGACTTCTTTCAAAGCAGCTCTCGGCTCACCAAAGCTGCTATGCAACACAGTGCTTCTCAAATTCCAAACACAAATACTTCACACCAAATGTCACTGACAAAATGAATGCAATTGGGCCAAGTAACTGCTCCCTGGAATTTCACAGGCAATACGCTCTAGCACAAATAAACACGACCTGCTCAATCCACCCCAAAGGCTGCAGGGCTGCAATGATGACCACAATGCCCTTCGGGCTGATGAGGACTGCCTGATACCATAGGGCATACCTGGAGACTTTTGCAGCCCCAGGGGGCCCGGCTCTGCCTTCTGCTCTGCTTTTACAGCAGCAAGAACTGTTGGTTCCTAACTCATGAGCAGGGCTCACTGCAGAGACAAAAATGCAGATAACAACAATAATTACAAGCCAGTGTCCTGATTCCAAGCCCAGTGCTGTATCTAGCACACTTTACTGCCTCCAGATCACATGGAGAGGTTTGTTAGGTTATTAAAAAGTGTTGTCTTAGTTCCTTCATTTCAGCTACCTGTTTTCAACAAAGTGTTGCAGGACTAGATCTGAGCAAGCATCCACTGGACAGGAATTGGATTGTGAAGCCGCTGAGAGATTTTTGAAAGAAAAAAAAATGGTATAGGATACTGCAAAGGAGCCATCCCATCGTACTGTCTACTAAAATAGAAAATGATGATGACAATTAAAACCAAATAAAGCTGACACTGCTAGACCTTTCTCCATTATTTGGACAGCATGTCATCTCCTCAGACTGTCCATTCTTCAGAGGCTCAGACAAAACTGGGACAGGGAACAAAGCACCTTTCACCCCACAGTACGATGCAGGTCAGAAGGTCAGAAGACAGCTCAAATTAACCTCGTGACTGCTGCTAAAAAGCTCAAGGCCCTGGAAAATATTCCTTTGCCCATATCCCAGGCTGGGATGAGGGGAGATGGCTTTCACATGGCTTGAAGAACAAATGTGAGTATGAATGTCTCTGAGCAGTTCAGGCCTGCAAGTTTTACTCACATGAGTAATCCTTACTGTGTGATTAGTCCCACTGCAGTCATGAGGGGAGGGAGAGCCCGTTTAACCTGCAGAAGGAGGAGAAGAGGCCTTAGGAATGGAAACTGTGCTGAGATATACGTGGCAGTAGTTTTGCAGCCCCTTCTTTCATTGTGCCTACTCCACTTTTCCCAGTCTATCCCTTTGTTTGTCCTCTTTTCCTTTAACATTTCTCCCTGCAGCAAGGCAAAATCCATTTGAAAAAACTGCTGGCGGTCTACTGGGGGCCCACACGCACTTCAGGCTGGATGTCCTGCCTGGCAATGTCACCAAGTGGCACAGTGTCAGTAAGTGCACGGAAGGTACATAAGGAGATAGAGACATCCTTAGAAGACGCTGGGAGAAATATATCACAGGAAAACCTATCTCCATGAGATGCTCCAACTGGGTATTCCAGACCCATCAACCACTCAGGCTACTCAGTCCTCTTCAGTCTGTACAGTGTTCTGAGGGTCGGTCCAGCAGTTACTGCTGCCTCCTTAAACAGCATGTGTAGTAGAAGCGGCTCTGGCTTCCCTACTTCCATGGAAGGACAAGCTTTATCTGCAATCTGCTTTAAGTGACCAGCTGCTCTTTCGCATGTAAAGCATGTAACATACAAAAGCATTCAGCAAACATAAGAGATATTTGGACACTGTTGCAGAGCAACAGCAAACTATCTGTTCCTTGTGTTTCTTACCCAGCAGTCTTCTTAAACAAGTGCACAAAATAAACAAGGCTGTCTTTTGGTTTACTCTGAAGCAATGCATGCATGCACACCCACACACACCCATTTTCATACCACAAGCTGTAAAATGACTTCCAGCCCCATGGCTTATGATTTATCTCCAACTTCAAACACGAAGAGACACGCATATAAAAGATGGCACAACGTTGTGTTTCCCTAAGATCTCCTCTATTGCAGAACTGTCACAGCCACATGTACCACAGCCACGTGTACCACAGTCCAGATGTAACTGCATACAGGGAACAAGGGAGGCTTCAGAGGTTTTGTGGCTTTCTTTGAGCTACATCAGGTTTGGGAGAAATCTTGCCTTCTCTTTCAAGACAGAAAGGAGAACAAAGCTCTCCCTTTCTCACACACCATCTGACGAACTCCCTTATACCTGGCTATCTCCTGCTCTTGGACACATGCGACTGAATTGACCTGGGGCTCCTACAGACTTAGTGAGAGGCAGAAGGATGAAGCATCTGTCGCTGGTTTTAGCCTCAAAAGACTCATTCCTGGTCACCGAGTCTGAGGAAGACAGTGTCTTGTTTTTGCCAAGAAGCAGTTCTTCTCACCACCTACTTAATAGGAAAATCTTCTGGGCTGTGGTTACAACCAGGTCAAAGTACAAAGACATTCCTCTGAAAATTAGAGAGAAAGACTATTTTTTCCCCCCTCTTAATTATTATTTCATACCTTCTGCAGCACAGTGTATTTTGCAAAGTACTCTGCACATGGTAATTAAGCTTCATAACATCCCTCACCTGTAGGTAGGACAGTCGCACACACTACAGAGCTGGAGAAATGCAAGTCCACAGACGTAAACATCCTGCCTCTCATCCCAGTGACTGCGGCACAGCCAGAAATGAAACCCAGGCATCATGACCCCCAACACTTTAACACATCTACCCCCGGCACCTTCGAATAAAGGAGACAACCCTTTTTTGCTCAGCAGTCACAGTGTGGTTCCTATCCTACTGCTGCTGACTGTGAGCAATGGGAACTTTTACAGATCTCCCTGAGGAGCAGCTCAGTGGCATATCTTTGCATTGCTAAGCTGGATTGTCTCTTTGCTTCTAGCCAATGTGTACACAAAACAAAACACCAAGTTGCATAAAATTGCTCGTAGAGGAAAGTTACCTATCATTACAGCAATCCTACAAGAGTCTGAAACGGTACACCCAATAATCAGACTTTATCTAATGTAACTACAGGCTTTTATTTTAATATTTTATATTGGGAAGGAGGCATGCTGCTGACTTTTTAAAAGTAGATGTTGGCTAATTATTCTTTCCTTAAGCTTCCAAGGAGATTAGATCTGTGTAAACAGCAAGGAATAACACTAGCTGTCTTACTTTCAAACTGAAATAATGTTAAGTGATGATGGTTCTTATTTTCCTTCTCCCCTACACATTCACGCAGTGTTCCTTTGTAAAGCACCAAGCAACATGGAGAGAGTAAACATTTCCTGACATCTTCATACATGCCCTGCTAGTAATACAGGAAGTAAAACAGGACAAAGTCCCAGTCCCCACATCTCTCCACGTCTGCTAACTCAGAGGCAGCAGCACCCAGAGATCTAAGAGACCACATCCTACCCCACAGCTAAAGCTATGCTCCTGGAAGGCTGAGCAGACTGGCAGAGAGCCTCACTCATGCACACATCTAGGTACTCTCAATGCACACTGCTAACTCCCTTCTTGTTCCTGGTAAAGTGCTAGTCTGAAAAAGGTGAGATCAGACACCAGCCAAGATCTCTTAAAAGAGATAATTTTATGGAATATCAACATCTGCTTTCATTTTCTTAAACTGAGGGAGGAAAGGTGGCATTCACTGAATACATTTGTTTATTCACTTAATCAACTCTATGAGGTTTGATTCCTACAATATGATCTTCTTAAATCAATTCAGAAAATTCCACCTCTTCTACACAGCCATGTCTGTCCTTCCTTCCTGATAAACTGGTACCTCACTTCAGTTTGTGTTCATGAAAAATAAATATCTAGAGCTGAAGTTGCTGGTATTTGTTCTTAAAGTGGGAAGGTTACTCACTGCCTCAGCTCCAGGCCTGGAGCAATATTACTTGCTCTTGTATTTAATGATAGCAAGAAGCTTGCGCCCTTAAAACATCTCTTAGCAGCAGCAGAAAAGAAGAAATGCCTAAGAGGTTCCAAAAAAGTGTGTTGAAGGCTTAATGGGTTGATTTACGACTCTGGGTCTCTCCCACTGAAGCTCAAAGTAAATGTTCATTTATGAATTTGTCAAAGGCTAGCTGATCATTCCCTGCTTCGTCAGCTTTGCAAAAAGGAGCAGCCTCTGTTCCTCTTCCAGAAGCAAAACCTCTCTGATAAGAATAAATGAAGAAACAGGAAGAGTTCAAACTCCACTAGCAGTAATTCATCATTAAACCCAAACTCCTTTTTGTTAGATCATGGAAAAAGGCCTGTGCCAGGCAAGGGCAATAAAGTGAAACAGCACAGAGCAAAAATATTTGGGTCTTGAATTAAATATGAAAAATGCCGTGCATGTGTTCAGTCAGGTAAAAAGTCAGTTCTTACCTGACACCAGCAGCCTATCCGGCAGCCTCTGGTAAGGACATTGGCAGGAGAACTTCCCAGGTACATTAGCAGCTGAGGACAAACCTCAGAGCTTGCAACCAAAGAATGCCTTTGTTCTCTCTATAATTTTCTCAGTGATGTTAACTGCTCTATTTCCAGAGTGGGCAAGCATGACCATGAATAAAATCTTTCCTGCTCTCAGATCACTGTTGGACACAGTACATGGGAGGCATATCCTGGGATGAGACATTCATAAAAAGCCAAATGACAAGTGGGCCACAAGTTGTAAATGGTTCGAGAAAGGTGTGGGAAATATCATAAGGACTGATGCATCTGGTGCAAGATTTTCTACCATGAATGCTGTTTTTAGATGTCCCTGAGGACATCAATTATCCACCAATTCACCAATATCATCCAAGAGGCACTCAGACTGCACACTTAAACCTGGTTCCCAGCAAGTAACTCCTGAGCAGGAACTGACTTTGTCAGCTCTGATAAGAATAGACACCGGTTACACGTGGGTGTTCTGTGGTCCCTCAGATGGCATGTAATGAACAACAACAACAAAAAGCTTTAAATGGTTTAAGGACCTTCTGCACTAGATAGCAGAACTGAGGTGGATAACCTGACCTAAAGAAATCCTAACCTGCCATAATCCAAGGAGTTTTGGCTTGGATACGCTAGATGGACATATAGGTGTGTGGGGGAGACCTGACAGCATTTAAGAATTCCTGCTAGTCAGTACAGAAACACTGTTGGAGATGGGTCATGTGTAGTACTCCTCAAACAGAAATGACCAAATCAATACGTAGCCTCTAAAAACAGGAGAGAAACTAACCAAGTACTCTTTTATGAGTCAGAGACAAAAACAAATGCCAACCAAATCAAGAACAAAAATCACAGCTGAAGCAGCACTGATGGAGTATTTTTATTTTTTGTACAATAAGAATAAGAAAGGAGAAATGCGTGGGGAAAAAAGAGATGTGACAAAGGTATATGAGAAGGCACAGAGCAGGCCGGTACAGTTACTGTTAAAACTTTCAAAGACGATCACTGTAAGTAAAAATAAATAAATAAGTTAAAAAGCTCTCTTTCCTTTGATTTCAAAGTACACAAAAGACAGAACTTGCTGCTGCAGGATAATATTGAGAAAAATAAAATTAAAAATGTAAGACTGAAGTAAGACTCAACAAACCATTCTACAGGGTGCACTGTTTGCTAGGTACGTTATCAAAATGAGCCAGTGCTTCCTGCTCTGAAGCTCTTTTTGTTATAAGTGACATCAGAGACAAAATACTAGATTAAAAGGAACACTGATTTTTTCAGAGTCACTCATTCATATGTTGCTAAAAATACTACCAGCCTTCAAAATGGTTTGTGTTTTAGATGGTCTCTGTTATGCAAATCCAGTGAAAGGGTCTTTCAGAAGCCAAGTCCAGCCCTAGGTTGTTTAAGATTAACCAGCTGCTATGTCAGGAAGAAACAAAGGCTGTAAGGAAATTGAGAAAGCAGGTACTAAGTGTTATCTGACAGTGTCACATAATAACATCCAAAGTATCACAAAACATGTTATTCGTCTTCTGCCTTGGTGTGATGGTGTAAACTGAATCCCTGGGCTCTCCTATAGGGACAGAAGCTCGCTGCAAATGGAGAGGATGATGCCACTGCCTGCAGCGACCACACCGAGGGACACCTGTCACAAGCTGAGTGTGGTCCTGGAGAGCTGGAGTCACATACTGCATGGTTTCAGTGGCAAAGCTTGTATTGTTCCAGGTGGTCGAAGTTATTAAAGTAAAAAACATCACTAATGAATGTCACTGTGTTCCCACCTACAGCTGCTGCAGTTCTCCAGTTCCCTCCCAGACAAAGAAGAGAAGGCACATAGGATTGCAATTTTTTTTGCTAAATAACATGCCACAGACCATGTAATTTTCCAAAGCTGGGCTCAACATGATAATGAAATAACTCCACAAACTTGTCCCCAGGTAAGAAATGGGACCATTTACTTTCAGCCTACACCATGATTCCTTGGAGTCATGACAGTATCGTCCTCTGCTAATATCTTCCTCAGAGCATTGGAAAGATAAGGTTTCCAGAGCATCGCTGAGAACAATCTTAAGGCTCGTGCTCTCCTCCAGCCTTGCTCTTGCTTGTATGTTGGCACATACGCACCATATTATTTTTTTTTCTCTCTGACCCTAACACACAACCTCTGCAGGAGACACACTGCTAGGATCTTACTTTTTTTACCCTCATATTCCTACTGACTCTTATGGAAAAAGACCATACGGAGTGCAACAACACTGCAAAGGATGTTTATAAGATGCTACTGTGGAAACCACATGGCTACGAGATTTGAATGGATATTTCTGCAAGCAAGTTTTGTCAGCCAAAACTGCTCATTCAGTCTACAGAAATATATATAGTAATATGATCAAAATGTCTTTGCCCCATAGAAGAGTCTGGACTGCCAGAACTACCCTATTAAGGAAATACCATTAAAAGAGAAGGTGAATGTGCCCGGGCAGCCTCTTTTCATGCCATCATGCCCGCTTTTAAGTGAGAGACAAAGGGGCAATCTGCAAGCCCACAATACAAGGATTAGACCCTTTCTTTGTGATCTTCAGGGATGGTTTTCTCTGGAAGCAGAAAAAACAGGTGGGGAGATGCACTGAGTGCTCAGAGCTGTACCCCAGCCATGTGCTGTGAAGGGAGACTGCAGCACTGAACAGAAAGGGCAGGTGGAGAGGGGAGGAAAACCTACCACTTACTGCCTACAAGCTGGCCTGCTTCCTAATGATAACTATAAACAAAATACATCCCTCTGCAAAACAGCTTTCAAAATGAGATTTCTGCTGAAACACATGTATTTTTTCACAAGGACCACGGCTACTTCTATGGCACATTTTCTCTGAATGTTTTCTGCTCCCATGGCATGTGGGTGACCAAAAGTATAACACCGTGCTGCTAACATGCCTTTGGACAACGGCACTTACTTACCAACATGCTGCCTGGTTCTGCCCAGTGGATGCCCTTGCAGGTGCATAAAAACTCAGGAGATTGCTAAACACCATGGAGCCTCTGGCACGTGTGGAGAGGGACAGCTGTGCCTACACTAGGCTTTTTCAGAAAGGTGCAAGATGAGTCCAGGCTAACATATGTCACAGTGATGGCTGAAAGCCCGCAGCAACTCACCGTGCTGTTTCTTATGCTCTCCAAGGACAGCCGAGCCAAAACACCAAAGAGAAGTGAGACAGAGTGAGCTAATAGGTTTGGAGACTACAGTTCACTTGGAGCTCACAGCAGTTCTCTAATATTTTTAGCATCCCTGCCACCCCCCTGAATCTCAGAACATCCATCACTCTTTGAAAAAGCCAAGTTCTCACTTGGGCTCCACTGGCTGCAACTCAAAGGGCCGTGTCACACCGCTCTGCTCAAGGTGCTCCAGGGGAACTGGAAAAGCAGCAAAGAAATGGCAACATGAAATCAAAAGATGAGAATTATTCACACTACATCATCTCCCTTCAGTTGTCACCCCCAACCTCCTGCTCCAGCAAAGCAGAGTCAAATACTGCACTGGAAAGAAAGCCTTCCTTTTGTTCCCTATAGACTAGAAGTCTTTTTATATTTAAATGAAAATCTGTCAAACTAATTAAGTGAAGATGTAACGGTCTCATTTTGTACTCATTAGAGAACATCGTAATGGCCATAAATTCCTCTGACGGAGCGCGTATGTGTGAACATGGATGTCTGGAAACGTCTCATAAACTTCAGGCTGGGCTACGGCCTTTTGTATTTATGTTAGACCTTGTAAGACAAACAAAAGCCCCAGTATTGCTTAAATTAGATGCAAAGTGCTATGTTACAGCAATATTATAAGCATGATTTTTGTGCACACAAACAAACCAGGGGACTCGAGTAATGGTTCCCACCGTGACTGCAATGTGGCCCTTGTGCAGGCCTGTAATGTGATGCATTGTTCAAGACAGTGTACAATTTTCTGCTTGGAGATATATGGGCAATACAGCTGTTGATGTGGTTTTCTCTGAATATACTGCTACTGTATCTTCAATAGGATGAGGCATTCTTGGCATTTTTTTGCTTTTTGATACCCACAAACAAAGGAAAGAAAAAGAAAGGAAGAAATACAGACAACTAGCATGCTGAAATAAATGTGTACATATTTTAGCTCATGTGTAACTTACATTCTTTTCACATTCTTTTTCACTTCTTTGTCTTCAACAAAGGTTTTTTCCTTGTGAACTAAGGATGGGTAACTTTTGAAATAGAACTGGGCTGGAATTAGAACAGATCCCAGCCTGCATCAAACAAACACAGGAAAAAATAGCATTGAAAACCATCTGAAGTTGCATGTTGGGGTTGAGGCAGAAAATACTCAGGAACAGTAAGTATTCTGGAGACCTGCTGAGATGCAGCTAAATTTCATGGAGAGACACAGATCCCAAGATAACATGAGACAGAGGACACAGACTCTATAGGCTCACTACTTGCGTTTAAATACAGATGGGGAGCAAATTCTTGGACAGGACCAGATTGCTAGAGGAAGACTAATGTAGACCTGGTTGTCACTGTCTCCAGCATCCTCATCTGCATCAGTGAGGAAGGACTCAGAAGTGTGGGCCAGCAGTTCTGCTGCCCTGGATCCAGCCTCCACATGGAGCCATGATGACACTGCCTGTCACAAGTATTCTGTCCAAGCAGATGCTGTAAGAGGCTGTTTGCAGAGCCACCTGTACTGGCCATTGGGAGAACTAACATCTGAAATTGAGTGAATTATTGAGACAGATCAGTCCTACAAGACACCCTGTGATTTTCTAATCAGGAAACATTTCTGGAGAGGGCAGACGCAAGGAAGAGGCAGCTTTTGTATGAGTCTGCTCCCTGAACTACAAAGATGGGAGATTTCAATTTTTCTTATGACAGTCTGTGGTCAGCTCCTGAACACTCGTGGACAGGGAGGGAGAACTCCCCCTTCATTACACAGGTTATTCTTCTGCAGCCATTTCTCCCCTCCTCTCCTGAAACTTTGATGCTTTTCGGGGATGGAAGAATGTAATGAAATGATGCCAAAGGAAATGATTCATTTTTTATCTCCCCTCATCACCAGAGAAGTTATTACAGTGAATGATAAATGATGCAGTTCTATTGCAAAAAGACAGATTTCTGCTGGAGCAATCACTGTGAGATGAATAGATGTTCTCTTTACGCCACCAGATGGAGAAGCGATGGGAGCAAATGATCTTTACAAAGAGGAGAATCCTGAGTATCACAAAAAGTCTCTGTCCCTTGCATTACATTGAGGTATTACGCTCTGTATAAAAGCTTGAACAAGACTCTAAAACCACGAGCAGAATGAAAGTCATCTACTTCTCACAATTGGTATCTGCAGAATTCTGATTTGTCTTCTAGGCTGTGAATTATGATAGGAAGAAAACCTAAAAAGCAAAGAATTTCAAGAGGAGGGTCTTTAAAGAAAGTACCGAACGCCACATAAACTGGCAATAGCACTCTCGGTAAAGCACATTCAGTGAAGATGAAAGAAATAGCAATAACAAATATCTGCTGGCTCTCTGAAGAAATAGGTATGACTACAACACCAGGAGCTTGATGTTAAGTGCTGTTTCTTTCTGTGCCTTACTCCTCTAGATCTTCTGGCGGTCGCTTACTGGAAAGGCTGCAAGAGCACGGTTACGACTGAGTAAGCTCCTGATTAAAGCTAAAGCTTAAATCTCTCGTTGCAGACACACTGCCGTTTCCACTGAATAAGATCAAAAAGTGAAAGAAAAAACATATGAGGAGGTGAAAGGCTAATGGCTCCTGAAGATAGCTCTGTGGTGATAGGGCTGGGATTGTTTCTTCAAACAAGGTTTCTCTCATTAAATGCAGGTAGGTATCAGATTTTAATGACTTGTTTTTTCCCATCGCAGTAGGTTCAGAAAGACTTTGCTTTCCTGTTCCCCATAGCCATACTGCAGAAGAAATGCTTTACCTGCCTTCTTATCACAGTTAAATGATACTGCACTTGAAAGCAGGATTTCTACCCTTCTCTATAAGCTCAGGCAAATCCGCCCAGTTCTCAGTGAGCAGACAGGAAGGCCAATCGCCTACTGCAAACTGACAGCTGTCAAGTGATAACAAATACCTGTAATAGGGAGTATTTCATCCCCCTCCATGCACCTATCAGTTTTCACTGAAATTATATTCTCTGTGATCAAACCACTATAGCTGTGTGACGGGCATCAAACACAGCCTTCAACACTGAGAACAGGGGAGTCTACTATTTTTCATTCCCTCATCTCAGATCTTCCCAAATGGCCTGAAATGTCTGAGAGATTTCTTTCAGTCTACCAGCTCCCTGATTTAGCCCCATTTTGTCTATGGGGATTTCTCTGCAAGTTTCTTTATTTGTAGGCAGATAAGCACAGAATATAAGACTAGGAAACACTAAAGAAAACAATGTGCTGCTTGGAAAAGTTAACTTAGCCCTTATTTCTTTATGTCTCACCTCAAACCTTCTGAAAACCTCATGTAAAATCACACCATAGAATTCCTTGTCTTAAAGGAATTACAACACTTAGATAAAAACAACTAACTTTGCTGAGTCACGACAAGAGGTTGAGCAATTGGCAGGAATGAGGCCACAGTTACCTGTAGGTAGAAGAAAAGTTAAGGTGTGGGAAGAAAAGAAGCCTGTGTTTCAGAAGAGAATTTTCTGGGATATGGAAGTTGTAGAACTGCTCTTTGGAGAAACGCACCCAATTCCTACCGCTGCTGCTTGAATAAAGGCTGTTTCAGCATTAACCCTTCTTGGCAGCTTCAGAAAGCTGCTGCTGTTAGGAGACAGAGTTCTTCCACAGTAAAACCTTTCCTAGTGTAAAAATCTATCACTCTCAGAAAGAGTAAAGATGCTGAGTTATCCACAACTTCCAAGATTCTGACCTCATCACCTGACTTTGCAGCAAAGCCCTTTAGGTAGAATACAGCCGCTGTCAGGTCTCAGGAAAATGATGAGGACAGCAAGTCAGTGAGTTGGGTTTATTTATACCAGTTGTAGCCTTGGCATTTAATAATAATACAGAAGAGATCTCTGTTTTACCACGAAGGATAAATGGATGGCTATAAATCCAGAGACTTTACCAAGAAAACTTCTCAGCATATACAGACCTGCTATTGATTTGAACAAAGTGAGATCTGGCAATTAACAATAAATTACAGACATTGGCTCACGCTCATGGAACATCACAGCTCCAAGAAGAACACCTCCCCAGCCTGAATACAAGCAGAGCTCTGTAAGCCCCTTTTCTCCTTTAACACGCATCACTCTGTAGCAGGAATCCCAACCCCATTCCCGCTTATTCATGCGTCTGCGTATGCAGGAGCAAGGAAGAGGGCAAGGAAGAATTTCTTTATGGTATAAAAAAAAAAAAAACCCAGCCCATTCCTGAGACGCCGTTGCCAAGGGCCTGCGGGGCTCACAACAGATGGCAGTGAGAGCCATCCCTGCGCCTCGCTCTGAAGCTGTCCACTCAAGCATGCCATTCGCATTCCCCACATTCCTCCGGGCCCCACAGCCTGGCTCAGGGCAGCCCCTCGACACCCTGCCAGACTCTCCTCGGGGTACCGTGGGGCCAGGATGTGAGCAGAGGGCCTACATCCAGTCCTTCCATCTCCTCTGCCTTTCACTGTCTCTGTCCTGATTTCAACAGTTATCATTTAAAGGTTTGAAGCACTGGGAGAAAGCGATTTGTTAACTGGAGGTTCAGTCCTGGAGGTTGCTGATGCTTGTCTCTTTACACCAGTCTGGATCAGGGCAAAGAAGAGATGAGCCCCTCAGGGCCTGATCCCAAGTAGGTCTATTGCTCCTTCCCGCATCCCTGGACAGGGCAGCAGCCTTTAGGATACGTGCTCAAGGTGGGGAGGCTACAGCCAGGCACAGAGATCAGATGTCCTTTTTCTATGGAGGACATGATCACAGCCAAATCGCTTTAGGGGAGAGCAGTTCAGAGCCAAGGTCACTGCCAGAAGTTTCACTGCTTAATAGATGTCAGTAACTAAAATATGTGATCAAGAGAGGGAAAATAATCTAGAGATGAAGCAAAAGAAGTACCAGGTGAGGAAAAGATGGTTTAAGCAGCACAGACATCCAGGTGTACAGAACAGAGACATGAGAAGCAGCAGCAATGAACTCCAGAATCCATCCCTGCTGCTTCATCCACACTCACATAGGGCAACATTATCAGCAGGAACACTCAAACACACAAGGAGCAGTCAAGGAATCCACTGCCAACCCTGCTGCTGGGGGGAAAGCTCGTGGTCTCAGCCTAACTCTCCACATCCTGCAAAGCCTGAGAGTGAAAACATGCCTCCAGCCACAGAGCAAAGCTGCAGCCAGGCCAACAGGCAGCTGACCCGCCATCATTTCCCACACATTCAACACTTCATCCTACTGTTCTGGTCTCCTAAACCTAAACAACAGATGTGTTGGCTCTACAGTAAGGAATTTGAATGTGATTTTCCTGCCATTTGCTGATCACACATAAGAAGGCACTTCTGGGCCTATTTGCATTTGGCTGCTGGAGTCACTTGTTTCCTTCTTCTTTTTCTTTTTTTCTGGGGTTTCCACGAGGAGAGAGACAAAGCGGCAGATGCTGCAGACTAAGGATGAAGTGAGGCGCTGGCCATGTGCAGCTGGCCACGGCTTTGTGCTGAGCGGCAGGGCTGCTCCAGGCAGCCTGGGAAATGTGCTCTCCACTCGGCGGCAGATTCAGCCAAAATCCTCTGCTCTCCTTTATGGCTGGGACTCGCCCGACCCTCCTCACTGTTGCCATTCCAAAGCACTGCGGGATGAAGTTATTTTCTGGTTCAGACTTTTTTTTTTCTGATGCAGACAAGGAGCAAGTGTTAAGTTTGAGAATAGAGCCTGACTTTTGCTAAAAGTCAGTCTATGTGGCTGCATGTGCAGTCTTTTCTGTGCAGGCATGCAGGAAATATTCCCTCCCTCTCGCACACACAATGGTTTAGATTTGGTAGTTATGAGCTTAAGTTAGAAATAAAGAGGGAATGAAGTTTCCAGGTGGCTCTTTCTTTCTTTAATCTTTCCTACATTTCTCGCCCTCTTTTCTATCAGTCTTTAATCAAATTCCTGCTGTTACTTTTATTGAACAAAGGAGATGCTGGCACAGCCCTTAAGTGCCTATGCACATGGGTTGCCCTATAACAACCAAGTTGCTACCATTTATTGTTAAATGGTCCCCGCAGGCCCTAGTATCTAAAAAGTAGAAAGAAATATCCAGGCTTTGGCAACTGAAGTAAATGTTAATATCTGGTGTTTCCTCAGCCACTTGGGTTTCTAGGAGGTATTGCTTTAACCCTTTGAAGGCTTCAAAAAGGCTTCTATGTAAGACTACGTAACACACCAGATAAAACAGAGTGTTTTTTCCAATTTGTTGGAAGGAAGTGTCCACCAAATCTCTGCAAAGAAGGCAACTCGGGCATCTCTTCACATCTCAGAAGGAACACACCCCACCCTTCTTCACTTTACAGGGTATGCAGCACTGAACCACTCTGCTTACAGAACTCCCAGAGAAGAAATACATGCCTGGCTCACCTACAACCTGGTATGAAGACCATGGGAGATGTCAAATCACTCAAGCGGGCAATGGATTAAGACCCAAACTAATCCCATACTCACACAAGACTGTCCACACTAATTTAGAGCTAAACGTTTGGCTGGCAGTACTGCCTGGCGCTCCCCTTCGGAGAGAGTCACAACACGTGGGAGATGCAAGTGGAGAAGAGATGGCAACCCTCCTTGCAGAATTCCCCACAGCCTTGTGGTGTACGGGTCCCCCAGTGAAGGACAAGAGATTCCTCATCTCACTGCACCTTGGGAAACATGCACATCTGTATAGGCATCATCAAGATGAGCACCTCAAAGTCAGTGCATTCGCTGCTCACACAACTTCCTCAAGTCGCACAGGCAGCGCACAAGTGGGCAGTGGGGTCTGAAAACTGAGAGCACGTGGTCAGCCTTTCCCCAGCCAGATGTGTACTTGAATTTGCTTTTATTGTGCTGGATCACATGCAAGGCAGAAAGGGAGAACTGGGGGCAATCTGGAGTGATTGGGAATTTTCTGTGGTCACCAGTTCTAGATTTAACGACAAAATTTCCACTCTTTAAATACTGATGTAATGAGTGCATATGAGGCAAGACAGCATGCTGTACTCAAAAGTCACTGCTGCTTCTGTGGCTTCAGAACAGACTGTTTCAAGTCATTTTTCTTAGGCAGATAAACTATAGCAAAAAAAAAATTCCTCCTGTATATACCTCCTATAAAAAGCAGGAACACAGACTCTAACGCTCCACCAGAATCACTCCAACTTGCTTTCACCTGCACTGCCAGCCGTCACTGGATGGGCTGGATCATTGCATTGCAGATAAACAACAGTTACCACCAGTTTCAGCAGAAGTTCGCAGCTAAATGGTTGGTTAGGTTTACCAAAAGCAAACAAAACTTTAAAGATATACAAGTAACAATGACACAAGCAATGAGTTTCAAGATTAATGGGTTTACTAAAACAGCCAATGTATCCAGAAACAATCAGAAACAAAGTTCAATGTACTCAGTTTTATGATTCACAGTCAGCCTAAAAAGAGTGTACAGCTGTGTACAATGCAGTACAACTCTTCAACCAACGTAAAGTGGTGTAGGCCCAAACAGGAGCTACACTGATTGCCTTTTCTTAACAATCATTCTCTTTCACATTCATTCTGCTATCTGCAATGTTACTGTATGGATCAGACAAGAAGAATGCACCCCAGACTGTATGACTCATCTGCCTATATCAAACACTGTTGGAAATACTGGCCTTTAAACAACTCTACTTCCTGGAGCAGAGTCTTTCAGACTATAAATTGGAAAATACACCCAACACATCAAGGTGATGTGAGTCAGAGCCTCTGCTCTTAAGATTCAGCGTCCTTAGATCTTCTTGTTATTTGTACCCATTGACACCAAGGAGAGGTAATGGCCTTAAACATCCCAAACAACTCAGGAGGCTGACACAAGTTCATATCCGCTGCCAACACGTGGCACTCTTTTAGCCTCAAGCCCTACAGATTTGCTTACACCACAGCACACCATAACCGGTGACAGGAGTTAAGCAGTTACTCGGCACTAGCTGCCCATTTGCTGCGAGCTTGCTCGCAACAGCAGCTGAATAATCCCCCGCAGCACTTCTCCGACGCCCACTTGCTCTGAAGGTTATGATGCTGGGTCCAACAGGGCCCTTAAGACTCCCGCCCTCCCCCTCCCATAGCCCCGCCGCGAGCTCCGATCGCCTCCGCAGGGACAAAGCCGAGCCCGGCTTGATTTCCTTTAGCTGTCGAGAGGCTGCTTACCTTGTGAGACATCAGCCCAAGTCTCAGGTATTCCCATCCCTGCTGCAAAGGCAGCCTGCTGCTTGATGAACGCGGTCTTCAGCGGAGGGAACGGCACTGCTGCCTCGAGAAAAGGAGCGACGGGAGCAGAGCGATTAAGATAACGAGTCGCGGATACAGGTGCTGTGCGCAGAGGCACCTCAGCACTAATCCTGCAGTAAAATGCAAGAGGTTTGCTCAGCAGAGGCAGCTCAGATTACTGCCCTCCTACCAAGCAGTCGTCAGCAGTCCTGACAGACAGGAGCAGAGACCGTGAGGAAAGGGAAAATTTGCTGAGTGAAAGTGCCAGGCAGCTCTGTCCTGAATGCCACATTTTCCTGCTCCAGCAGATCTGGAGCCAGACCTCTCTTGTAGTTCCCATTTAGGGGAGAGAGGAGAAAAGATTAATAAGTGTTTTCAGCTACTCAAGAATTATTTACTATTTCTTTTGAAATTCACCACCCAAATTTCATCTGCAAAAAGTAATTGAATAATTGTGAGTGAGGGCTGAAGATAAAACCCACAGCGGAGGTTATTCGTTTGTCCACATGTTAGGACACAGTGCAGCGTGAGCAGAGAAGAGCAACAAATCTGGTAAAGAGACCAGACAGTGAGAGCTATGAGGAGCAGCTGAAAGAATTGGGGCTGTTTAGTCTGCACAAAAGGAGGTTGAGAGAGACCTCTGCTCTCTGCAGATACCTGGTCTCTTTTCTCAGGTGGTAAGTGACAGGATGCGAGGAAATGGTCTGAGGCACCAGAGGACATTTACATTGGACTTCGGGAAGAACTTCATGGCGAGGGCGGCCAAGCATTGGAACAGGCTGTCCAGAGAAGTGGTAGAGTTGCCATCTCTGGAGGTATCCAAAAAATGTGTGGGTATGGCACTAAAGGACATGGTTAAACAGCAGGACTCAGTAGGTCAGGATGATGGTTGGGCTTGGTGATGTTCAAGGTCTTTTCTAGATGATTCTATAAATTAAATTAACATTCTTTGCCTACAGAAAACAAAATGTTGCATTCCAGTATGTTCCAAACAGAACATACTATCTCACTTCCACTTCACTCTAAACATTTCTTTCTCCAGTTCAGCCGTCACATGAAAACATACACTATTCACAATCTTGCTCATAATCTTCACCATCCTTTTTCTACTTCAGTGTTCCCTTTTAGCCCTGTATCTTCCTCATCAGTGCAGTTAAGTACCTGACATCCGGTCAGAAGAGCTGTATCGCTCCTTATAAAAAAGAGGTGAGTAGGGAATAGTGCCACATAAAATTACCTATCAGCAGGAGAAACTGCACCCAGTTCCCCAGGCCAAACAGCATATTGGCAGTGTTTCCTGTATCCACAACAGAAAGAGGATGGCACTTACTGCCTCCATTCTCCTCTTGCAATTCCACCTCAGTAATTTTTAAAAGCCTGCTAAGCAGCAGACGAAGAAGTGACACCGAGAAGAGTTAACTAGTTCTGGTGTATTTATGCAGGTATGGCCTCCCTGAGACTGCTTTAGATTAGCGTTCTGAAGACTGATGCTGTCTCCCCTTTAAGGCCAAAGCCAAAGCAAGCAGAAAGCTAGAAAAAAAAGGCATTTTGAAAGGAATTGTTCTCAATTTCAGAGCTACTAACGTAGCCAATGTTTTGGCCAGGCGCGTACACGTGACTACTCTTTGTCCAACTGCATTTGTGGAAGTGAGGCTGCCTTTCGCTACAAACAGGAAGAGCTGTGCGTATAAAAGACCAATCGATACTGCCTGTGCAGTCTCTGTTCTTTATTATTCCTCTGACTGAGATACTCCATTCATCTGGCCACAGGGGAGAAACAATACCATAGGATTCGGATGACCCATACAAGTCTGTTCATTAAAACACATGAAGTAGTTACAGTGACCACTTCACCCAAAGTCTGTTTTACAGCAGTAAATCCAGGGAAACTCAATTTGTATCAGTAGGATTACGTTGGATTTCATTAACCTTTCCTGACCCCATCTCTCTTCCAAAGAAAACCTTACATCAAGCAGTAAAAGCATGGAAAAGGTATTGAAATTTTTTTTATAGTCCAGGGTAATTAGTATATCTGAGCAAAGTAAATATTTAACCCAGCTAAGGATATGTATGCATCAGCATATGTCAGTGCCACGCAACTCACAAATCCCTTACAAACCAATCAGATTTGTAGTCAGTTCTTGAAATGAATGCCATGAAACTGGAGCTTGTTACAATAAAGATGATGATGTTTGGTTGCTTTCACAGCTTCTCCTGCAGCTGCGCTGTGAGGCTGTATCCTGCAGTCCTGTGCACCTGGGCAGGTAACCAAAGCCTCATGCAAGTCCAGGTATTTGCCCTACCAACTAAAGGTCAGCCTAGACACAATCCCAGATACAGAAGCAAGGCACAGATCAGTCATAGAACACATGCTTGCTTGTTTGGATTTTCATACTACCGTGATCTGATCCACCTCCAACTTAATCCACAGGAAATTCCAAAAGGAGGAGATTCACACCCTAAAAAGCACTTTGTCCAGCACAGGCAGAGATTTTCCAGTGTCATTTTCTGACAGATTAAACTGCAGCCTGATTACTGCTTGAAGAAGGCAAACTAATCCAAGTGCACTTGGTGAAAGAAGCAGCTAATGCAGAGTGGCAGTGGCTAGCAATTGTTGTTTCTAATACAGTCTCAGGTGAGGGGTCAGCCTTTAATGTCCTATACAGATTAACACATTATAGTGGCTGGCATCTTGTACTTCAAGGCATTTTTCCACTGTCCCCAACGGTAGCCATAATTCTTTCTTAAAAATCATACCTAGATCCTCTCCATATTCACTATTCATGGTGGGAAGTTTACTAAAAGCCTGGCAGCCATAAGCTGTACCTAGTTAAATCCTAGACAGTAAGCCTGCTGCCAGTGATTTCAAAATTACATTCTATTCACCTCTTAGCTATCTCCTCTGTGCTTCTCATTGACCTTTTCTAATGAGACAGGATCTGCAAATATTTTGATGAATGTGCAGAAAATAATGTTGCTTGAGATAGTTAAAAACGTGGAAGTTCCAGCCAAAACACAGACGAATTTTGAAGACTTTATTTACCTGAGAGCCTACTGTACAGACCATAGAGATACTGTACAAACACTGCACAAACAGCAGGTCAGGGCTTGGACAGTTGGCACCTATTTGCATCAGCTGAGGTCCTATCTCACCATGTTAGACTCCAAATGCAAGCTCATTTTTATGCGTGCTTAAGATACCCTTTAACAGAACCTCTCCCCAAAGATCTCAGATAACAAAGCATCAGCAACACCTGGCAGGTGAGGAGCTGAGAGACCAGGAGACATGCCCAGGGGCACAGTGGAATGCATGGAGGAGTTCACAACTGAACATTCAGCACAAGACCACCCTGCTAACCCTTAACCAGTGCTAATGTCAGCTTTGGCCTCTCAAGCTGTCAGTCTCACAGCTTCCACATTACGAAACCTTCTTTTTTGCTGTTCCTCCAGTCATCATCACTGAGCAAAAACTAAGCAGTCTGCAAGGCAGCTCTCTGGAAACACACTCCTGCATTGCTGAAGAGTGGGGCGGGAGCCAACGCCTATTCTAATTAATTTCATTCACAAAACTTGGATTTATTTGACACAATTTTTTGGCACGCTGTCAAATACGACACAAAATTACATTAGTGTCATAAGAGGAAAGGATTAGTCCAAAGAGTTCTTTGAAGAATTGTGCTGGCACTTGGCTTTTTGTAAAAATGCCAGCAGCTTCCCCTCTCTCTAGGAATAACCCATTTTCTCTTGGTCAATGAGGGAAATCGCTGCTCAGTGAGGATCTGAGCCAAAGCCTTTTGGAGTTTGTGGGAATCTTTCCACCAATTTCCACGGGCTCGAATCAGCCCTGAGCCTCAGATGTCAGCCATGCTGACATCTTCCTCCCACACTTCAGTTTTTCCCATGTGGTCCTTTACCAGGTAGAGTGAAAGACTTTTTTCCCTTCAAAACAAAAACAAAAACCAAAAAACTGAGAGCAATTGGCTGCTGAAAGAAGAACGATTTTGTAGCTATGGAATGGGCATAAGTATTCTAAGAAGTATGAGTTTAATTCCTGATCTTGCCAGAGGTCTTTAAATGAGTTGATAAGAACCAGATTTGTCTGAGACCACAACACTGGCCATGCTGCAGCAGAACACAGGCTTGCATATCCCAACACCTTCTCCCTCACAGTGCCTGAAAGCAGACACATCAGAGACAGAAGCAGAACAAACATACCTACAAGTCCAATGTCCTTCCTGCCCCAGGAGTTTGCAGCACTGTGGCTGCATAAGCAGCATTGCACTAAGGCAGCCCCTGGCACAGGACTGGTGTTCCCAAGGAGTTTCTCCTGGGTGAACTCACAGCCCACTCAGCACATGACTTCACCATCTTCCTCTGCTGTCCCTGGTCTCTGCTGCAGCGTAATTTCTCTTCCCATGTCTCATCGTTCAAACAAGGGGCACTAAGGCAGGGCTGTGCCAAGAGAGTAAGCCGAATAACCCAAACCCTGGGGGGAATCTGTAGGGAAGTATGAAAATGAACACGCAGATTACAGTTATAGCCATGGATAAGCTTAATCCTCTCTTTCTGTACAGTTTTTAGCACAATAGGAGAATGAGGATAATGTTTTCTATCCCCATTCCTCTTTTATTTGACTTGCATATTTACCCTGAAGGCTCTCTGAGAAGGGAATTGATTTCGGGCACTACTAAGTTTGGGGCTGACACAAACTAGCAGCCATTCGCACTGAAAATAGAACATCAACTCTCTTGAATACTGATCTTTGCTATGTTTTTATTTCTGTGTTTACTTACGGCTCCTCATAAAGCTGCCCAAGAAAGTGAGAAATACAGCCAAATGTCTTTCACTCTACATAAAACAATCAGAACCAGGAAAGCACACATCTCTGGGACTGGCAAAGCTGGTGTCAGAAGCAGTGGCAGCCATATTCTTAAATTTCAGTAGCTACCTCAGTGCTGTTGCCAGCACCAAGCCCACAGCACCACATCTCCATTCAAGCTATGGCTGATTTGCACGAGCAGAGGGTTTACTCATGGGCTGCTATGAAGAAGAGCAGGGCTTGTGGATGGCTTTTACTGCAGCAGTCTCGGAAGTGCTATACTCATTTGCCACTGCATCCCACATGAAGCCTCAGGAGTGCAACACTATGTTACGGCAACTACATACTTCAGGAACAGAATGGACTTCATTTATGATACAATATTGTATATATTACCTAAACAATACTTGAACAGACTTTCTATAGTAGTTTGTATCTGTGTGTGACAGGACACATGCTAAGAACACACATTTCACATCACGGAGATGCGCAGCAGGTTTTGATGAAGACCACAGATATTTGAGAGTTATGCTCCACACAATCTCACTAGCTCCACTGATGCAAGTATCATCAGAACTCCTCACATCCCAGGTCAGAGCCTGTGTGCTGGCCTGAAGCCTAAGAACAACAACCCAAAAGAGCTCTATAAGACTCCTGCATGTCAGCATGTACAGAGTACAGGCCTACATTAGCAATTCTCTGCAGAGAAATTTACTTGCTGTTCCACTAGCAAATTTTAATAGAGCTTTGCATTCATTAACCAAGCCTGACGCTAAATCCAAGAGTTTAAAGAATCTCAGGGCTAAATTCTGACCTGAAGTAACTCATCTGAACACCATTTGAGGCAATGGAGCTGGGTTACATCCACCAAGAACGCAGACCAAACTGCCCAACTCAAGTCACAACACACTGATGTCAACAAGAATGACTTCACATTTTCAGCCCTCTCATTCCTGCACCAGGCAACAGTGAATGCCACAGCAACTCGAAGGAATGGCTTGTAGGAGGCCCTGGTTCAAACAGCGTTTGTGTTAGAAAGGGTGGCTGAGAGTTGCTGTCCCTGTGACTGTGGTTGCCTTCAGCATTTTCGCAGAGCTGCTACATTTGCCATCATGCCTCGCTGATCTAATTGCTGCTGTTATGAACATGTTGAATGTAAAACTATGTAAACAGTGTGACGCTCTAACAGCCATTCTTGCTTACTGACCTGTGGAAAAGTCTATTTTGGGCAACTGCTGTAGGCTGCTGTGGCCGTTGTAAAGCAGACAAGGCAGTGCACACAGACTTGGAACCTTACCTTCAACTGATACAAGAATGCACAATTAGATTGAACTGATAACACTGAAAAGGTCTGGGACTTTCTAAAATTTCATCCAACTCTGCTTAGACACTGAAGATGGAGAGCAAGCAACAGAAGAAACCGATCTGCAAACAAGTAGAAGTCTTCATCAACTAAACAAGTGAGTCCTATTTCTGTGGCTCATAGCTTTAGCTTTCGAGCACGCTGTCTCCTCCAACTGGTTAAAAATCAACTGAACATCAAAAACTACCTAAGGTAGTTTACAGATGACAGTACACAAGATTCCTCCAACAAAATTAAACAAAGCAGTCTCTGGTTTCTCACAGTGATTCACACTGATCATTGCCAATCTTGCAAACCATGAGCAAAAAGATCTCCCCAGCATCAGCCTGTGGATTCTTCGGGCTTGAGAGGGCTGGTTCTGCTCAGATCCGCAGTCAGAGGCACTTGTCACCAGCAGTGATATCCATACACTGAAGACGACCGAGAGAGAATTGTGCGGAGCCCTCTTCTGTGCTCCTACCCTGTTGGCATGTTCCTGTAGTCTGTGACCAGTGAAGCAACACTTGTTCCTTCTTCCCTGTAGAACACTGTTACCTTGCCTCTTTGCCCACTGCTAATTTAAAAGGCTGTTTGCTTTAAAGGAAACAAAAAAATAAAGCTTTGTACTTCTCTGACATGCAGAGCAACTCTCACTCTGGCTTCTTCACGCTTCAGCACTAAGAAGTGTGAACCAACAGCAAAGTTTCCCTATGGCACACCAGCTGCAGAACTGAGGCTACAAATATTCACAAACACACGTATTGTGTTGTTCTGGAAACGAGCAAGCAAAGTGAGAACAAGGAGAATGAGGAATGGGAATAAAGAAACTTCAGGACATTAGGAACAGTCTCTTAAATTAGTCTAAATCCCTCCTCTTTTTCT
Source organism: Lagopus muta (assembly GCF_023343835.1). Classification (NCBI taxonomy): domain Eukaryota; kingdom Metazoa; phylum Chordata; class Aves; order Galliformes; family Phasianidae; genus Lagopus; species Lagopus muta. The sequence goes on from NC_064436.1 coordinate 30,299,654, forward strand.
TTGAAACCATTTTCCTTGATCCTACTAAAGAGACTGTCCCTTTCTTTCTTATGGCACACCTTCAGATACTGAAAGGACAGATCCCCTTTAGAAACTGGAAGGATCATCTTGGGGATCAGGCACAGTATTTACTCTAGGGTTCATCTTCTGCCTCTGCAGAGACCTGTGTCACATAGAGCAAATCTTTCCCTGCCAAAGATAGCTTTGCATCTGCAATGGACCAATTATACTTCCTCTGGCTGCTAAGGGTTGTTAATGTTGGAAAAGAGGAGCTGCCATGTAGTAGGAGTTGCCCAAGAAACAGCACCAAAGGCTGCTTTCCAGCTGCTGAGGTGATTCACACATGAAATGCAATTACTCTTTTGCTACGCTTTCAGACTCTTCCAGCACGTGGTGGCTCTCAATAAGCCAATGCACACCCAGCCAGTCTGTTATCTTTACATTGCAACACCACATGCTAACAACTTAGCCATATTTACAAAGGATGTAATGGGTAGCCTAATCAATGGGGCTTTGCCCCATCTAAATCCCCTAACTGCACCGCAATTGGCTTTGGTACCATACCCACAGGAAAGAAATGCAAACAGGGTGTAGGCTTATTTTCTAATGTTGTGAATGGTGTGTTTCAGTCACCCTTTCCACCGCCATTTTTTTCAGTCGCTTGCTGATACATTTACACTACTCCTTTCACTGCTAACCAGTTAACTTTCAGCCCAGAAATAATCATCACATCTTCCAACAGCGCAGGCTTACCGTGGCCCTGTCTGCTCTGGGTTTCCAGACATTTACAAAGATCACACTGATAGAGAAGCTACAGAAGCAACCACTCTGTAAAGGACAGTTTATTTATCTGCAAGACTGTTCAATTCTGACGATTCATCTTACGCTAGAGAAGCAGCAGGAGACACTAACTTCAGGAAAAAGGCGAAGCCGCCTCTTTGAATTTGAAGCAACCAACTGGATGCTTCTTTCAGAATCAGATCTAGGGCCCACAAACTGCTTGTAATAAGTTGCTACTTCTTTTGAATTATTTTTCTCATGTTTGAATTAAAAGGATGTTAACAAAATAAAACTTGCTAAAAGATATTGCGTTCCAAGTCTATATTAAGCTCAGGAGCAAGGAAATAGAATGCAGATATATTCACAGCTTCGTATGTCTCTCCTACTGCAAGTTCCTCCCAGACATCAGCAGGATGTTTGCACAGAAGTGCAAGTCACACTGTGGTCCTACGTACAGTGTACTAACTATTCCGGTACTGCCTATTTACTCATAGCCATTCATTTATAGTAAGTATCGTTGTGAGATGAGTCATTTTTCTCATCTCTGTTTGTGTTCCTCTTGCCTCTCATACTGAATTTTCTCTGATTTTCCCTTCACATTCCTGTCATTCTAACTATTTGCATTCTTCTCTTTCGTTAAAGTAACCAATAATAGAATGACTACAGACGCTGAGGCATCAGTACTGAACACTGCAGTTGACATTCCAAGAAAAATTACTCATCATTGCATCAAACTGTAATAACCCATTTTTGCTTAGTAACACGTGTATGTTTACTCAGCTGCAATAGGAACTAAAAGCTCAACTTTGTTCTGAAATAAAAACGGAGATTACGTCACAACCTGCTGTGCAGGCTACACAGATATCTGGAGTGAGTCAAATGTGCTCTGTATGTCATCTATTTGGTGTTCTTACTACAAAACTTCTAAATAAAAATTCCAAGCTTTCTGTATGATGTGACATCTCATGTCATCAGCTCACTGCAACAGACAACTCCCGAATTTTTTAATACAAAAAACACTCTAAAAATATGCTTCAAATATAAAATATGCTTCAAATATTATTTCTGAAATAATTTTCAAAAATATGCTGACCTTGAATATGCTTTGGAAAGAACGAAAAAGACAGACATCAAGCAGACTTTGCTATTGTTTGCATATGACTTTGAAGGGGTAAAGTCCAAAACTATGAGTTTGTGTCTCCCCGAAAGTTCTTATTAATACTGGAATCACAAATGACTGTTTAGAGAGTTTTAGGACTGCTGGTATTGCAGCAAAGAAACCTGCACTTGAGATTAATGGTTATAAATAATTTACAATAACCTCCCAAATTATTTTTAGACAGTGTAGCACTGCAAGACATTTTCTTCTCCGCGTACAACAAAACCCCTAGATGGGAAGCACACTGTCACTTCCTTTACTTAATAGCTAAACTCATTAGGTCTGGGGTGAAGATATCCTGCACACCTTTGGTGCTGTAGCTTCTGACCCACTACCCACAAAACACTCAACATCCCCTTTTTTTTCTTCTGTCATTGCTTTCTCAGCTGGGACTACGTCAAACTGTCTGAATAGAAGTTGACACCTAAGAAGGGCTCTTAGCATTTGATTGTAATTTTTTTCAGTTTTGAGCTTATAGATTTACTGAGTTTTAAATATGCAGTAAGGGCTTATAGTATCTTGGTAAGAGGATATTATGTGAATGTAACACCTCTTATAGTTAGTGTGCTTGATCTTACTTCTACTGGTGATTAATTGAAACCATGAAAGACTCTGAACCAAAGTTTCTTCAAGTTCACAACAGTATTCCAATCATGGAAAGCAACTAATACTGCTGCACACACATTAGAAAGAAAAAGAGAAGTTGAAAAGGTCTTAGGAACTTAAAAATAATTGAGAGATAAACTATCATTACACTATGAGGTGTAATTTTGAAATATAAAACACTGCTGGCTGATTCTTAATGTTTTCAGAAGTGATCAACTGCATTTAAAATTATCCTTCCACCAGCTACACAAGCAAGGTACCACTTCAGTATATGGAATTCTTCATAAGGCCATTTTCAGTACCTGAAGACACTTATGTAAACAGCACAATATAGCCAGTAGAGATGAATACTTTTACTCCAGAAAACAGAAGGGTGTCTGAGCTGTTCATGCCTGTCCCATTCAGACATCACCCCCTGGGATGTTAGCCAGTTGCTCCAACTTAGTGACTCAAACTGACACCTTTTGTTTGACTAATGACAACTCCTCAGCTATGCTGATCTTGACCCAGATTCCTCTCTGTCTGAGCATGGAAATTCAGGGCAGAGCACTCCATAAAACGATACCAGCTATCACCTAACTGGCACAGAAGAAAAGAACTGTTGAACATGCCCACAGTGAAAAACAGACAGGAAGCATCTCTGTTAAGGTCTTAATTAATACCAGAAAAAAATTAAATCCAAACAATTATGATTCAAAATGGGCATCAGGTTCTGTGACCTGACAGTAAGATATTCTACCTGTCACCAAGGGGTATTGGCATTATTTGTGCAGGTACTGGCACAGTTTGTGCAGCTGAGTGAACACCATCAGACCCACCAAGCAAGCATTGCTACTCATTACCATTTATAAGGCTTCTGACAGCCAGGGAAATGGCAGGACTGAATGGGTGAAGCGAGATCACTCATTCAGTGACAGTACAGGGGCTGTTGATCAAAAGACACAGGTAAAGTGGCTGATCTTCCTGCTAGGTCCCACCCTGAGTACAATGCAGATAAGATTACTCTCTGTCAGCATGGCCTCTTTATCACTCATCTGCAGAACATGAAATAGCTTCAAATTCTGTTCAGGCCAGTGGAAATATTTCTGCTGTCACAACAACAGTGCCCAAACAGAGAAAACAAGACAAGAGTTAGGTACAGAATTACCACCTTCTCACAGAAGCCCCAGGCACTTGACAGGACAATGGTGATGGGGACTGCCTGGAAATCACTGAACAAGGTTCCTGGATTGTCACATGGCAGGTCTGAAGTGGAAGATTTGGATAAGTAGTTCACATACTTGGATGTATCAGTGACAAAGGAGTCATAGAAATGTTTGCTGAAAAGAACAAACGTTTTCCCTTGAGCTCATGCCTGTGTGCGTAAAAGAAGGCTATTGCCAAGATCAGGCCAAGCCATTGATTTTCAGTTGGAGATGTGAAGGGGATGGTAGTGACACCCTATGGGCAGGAGAGAGGGAGGGAGTGCTGTATCTTGCCTACCTGCGAACAACTAGCTTGAGTTTCTTGTAGGACCCTTTAACAAGGGAAATGGCCTCTCTCCTGGAGCTGCTCAGTTGCACCTCATTGATGTTCACCACCTCGTCACCAGCCTGCAGCTTAGAAGGCAGGGAGTCTGCTTTGCCTCCCTCTTCAACCTGCAAAGGAAAGAGAAAGAAATGGTACAATGGTAGCAATACTGAATATTAGCAGAGGGCAAGATTGTATACAGCTTAACTCACTCTGAATCCTGAGCTTCTGGAGAATAAAGTGCAACCAAAATAGCTTTTCTTACAAAATTTGCCACCATCAAATCTGATATGCAAAGCACCTGGCAGTCCATGTTTTATCAGAAGGTGCAGCCTGTGTCAGCTGCTGTCACAGGACCCATATACTTAGGTATGACATCTGATGGCACCCAAGAAGTATTCTCTCTTCCTTCAGTCCTTCACCTTCCCAGAAATCACATCAAAACAAAAGATGCTTCTGAAATAGATTTAGATCCTGATTCCACTAGCAGAAGGACTGGTGTTTGCAGAGAGAAGTGAAATTGCATACACACTTATTTCAAGTCATATCAGGTAAAATGTAATTGAGTCAGGACTCAAACACATAACTCAGCACATGTAGACACATTACCCTGGTACATTAGCTTCAGTGTAAATGGCAGTTTCTCACAGGTAAAGCCATTCTGTCATGAACAATGGAATTCCAGCTCATGCATTTTATAACACTTAAAAGCTGACTTTCACAAACATTAGCTAATCAATTCTCCTAACTCTCTACACAGGTAGGTAAAAAATATTGTCATTCATGCTACCAGGAAGTCATTCCACTGATGAATGAGCTTTTTCTTTTCTTCATAAGAACAGATAAAACCACAGGAATGAGACTTCACATAAAGATCCTTGTATCACAATTACCAGGAAGGGTGAGAGATGAAACATTAGACCTCACTGCCAGCATAAATAAATAACAAGCTAAAAATGCAGTATGGCCCCAGTTTGTTGTAAAGAAAAACAAGTGGGTAGCATTTAAACTAAATTCAGTAGGGTGGGATACTGTGGGTTAGATTAATCTGCAACACAGTCAACAGAAGAGATTTCTTTTTTTGATGGTTATTGTTTTGTTATGTTAGGTCATGGGGAAAAAGCATTATTGGACCAGTACGTCCTTGTAACAAATATCAGCTACTTCAAAGGCTAAAATACTCACCAGAAGCATTTGTATTAATGTCTGCCAGATGAATCTTGTCCTTAAAAATCACCAGTTGTAACCCAAAATCATTATCTGTGCTTTATAATGGAGTTATAGATTCAAAAAGTCGGAAGGGACTCTAAAACACCATCTTGTTCAACTCTCTCCTCATTTATTATTGTTTTGGAATTCCACAGGGTCACTGTTTCATAGTTCTCTTTGCAACTATGGGGGACCAGACATTTATTTTTCTGCTTTGTTTTTGTTGGTTTTTTTTCTTAGTGAAAATGGGAATTCAGATTGTTCCATGATTACCATTATAAATAATCTGAAATTCAAGACTTAAGGAAACACTAAAACCCACAATACTCCCGATAGGATTGTTAACATTATGAACAGCTCTAAAATAAATCTGCCTTCAAACAATGCTGTGTCCCTGCTGTCAGTCAAGTTAAAAATAATTTTTGTGCAGGTCTTTGAATGGGGATGCTTACTTATAGCAAATACTTTCTTTTATCTAGGTCAGGATGACCATATTTGAAGCTGCTCAATTGATCAAGTAGAGAAACTCACTAAACTTGTTTTTGAAGACAGGAGCATCTTGAAACAACATGTTGTTAATTAGCATAATGAGCATAGCCTGCAGAAGGGGATATCAGCTCTGTCTGTAAGTGACAAACTGGAGGCCAGAGGCTGTATCGGGATGGTGGTCAAGTGATAAGATTATGTATTAAAAAATGTCCTGTAGCTTTGTGGGATACCACCTAGTATCCAAGTATGTGCAACTTTGCAATAAATCAGTATTTCAACTCTGTGTGTGAGACTGGCTTACTGCACACCAGGCAACAAATCTGCCTTTCAGACAACATTCCACTTTATGCCTATGCCAGTGGCTCTTAAACTGCAGTTTGCAAGGCTGTGTAGCCAGCCACAGCAGTACATCAAAGAACGTCTTTAAGGAGAGTATGCTAGCCTGCACAGCGTACAGAGTCATCTCCAAGAAATGACAGAGGTTGAAAATGATCTTATTTGCTCCTGTGCACTTAAACTATACACAAACAAGACCTAAAACAAGATCATGATTAAAAGCTTTTGATAGTAGCATTACCCATGTATCTAGAGATAAGTGGAGGTATGGTTGATTTGTTTAATTTACAAAGTTATCTCATCTATTAATAATGTGTTAGCCTTCCCTCTTGCTTAGGCACAGTTATCTCATCTAAGCAGCTGGAGTTCCCTGGATGAAATCTCTGGATTTCCTGGAGGAAACCATTCACAACAGCCCTGGGACCTGGCAATACCACCAAAAGAGTCAAGAGTCAAGAAGACTCATGTGTTTCCTCCGAAAGTCCAGAAATTAGACACTGTCTCCTAAAGTAAATTTCAGATGCTCCATGTTCTAACAAGGTCATTTCCTCTCTGAATGCCTCTGAAAATATTTGTGTATAAGGAGCGGTCATATTTCAAGGAAAAGACTGAATAACGCAAACAAAACAACCTGCACTATAAACACAAAGCTCTATCTCTACTGAGTATAACAATTATCAACCAAAGCAAACAAGCCTCAGCGTATATAGAACCTATTTAAATGAACACTTGCTTCACTGAACAAGTCATGGATGGGACTCTGCTGGTTCTGTGCTGCACTGAGCAGTCAAGGACCACAGGACTGAAGATACTTGCAAGGCTCTGCATGCCAAAACAGGCAGATAAATAAATAGGTAGGTCGCTTCTGCATGTGGCTACCCTCTCTGAACATATTCTGCAGACCAGGCTACAAGCAAGAGGAAAAGAAAGATAAGTCTTGAACCATTTCCTAAGCCTCAAGTGGCTCAAGTGATGTCAGTTGGCAAGGGCAGAGTTAACATTATAGTCTATTATTTTAAGTGTGGAGATTGTGTTGAAGTGGTTTGAAAAGCCATGGTATTGTCAAAATCACCTTCAACAGTCACTCGCTCCAAAAATATAATCACTGTGAGTTACGTGACCTAGTGTAAGAGGTCAATCAATAAGCAGTAAGACCTCTTATGGTTTATTTAAGCTGAGAAAAACAAGGTGGTTTGACACCAGCAAACTTACTGGGTGTAGGACTGTTTCTCAATCCATCAAGAGCAGGAGGAGTCAGCAGGAGCTTGCTGGGGACGGATGGTTTCCGACTGGATTAAGCTAAACACTCAACCGTGCAGGGGAATGAATATCTAAGACACAAGTTGGCCAGATTCACATCTCACTGCAGATGCTGTGAATAGAGCCAGCTGCCCAGGCTGCTCTAGGAGCATCTGTACAGCAAAACATTCATAAATAGTAGCATAAATAGTCTTGGTTTCTGGGTCTTAGTTTTCTAGCTGTAAAATGGACACAATCATTGTAACCTTTGTCAGTTCGGCCCATTCAGTGTATGATCTCTCCATGCATGATGATGATTAAATCCTGACTCTCATTCCAGGGGCTGTCTCTCTGAATCTCTAGTTCACAGGCTCTGACCTGGTGGGAGTCTTTGCCACTTGAACCATGCAGCAGGAAATTATCCCCTTTCAGAGGATGGCCCTACTTCCTGTGAAATCCTATCTAACTTCTCCATAAAGGCTGTGATTTCAGCCTCTCCCACACACTTCATTCTTTCTTCTGTTGTCCACAAACACATCTAGCCAATGCTTTCAGGTTCTTTACAAGGAGAAAACAAGATTTTCCCTGCCAAGCTGGCCCCCTCAGCAGCTTCAGAAAGTCTCAGTAGTCTCCTCAGGCTGACCCAGACTAAATCCGCTCAGTTGTCTTTGCTGTAGTGAAGCCCACTGCCCTTTGCTGAAAATCCCAGAGGCCTCCCCTGATCCTGCTTTGCATTAACACTCCAGTCCATTTTCTTCTGTTTGAGGAGGCTTCTCATCATTCAGTGGATCATACTTTGAACTCATCCGTTCTCCCTTTTTTTGGCTTACTGTAAAAGCAAGAAGTTGCTTAAGCAGATCACCAAGGATACATAAGACTTATTACTACTGTCTTTTGTTTGGTTTGCTATGGTTACTGTAAGTTCAGGGAATGCTCTCTGAGATCTTTTCTCGATTATTTTAAAGAGGTTTTCATTATTTCTTCCTCCTTTCCCTTTCTGTGAGGAGCTTTTGTAACAACACATTCTCTGTAGCTTTTAAGATGTATCATTCCGTCTTTGTGTTCTTTGTATTAGGAATGGTGCCTGTGATTCCTGAACGGTAAACTTACTTGCTGAAGTTTCTTATTACAAAAGAAGCAGCAAATACATATGCACACAGTTTGCAGTTAGTAGCCTCACCGCAGGCGAGAACAACCGCTGAGTGGCGCTGAAAGACACTCTGGAAAAAAACAGCAGCCCACCTTAGCTGGTGTTGACAGAAGCTGCAGCAATGACAGTGACGCTACTGTGTCACACACTGTAACAATAGGAAGCATCACAAATGAACTGCTGGAGACGGCTGTCCAGAATTACTGAGCTGAAAATTTTTTATAGGAAGGAATGTGGTAAGAGAGGAAGAAATCTTGGTCCATCAGGGACTTGGGAGAGGTGTCTTTCTCTGCTGCAAGTTTCCCATGACTTACCCAGGAGGAGCATTACAGAAAAGTTCTCTGCTTCAGACCCCTTGATCATCCTCCTTCTCAGCCCTATTATCAGACCATTTTCATCTCCACATCTCCTCTGATAAAGCATTTGTAATGATTTCATGCATTCCACTACAACTATCTTTAGTTTTGCAATTGGAATGATGCGTTTCCAGTGAATCTAGGTGCCTGGTCCCACATTAGGTTACCATCACTGGTACTGGTACAGAGACCCAGTGGGCCAAGTCTGGATTACTCAGTAAAATTGTAGCTGACTGATTTAGTTTTCATGTTGGAGATGAGCTTTTTTTAAGCCCCTCTTGATTTCAGAAAGGCTTCTCAAACCTTAAAACAGAGTTGCAGAGCTGCCAAATGCCTCCAGAGAATATGCTGCTCCCATCATTCAGACTGAATTCCATGTCAAAACTTGGGGGCAGTGAGAGTTTCCCATGCAGCAGAGAGAAATTCTTCCTTATTGTTCCCAACCTCTGTGTCAGCATGACAAAGCAGTTAACATGATTCAATTAAAAAACAGTTAAGTCAAAGGTCTCCCCCTGGAGCCATATCTCTGCTGGATATCTCCATCTTCAATGCAGACATGCATGGAGGAAGAATTTAGCTATTGACATTTACTTGAAGCCAAATAATGTGTTTCCAAAGTTGTTATTGTTGTATTCTGCAGGGGAGCAAGCAAGGTTGTTTTTTTTTTTTTCTGATAGTGCTTCAGATTGTTCAGCAGTAAAATTACTGCTCACTAGTGAAAAGTACAGTAATGGAAATATGAATTTATTCCAGATAGCTGTTCAAGTTCTGTGCAGAATGAATTCATCTCGAGAGCCTGAATTTTATTTATTCAGGAAGAACAAGTTAAACTACATGGCTCTGAAAGGTTAATAGTGCTAAGAAATCTTTCCGGAATTACCAAAAAGGATCTGCAACTTAGCACAGGCAGAACAAGGTATTTTCACTCAGTCTAAAACATGTTAATGAATATATTTACTTGCCTTGCAGCAAGACTCCTCAAAGGAGAACTCCAACCTTTGTCATTCACAACTGCAACATTTCTGGTATCTTCAGGCTTATTTTCCAGATGGTGCATCAGAGAGGCACCCCCATAAACTTAGAGAAACATCTTCTTACTACGCTGGCAGTGACAAGTCACCTGCTCTGATTTTAGCACTGCAACTGTGATCAACATCAGAGAAACTCAGAAGTATTTGATCCCATACAGAGAACTGAAATAGACAGTTCACAAATTCTTTGCAGTGTCTGTATGCCTATGTATGTGTGTGAAAGGATATAGAGACTCACTTTATCTATCTGCCAGGACCAAAGGCAGAATCCGCCCCTCCACTGAATTCATCAGCTTACTAAGTATGTGTGTAACATTCCACTTTGACTCCCAGGAGTGAAAAAATCCAGTGTCAAGGCTGTGGCAGAGAGCTCTACCCTCCCCAGGCAGTTCAGCAGACCAAGACAGCAGGAGCTTGTGTTCTTGTTCAACTCTTTCATCAGCATTGGGTGCACTTGGCCTCAGAGGGACACAGTGGTGCAGCCAGCCCAAAGGGTAGTGGGATACTGGAGAGCACAGCCCTTTGCTTCTTCCCTTTCCAGTGCTGGAGAGCACTTGTGCTCTCAAAGCTGCTTTCCTTCCTCACTGCCAGATGGCCAAAGGTCATCTGCTCAGAGAGTAAGGCTATCCATCCCTCAGTGGAGTAGAGGAGCTTCCCTCAAGGCAATGCCCCCAGAGAAATCACTCCTTGTGTCTTTACTACTCTCCCACTCTTCTGCTCTGTTGCAATCCTTATTTTGCCTGTGTCCACAACTGGCCCTTATAAAAACTGAAATGATCAGCAGCCAGTCACCCATTTTTATTTTTATTTTCTTTTTCAGAAGAGAGATTTCAGGAAAGCATTTTGTATTCACAACTGGAGATCAGGACTGTAGACAAAACATTGGAGCACTCCCACACCAGTGCAAACAGAGGGTCCCTGAAGGACCAAAACCTTTCCCAGCTGTATAGAGGATAAATTGACTGTGGGTACCAAAGCAGTGATCCAGCTGCAGAAATGCAGCCCTGTTCCATGCAGTCTGAACGCAAGTTACTGACAAGTGGCCAAGATTCAAGGTCATTCCTCAGGCTACTCTGCAGACTCCAACACTTCCACACCTTCCCATTTCTTGTGTGATTGTTTCCTGTCCTGGGAACAAGGTTAATCTCAGCAGTCAGCCCCTCAGCAGAAAGTGGCAAGAAGTGGATGGAAAACAGATTGCTGACTTCAGCTACAAGAGATAAGAAGACATGCTTGGATGAGTTTGCGTCTGACTCCACTTGGTGACTCTAAATTCCTAAACCAGCAGAGGAAAGAAGGCTCAGCTCTTAAGATAATTTTCTACCTTCTTAAGCATAGAGCTGTTGGGAGATATTTCTGCATTAAAAATCGGAAGGACAGGGACAATCAAGTCTCCTTTCAGCTAATGCACAAAGAGAGATGAAACTACATGACAGCTTTGACTTCAGACCTTCAAGAAGCCTCCAGGGTTTTTTTATTTTTTATTTATTTAAATTTTTTTTGGTAGCAGGAGGCAAAGCTAACAGTAAATTTTCTCCACCTGCCTTCATATATACAAGACAAGGAACTAATCTGTGTTTGCTCTACAGTTACGCCTAGAGCCCTATCAGGTCCCTCTGTTAGAGGTGTGGTGCAGGCACATTATCACCAGCAGTTCCTGCCCAAAGCTTACAGTGCAAATGGACAGGTTAGACAAGCAGAGGGACAGGAAAGAGAGATGTGGAAAAGCTACGTCAAGAGCAAATGCCAAGACAGCAGCAAAGCTTGCTCGCAGATACGGTGTGACATCTTCAACATATGAGCTGAATCTGGAGTCTAGGAAAAGCAAGAACACCTTTAGAAGAGAGGAAAAATCAGCTGGCCTTTTCAGCCAACTTAAAGCCACCTATGACCTGTCTACAGCATTACATTCTTACATGTTCTACAGTGGCAGCAAACAGCACATCTCCTCCTGCTGCATCACCCAGGTGGCCAGAGGACAGGAGATGGCTCCTCTCCTGGATCTCACACCACTTGGCTGCTCCATGTCTCGGTGTCTGGAGAGCCAGTTCCTCAAGCCTCTTTTCTACCTTTCTCTCATTTTGCTGAAAGTATGAAGTGAAAGAAAGTACCGATTTTTACCTGAGTGACAGACAGAGCCACTTGAGCAAGACATTCCCGGGCAAGTACAGAGCAATGTTCTCTCCATTACAGTCTTAAAACTCAAGGGATTGCTTTCTCCTGTTCATTCTCTGCTTCCTGCATGAACTCAGCTTTTATTCCAGGAGGGTCTTGCCTGCAGAGCACACCCTGCCAATGCACATGGTAATCAGAGAGAGCTTTACTCCTTTGTTCTCTGCTTGATTTTTGCAAACAATCCATTCCATGCATTCCACAGAGGGTACATAAGCAGGTGATACAAAAACTGGGGCCTAGTGCATGCTAACTTGATCCTGTTTGGTCGGCAGTGGTTATCAGGATGGTATCAACTAAAGGGGCTATGAGAACTCACTCCTGCTATTTTGTTGTAGCTGACATGGCTTGCCCGTCTCCTAAGCGCACAGAGCCAGTGACTGCACATATCTGAGAGTTAATATTTGCTCCACAATGTAAGAGTTAAAAATAGCCATCTGTTAAATAATCTGCTGGAAAGGTCTTCTGCTGTGCCCCTAAACACACTCAAGGTTTCCACAGACAGGACTCTTGATCCTGTGTTACCATCCTGCCCCCAATTTTACAGCCATAACTCACATGTCCTGCCACCCAGCCATGTCTCAATCATCAAAACCCCATCTCCTGTGGTATTCTGACAGTGAGTCCATTGGGGTACAGATGGGGAGCTGTTTTTATGATATTTGCAAATATCTCTGGGTTTGATAGTCTCTTCTCAGAGCATCACTTTACATACCCTCACTCCTCTTGTCCTTGCTATCTGGGAAAATAAACTAGTCAGAGATGTGTCTGCACACATTTTTGTGTCCTTCTAATACAGGACAACTTTTCAATCTCAGGAAAGGCCAAACTTAGCATCATGGGAACTGCCATAGTAGGAAATCTAGTTATTGCTCAGATCTCATCATATGTGTTCTGAAAACAAGGAACAAATGACACTGTTTGGAACTTGCCTTTCAGTACCTTTTGCACAGCCATTGCCTTGTACACATTTTCACAGGATGCTTTTGTGTCTTGCCAGACTCTTCCATCATCTTCCTATACTTGCTGTTACAACTCATACTGTGATAATCCCTAGAAGTTGTGTTGTGACAGAGCGACCAACAGCCATGAGATTTCCTTTGGCTTGTGTCTTTTGGGGGTAACTGGAAAATATTTCCAAGTGAGAAAAGATGTCTGAAATGTACACACCTGTGATTGGTCCAGAGTAGAAAGAAATCATCAACAGACTCTAAAAATACAGCGAATGAATTTGTGTTTAATTCCATGAAACACATTTCATTCCAGGGCCCTGGCATCATGCGAATTCAAAGCAGAAGCTCCATGAAAATCTGCCTTGTAATTTGTTATCCCAGAAATCACATAAACCTAAACATACAGGATTTTTGAGCTACTGGAACACGTGGTCTCTCCTGGAGACAGGTCTGTGGGCCCAGTACGGTCAATTACTGCTTTGGATGCTTCTCACTTCTCTTTCCCTTTTTATCCATTCCCTAATATTTAACATTTTCATTACACACACTACTACAAATAGGAAATAACAACAATAATGACAACAGTAATAATGATCCTCAAGGACCTTCTTCCTTTATGATATTTGACATTTTGATTGCACGGGAAGACAGCAGAAAGTATTGTTTCTAAATTACAGAGAAATGAAAACAGAAGCAATGTTTATGTAACTTTTCCAGGGTCACAGAAAGAATCACACATTAGTGCTGGAGTTGCACTCCGTGTTGACTGCCAGGTCACGCTGCACTGAGGCCATATGAGACTCCCCACCTTCATATGTCTACCCTGTCACCAACATTAAGCCATCTTTCCTCACAACAACTTTCCTTTCTGCAACCAAGAGGAACTGCTCTTGGATATCCTCTCTTCTAGTTCTTCTCTTGTCTCCTTAGTACTCATTCTTCATTCACTGTGTTCATACTCTCACTGTGTTACCATTTTCCTCTCTTTCTTTTGCCCTATATTCCCTTTATCATGTTCATCCTTTCTCCCTAAGCCTAATAATGCAAACTAATAAACACTAAATGATCTATATCTGAGAGAAAAAAAAAGATACAGCAGAGCCATGCCAGAAGAACTGAGCTGAGCTCTTCCAATGCATTCAATCACTGCCTAAGGGATTCAGGTATTCAGTTCTTACTTAAGGATCAGACATCTAAATTTTTAGGAACACTTTGAGTACTGAAGCTTAGAGGTGCCAGCAGCAACTAAAACACAGCTTGACATGGAGAGATGTGTCCTTTAGGGCAACAAAGCAGTGCTGACATCCCTAGGTAATGAGAATGAAATGCTAACAGAATGTCTGAAAGTAGCTAGGACAGCTCATCCCAGCACAGCGACTCAGTTCTTTCTGACCAAACACCAGGTCACATGCTCCACAATAACACAGCAAGAACTCCCCTTGGACCAGATGATGGCAACCGCACTTGGCTTGGAGTGACAGTGCCAGTACAACAGAGGAGTTTTACAGTCCAAGCCATTGTCATCACATCATACTTGCCAAATCCTTTCTTTATTCCCTCAGACTCCTATAATTATTAACAAGTCTTCTCAAGTGAACTCAGTGCCCATGAAAAATGCCAGGTTCACAGCCCTGGAGATTCATTTTCTTTGCTTACAGATCAACTTCCTGGAAATGATGGAAAGCATGGACAGGCAGGCTGCATGTTGGAGAACTTGTTCCCTACAAACCATTGTGAAAGTGGGCAGTCTTAGCTGTGCATGTTTTCCTAAACACGGTCCTAATGGACTATCCACATGGAAAAGAGCACAGGAAGCTCAGAATTGAAAAGCCTGTCCTTGCTTAGGTCTTGCGGGTCTTGCAAGGCTTTGCGAACTTATTGAGAGCAGCATGGAGACAGAGGACAAAACTGCAGGGGAGACAGATCCACAACTTCGGTTGGTTGGTTGGTTCACAACCTTCACTCTGCAGCCACTGTTCTTGTCCCCTACTGCCACCATGTGGCTGTTCGAAATTCAAAGGATAACTGCTCTTCACGCTTCTCTCTCGTTCGCAGCTGGTGGGACTCACCCTCGCAAGGCAGAGGGATGCTTTGCTAACGACGTTTTAAACCCGGATCTCATACAATGCTAGTGAGAAGATGAACAAGCAGATCTGTGGATAGTTCTGTTTTTAGTAGCATGAGTTACACAGTAGCTTTAAAATAATCTGAAAGGCCATTCAATTACTCCTGTTGCGGAAATAGTGCAATTGTTGCACTTCAGCCAGAGTGAATATCTCAAAGATTCAAAGGCAGGTGCATGAATGAAACTTATGGTGCGGAAAAGCAAGACAAAGCTATGAAACAGTGGCATTTGAGATTACTTCTTAATTTAGATCTAGAAAAAGCAGTCAGACTCACCAGTGAATGTTGCAGTCCTCTGTTTAACTACGAACTGAGACAGAAGGGGTACTGACCACTGTACTGATATCTTCCAATCCAAGCCACTTCTCAAGCCGCAGTCTCTGTTTTCTTTGCTCTACAGCTCTGTAATGTTTTTGCTAATAGTGCTCTTTTTTCGTTAGTACACAGCTCATTCCTCATCAATTTATCCTGCATGCATGTTAGGCTGCTCAATTTCTTTTTAACAGTTATGTTTATAAGCACTGAATACATTTTTTTGGGGCTCTGTGTCAATTCCTTAAGCACAGCCCAATAGGTCAAGTTCATCACTAAATCCTCTACCCATGTGTAAACCTACATGTCTTCAGCCTTACATGGAGAGCATCTTGCCAGCACAAGAAAATTTTGGAGTAATTTTGAAAGCAAGACAATAAAGAGGCTTAGCTGGTGATTAGCAAGACTGCCTTTAAACGTAGCAATCTGAGACCCTACTTGCTTATTTTATACTCTAGATGTGGACTCTAAAATGATCCAAAATTGCTAATGTAATGCAAGGAAGCACATTTGCTATGTCCCACCTTAAAAAAAATCCTCTCAGACACAGGTGGCTGGGAAAACTACTCCCTAAAGCCACCCTCTCAATAGACAGACACTAGTTCCTGCTCTCAGCATTTCTTTTACAGGTATCCTGACAGATGACACACAGGAAAATCTCCTAGTCCTTATGAAGTACAAGGTATGTTTTCCTAAGGGAGACCTTTCTCTGGACACAACCTTCATTCTCCCAAGAGGGCGGCAGTTTTCACTGCTGCATAACAGTTATCTCAATATCAACAAGATTCCCAAACCACTCCAATTCCTATGCATGTATAAAGGTGACTTTTGAGACCATGAGCAGCAGAGCTGAGCATGAAGCTCACATATTAGCATACCCTCCAAAGGCAGAGGAGGGCTCCGCTCTATTTTGTCCTATTCCATAAACACTGAGGTTCATCAAGATACGTGCACAGCACCTACTCCTCTCCCTGCTTGAAACCTCTGAAGTAGCAACATCTTTCTGGAACTGCAGTATGAAGCCCTTCTAGGGGAGATGATATACAGCTGAGTTTCTGAGTTTACCTGTTTATCAAGCCAAGCACTTTTGGGGAGCATTATTTTTAGCTGAAGCAGACATGCAAATGAATTTAACTGGAGTTCAGGTTGAGGCAGGTCCAAGCTGTTAGTGCCAGTGATGCCGTCATGGAGATGGACAAGGTAAACACACCTGCACAAACACCAGGCACACTGCCCACTGTCCTCCTCCTTCCTGCATGCTGAAGAGCTCTTAAGCATCTCTTCTGAAAGTTTTCTGTGTGAGATAAACCTCAATATACACGTCAGATGGCTGCCAACTTTGCAGAAGCATGTATTTACACTTTGCCCAGCACCTAGCCCACAACTATGACGTACAAATGCCTTTCTAGAAGGATTTCAAATCCTTGTTTTGCCATCACAACTGTCTCAAAAATACAAACCAGAAGCCTGCATCCTCCTTATGTCTTTTCAGTCACTCAGCATGATTTCCTGGTTTATCACAGTTCTCTTTCTTTTTTTTCTTTTTCTTTTTTTTTAATCTTTTTTTTTTTTTTTTGCTGCTTCTTTCAAAAAAATGTCCTTGAAAATAAAGTGATAGGACAAACAAATATGAGATTCCCATTAACAAGGACAACATGAAATGACTTCAGTCAGAAGGCCCTTGATCTCAGGAAAGAATTGGATTACAAAGGCATGCCTTCCATGAGTACTTTCAGGCTTAATCACATTTAATAACTGAATTAGGACAGTACACAGAAAGTCACCAAATCCCTATACCATGAGAAGGACACTGTGACTTGTCAGCCTCTTTCCTTCTCACATGCACACCTCAAAGGCATCAGCATTTGAAGACACAAGTTGACAAATGAACACACATGAGCTTAGCTGGCCTGTGCACTGTATTCCTTTATAACTCAACACTGCACAATGTTTTCCATTTTTCTTGCTTCAGTCCTAAGCATCAAAAAACAGTATTTCTGCTAAATGCACAACAGGATCAGTCAAGAGCATCCATGGGGCCCTTGTGCACTGGCAGAAGGCAAGTCAGTCTAACAGCCAGGATAGGCCTTCTCAGACAAGATTCCTCTCTGAGATCCACTCAGTGGATTCTACAGTGCACGCTTCTATGAGCATGCAGCTATGTGAAGATGGGCTGTACATCCAGAATGCTACCTGAATGGGGCACAGTGGCTCATTGCCCATATAGTTTATGCAGTGTACTGGAAACTTTACTCTTTTTCTGGGGGGATGGGGAGCAGAAAAAACTAGAACAGAAGGGAACGTGCTGCTAAAGCCAGCTGTTACACATTGGCTAAATTGCATTTCTTTAATTGCCGTAGCTCCAGGGGCTAAGGCAGCACGCACATGTTTTTTTAAGCTGAATCACACATTAATGAAAATCCCAGGACATTCCTGTAAGAGCAGAGGCATTAGTGGTAGCTGGGATGCTGGCCAAATTCCAGTGAAGGTAACTCCATTCTATTTCCCTAGGTCTCCTTGCCATTTCAATGAATACAGTCAATTGTTTCAGTTCCAAGTCGCTCTGCAGCGTTCCTGAGATCAGCTGCCATACCCACAGCATCCTGTATGGTTCTCTGGGATATTATTCTCACTTAAGCAATCTTTGAGGAGCTTAAAAATAGATCCCTGTGAGTGATGAAAATGTCCCTTCTGAGAAACAAATTTGAAACAACAGTTGGGTCAAATGAGCTGCAGAAAACTTCAAGATTGCATAAAAGTTCTAAGAGGAGAAAATAAAATGTACACTCAAAACCTCAAGACAGAAATACTTGGCAGATACTGCTTAGGCTGTTTGAAATTAGAATAACTAGTATCCTTGTGGAGACTAGTGTTTGGAGGAGACCTACACAGAAGTATTTTTCACAGAAAACCTCTTGCCACTGTAAGAAAGCAATAACTATGCCCTGAAAAGGCCTGAAGTAGATAATTTTTCTGTGCTATGAAAAAGCCAGCCCTTCCTCAAGGATTCTAAATCCAATGCAAGCCCACGTTTTGAACCCTGAAATTTGCAACCCCCCCATCCATTAACAGCCTGATCTACTGTCTCAGAAAACAACCCCAAAGCAGTGAACAGGGTTTCACAAGACATTGACATTCATTGACACTAGCTGTGCCACTGACCCTGAACATTACAGGATGTAAGCAGTGATGAATTTTAGGCAGGACTTTTCTCAGCTTTCTTCAAACTGAGCACCACTACAGCACACTTCAGCAGATTTTTCACCAGTACCATCTAGACAGCAAAGTACTGCACAGTGACAGCAGCAAGCCCTGTGACATGACTTTGGATGCAACAGGTTGACAATGCAGTGTCTCAAAGAAGAGACCATTTTAAAAAATACCTCTTCTAGCAAAGGGGGAGTCTTCAAACCTTGTATGTTAAAAGCAGGTCACATCTAGACTGCATCAAAGCAGGCTGAATTGAGCAAGTAAGAAGATTGGATGAGCTTAAGGAATTCAGATCATATCCAAAAGCCTGGCAGGAGAATAAAACCGGTTGGAAATGGGAAAATATTAGGAAAAATTTCTTCTTAGAAAGAGTGTTGAGGCACTGTCATAGGGCTGCCCAGGGAGGTGGTGGTATCACAGTCCCTGGAGGTGTTCAAGAAACACAGAGCTGTGGCACTGAGCGACATAGTGGGCATGGTGGATAGATTGACAGTTGAACTCAATTTTAGTGGTCTCTTCTTAATGATGAGACGATTCAGTGATTCTACAAACCTTAGTACTGCAAGTCTGACTTTCCAGCTGTCCCAGCAGAATCTTTTGTGAACATTAGTATTGAACCACTGCTGTTTTCTCTTGCATTTGCCAACATAATAACTAAAAATCCTTTGAGAAGCCATTGAAAAGCTGCAGGAAGTGACAGTTACAGTAGAAATCACAGCATCTGTTCCTCAATCTGAATTAGCACTGCAGCCATATAAGCCTCTTTTTGTTGAATCTCTCTTTTGCTGGTATGACAGGCCCCGAGACTTAAACAGAGGCTTAATAGTTTGATTCTGTTCTACATTATGGCCTTCACTGGGGCAAGGATTAATACCTAAATTGCAAGGATAGCCAAAATTTGTTTTTTCACTCTAGTCCATGAAAACAGCTCAGTGGTGATGGTGGCCTCTTAGCAACTACTGTTGGCACAAAAATGAACTCCAGAGATCCCTACCAAAAGTACAGATATAATGGTATGTTTGTATACAAATGCCTTCCTGAAGCACCTGCAAACCGTACAAAAAGATAAAGTGCTATGCTTTCCATTTCACAGCTGGAAGTGTGGCCAGGGATTTGCTGGCTGCATAAAACAGCTTGTAATTGACCACAAAAGCAAACCAAGGCTCTGTCCCAGCCCAACATTTAGCTTCCAGGCAGCCCTTTTGCACATCTTTACTTTGCCCTAAAAATTCAAACACAAAGCCCTCATTTGCTCAATCAGAAGTTTGATGTGATAAAGCTGCCTCGCTCTCTTCCTTGCTTACTAGCTTTCCTCCCAAGATCAGTCATTACTTTTTGGCAGTAAGTACAGTTGTGAACAACTGCTTTCAAGGATGAAGTACAGGAAGAGTAATATTTCATCAAAAATCTCTGATGACCACCTTGAGAACTCACTAAGAATTGCAACAACTAGTTTCAGAAAAACAAGGTCAAATATCTCACTAGTTCTATGTTTTTCTAGCTGTTTTTGTTTACATTTTAATAAATATACCTATATAATTTCTTTTAGCTTTTTTTTTCATAAACAGAGTAACTGCATTATCTATTTTATATGCAGCACAAGACAATTCCTCTTCATCCAATGCGGCCCAGGTAAGCCAAAAGGCTGGGCACCCATGGGATAGCTGGTGCAGCAACATTTATCTGAATGCCACACAGAGGCATGTGACAATATGCTTCTTGTTTGGCTCTGCATTATTTACATACATATTGAGGTAAGCTACATTTATGCATGCTTTTGTTGCACCCAGATGGATCAATTCTGTTTCCATTTACCTTTTGGGGAAAACTTCATTTTATTTTTATTCCTTTCACAAGGATTTTTTTCAATAACAACATGTCAGCACCGACTGTACTGCCATCAGCCCCACCTTTGTATAAACCAACAAGACAAGCCTCATTTCATAGGACTTCTGCTGTCTGCAGAGTTCTTGCAAAACTGGTCTACTATATTTTCCACTTTATTGTCACCATTTGCCATGAGAACTGCCCTTGCTCTGAACATCCATCTATTGGGAAGATGGTTTCAATTCCAGATAAAAACACGCAGATACAAACCACAGCCCATGTGTGGCTTTCAGAGGAACCCTGGTGATTCTGGCCAGGAAGATGTGCTCTTCAGACAGCCATCCATCTGAAATGTGTATCATCACTTAGTGTCCTTACTGATTAACTAAGACAGGGCAGAAGAAACAGCATTAGTATTTAGCTAATCACACTCTCCAACATTTTTTGTTCTGCTACCACAGGATTGATTCTTTCAGTCCCTAAACAGCTTCATGGGCTGCGTGCTGGGCAGAATATATTCTTTTGTCATACCTACAAAAATGTTTTAAGTTCACTCCTTCTCCCCCTGCTCCGAGTAGCAGTAAAGGTATCCTTGGTACAAGTTAGCTACATCCTGGCTGATCAGCATCTGACAGCTTTCTTGGATGCAACTGCAAATGTACTGCTCTTCCCACATGAACTTACTCCTGCAAGGTTGTGGGAGTTTATACACTTCACAGCATCCAGTGTCCACTCTGTTGGTCTAAGATACATCTTGCCAACTCCACCTTCACAGCCACAGCACATTTAAGGATGGAAAGCTCCTGCTAAGACTCAGATAGATTCTGGCAGCTATAATTGCATTAAAAGCAATCATAGCTATTTCTATTGGTCCTCAAAAAGTAAATAATTTTTAGGTTTCTGCAAACAAATAGTGCCATCCAGCTGTAAAACTTTCAGCAGAAAATTTTTTGAAGTATTGCTTTTCTAGGATTATAAGAATTGTGACTCTGAAAAAGTAGATAGGTTATTCCAGTTTGCTTTGTAAGTTTGCAGCAACTTCTGGTAGGATGTAAAAGATTCCTATGCTTTTCCTGCAGCTTATGACTCATGTTTGTAAACCCCAAAAACTCCAGGAGAGACATTTCTAGATTATGTTTCCAGAGAAAGTGATTGTGACTATTTAGTATAATAACACAGGTTAATTAATTCCTGCATAAATAGATCTAAAATATGCATGTTCTTAAAAAATGCCATCCAATGGTAATGGAACTATGTAGCTCAACACATCATTTCATTGATAAATGCCCCTTCACAACTAAAATGCTCCCCCATGATCCCAATCACATCCTTTAGCATCAGCATCCAACCAGTGCTGATGTATTTTTTGTAGGTAAGCTGAGAGCACCTGGTAGGCAATTCATAACACAAAGTACCAGGACTGGCCCTGATCCACTGAATTTCCCCATGTAATGCCTCCTACTCAGCTAGTCTAATAATTTCTGCACGTAATAACATTTTCTCAGCATTGTCTGGAGTCATTAAACCTGGCATATCCTCCTGAAGTACAAGTAGTAAAATGCTGATGTTAGGACCAACCTATGATCTCACCGTGTTCTGCTTTATGAGCCCATTCTCCAGAGCCAGTTATTTTTCATCTGTCTGAGTTTCAGATGTGAATTAAAGTGATTAATAACTGAAAAGGCTCTTATCATCCATCCCTGTACCACATTCCCTAAACTGTTTTGCCCTTTCACTTACCACTGCAGTTGTAATAGCTCATAATTTGTTACATCACTTACTGAGCTTCCTGCTCAAAACTTGCAATAAAATCCATTCCTTTTTTTTTCATGCAACAGGCACAGGGAAGAAAAGAACACCTTGGGACTAACAAGCAACTACTAACCTACTGTTAGCAGAAAATAAAGGCATACTGCAGTTTTGTAGCTGTTTACATTCCATGTCAGGTTTGCTCTGAGTTGGTTCAAGTGCCAGCTCGGTGTGTCTGAAACGCTAATTGTCTTATTTCCATTTCCCACATCATCACCACATTTCTGGAACTGGACAACTAATGTCAGTTTGAGTGATGAGGCAGACTGAAATACAGCCAACTCACCTGCAGCTTCACTACAACTTCAAATACAGTTTTTCCCTGGCCCGCTTAAAATCCTTATGGATCTTAAGGTACTGTAAGAACAGAACACAGTTCTAAGATGAGAATTTGACTATCTGATTCACAAGAAAGAAATAAATGCATCCAGACCACTCAGTATAGTAGTGCATTAAATCCAGCAAAAGAACACGTTACTCTAAAAAGATTACCCATACTACAAAATCTAGTGGTTCTTGCTTTGTCTGGCTTCATTACCTCAACAGAAAGTTTAGAAGTTGGCCATAAGATTCACTATGCTCAGCAGGGTTCAGACAAGTAAGACAAAGAGCACAGACTCAAGCTCCCCAGGCTATATAAAAGTCACTGAAGTTACTCCGATTCCTTCAGGCTATAAATGTGACCATGGTATGTGACCACCCTGTTCCTTCTCTTGGTATATTTCAACGTCACACATAAAAAGAAATCAGGAGTTTTTTCAATGGATCAGACATTTACCATAGCCACAGACACCCAAGATTATAGCAGAACAGCAAATGTCACAAGGAGCTTTTTATGTTCTTGATGGCTTGCAGCCTGCAAAGAAATCCAACAGCAGCCAAATTGCTATGAAACTAAAAAAAAAAAAAAAAAAAAGAGCCAAAAGAGAACTTGCCAGTTTCAGTGATCTTGGTTACCCAGCAAACCATGTCCTTCCATGAGAAAGCATGAGCTCCTGCCGGCTTCTTTCTCCCACTGTTATTTTCTGAGCAACACGAGATCATGACACGCAATTACCTTTTGTGGAGCTCATACTCTGCTTCCCCCAAATGATATTTACTCAGTAGCTTTTGCATATGCTCAAGCACAAAGAGGAGGTGCTAAGGAACATCCTGCAACTACCGTTTCACTGCCACACTCACTCATCCTTGACTATTCCCTTCCTGCACATCTCCCCACCAAGTATTCAAGTATTTAAAGGCCTCAGGAGAAGGCTGATGCATTTGGGAATTCCACACTTTTGTCCGACTAAGATATATGGTAGATATGATAAATGGCAACATACCTGACACTGAAGAGAAAAAGACAGAGGAACACTGCCCATTAATAAAGCTGACCATGGCAATTATTACAGCACGGGTTCAAACATTCAGTTAAACATTTTGTAAGATTGCATATACAGAAACTCTGAGAGGAATGATTTAAATACAGAAGCTTACAATATGCGAGACTTACATGGTAAAACTGCTCATTGTTGTGCAAATACTAGTTGTAAACAGAAGCAAGAGAATAAGAGTCCCTATAAATTATCTCAGGCATACAGAATCAATACAGCAGAAAAGAGGACAGAGTTGAAATATATTATCTATTTTCTTCTTTCAATGTTAAGAATGAAGAGTGAATGAAAGAGCAATAGCTGACAAGCATGAGCACTGACTTTCGTTTAATTGCTGTTTTCTTATATACACCAGAATCTCATCCCCCTAACACTGGATCTTACAAAACACTTTTGCCGTACAGCAGCTTCTTGTAAAGTGTAGACATTCCAGTCACAGGAGTCTTAAAACTTTCCATTTTAGAACCACTTTTCCAGCCATGCAAATATCCGTGCATTTGTTCAACCAACTCCTTTTGTGATCCCCCTCTGATCTCATAAGCAAGCATGGAAGTGGTTGATCTCTAAGTAAATGTCAGCCAACAGATAGTTCTTCTCTCTCACTCGGGATAACAGTAAGAACTGCTCCTTGCCAAACTTGCCTTTTTGAAAGAGAGGCACCTCTCGGAACAAAACTTGTGTGACTCTTTACTTGGGCAGCAAAAGACTCACTCAGCTGATTGACTAGATGCATTTAAAGTATCTGCAAATTCTTTCCTTCTGCCTCTTTCTTTTTGAAACGTCAGTTCAGAGGTTGAATGCACCGCTGAGGCAGTATGTGAAATACTGTTGTAAGATGGCATCACTTCTGACTTTGCTTCCCTCCTGCTGAATATCTATCTCCATAAGCCAGCTTCCTGAGAACAAACATATCAGCGTACCCCACTTCAGTCTTGCTGCCAATCTTCCTCAGTGTGCAGAGCAAGGCAGGAAACCCACATTGCAACTATGAAAGTGAATTTTCCAAAGGATCTAGCTTGAAAAGTCAGCTAGAAAATCATTCTCTCCCAAAATTTCTACTCAACATTATTCCTGAGCTTCATATCTAATGCTGCCTAGCAGGATTCCCGTGCCTTTCCTTTGTGAGAGAGCAATATGCCTGAAATAATTGGTTTTGTACATTAGGGACATATTATTCACTCCAGATAAATAAAGGTTGAAAGAAAAACACAGGCCTATTTCTTAGCTGAAAACCTGGTGTCATTACAGTAGAATCAATGTGTTGATTTACATCAGCTAAAGCTCTGGCCTTTGGAAACCATTTCTACATGGACCGTATTTGATTAATTTGATTAATCAGGAAGCCTTCATGGGGATTATGAAGGAGGCAAAAAATGACCCAGGTTCTAAGAAAAAAGGTCACATGGTTACTCAGCATAAACCGTGTTTCTCTTGTGAACACAAAGTAAAGACCATCATATTTTATCTCTGTAAGCAATACTGAATTCCACTTTACCCATACAATTCCTCTTTTTTAAAATCTTTTTCCACAGACGTAATGGTCCAGTGAGACTTTCACTGCCTATGAAGCAACCTGTCATAGATGACAGTGGTACTCTGTCATCTTCCTCGGTTCCAACCCTAACTGCTTTGCTCCAGTTCTCATCCACCCTTTCAAGGCAGAGACTGTTCATCCTGGGAAAGAATGATCTCAGAGTGCTGAATAAGTTCAAACTGCTGCTGTTTAACCTAAAGAAGGAGTAAGGTAATTTAAATCCCATCCCAAAGCG
Organism: Lagopus muta; assembly: GCF_023343835.1. NCBI lineage: Eukaryota > Metazoa > Chordata > Aves > Galliformes > Phasianidae > Lagopus > Lagopus muta. The sequence goes on from NC_064436.1 coordinate 30,325,070, forward strand.
ACACAGGCTTTTTCCCAAGGTCTGGCGTCTGCATCCTGTGAAAGTTCCCCCCTTCATAGCTCCCACTACTCTTTCTCTCATCACCAGCTAATTCAAAATACTAGGATTCAAAATATTTGGCAATAGCCCAAAAAAAGACAGGGGAGGCATGAAACAAAGGTGTATCAGGCAGGGAAAAGGTCATTCCCCTGTTGCTGGGAGAGAAACAGCTCATATGAAAAAATGTTGTCTCTTATTGCCATAGCACAGATTTGGGATATTGGCCAGTTCCAAAAGGCTGTCCTCAGATCACTTTGCCATCTCCCAGTTTCTCTAAGCAGATTATAATGCTCATCCATCACACTCAGATAGCAAGAACCGAATTCCATTTCAGTTACATCAGTGAGCAGCAGAAGAAATACTACTGCTATTTCAGAGTCTTTCCAGAACGATTCCATGAGCAGAATTCCAGCACTCTGATGGTTCATAATGTCCCTCATAGATGCACTCAACAGACCTTTAAAAGCCTGTGTTGAGCAAGGAGCAGCAATAGGCAGCAAATGCCTTGAAAGATCTAGAAAGGAATTAAGAGCTGAGGACAACAGGGTTAGGTTATCTGTAATTCCACTCTACAGCAAAACCTGGTATTCTATATGTAATGATGGTGGTTGGGTTAAAGACTTTAAACACAGCCAGAATTAAGTAAGCATTTTGTTTATGTCTTGAACTGTAAAGACATATGCTGATAATATGAATTCTCAGCCTGAAAACTGCATGCTGTCCCATAGGAGGTTGCTCTGATGTTCAGCAGTATTTTGCATCACAAAAATAATACTGTATAAACACAAAGTTATTGGAAAACCCAACTCAGTAATTTACACACCTTACTGCTTGCAGTCACTGTATATAGTCACTGTTTAAGATAGAAAGGCTGTTGTGGCAGACCTTGACCCTCAACAGCCTGGAGTTTCTGCCTGCCCCAAATCAAAAGTGAGAGATGGAGTGAGAGGCAGCAAGAAATGGATCCAGATTTTGAGGACAAGCTCCACAGGGCTCCTCCTCTTAAGCCATACCACTTCCCTCACTGCCCAGGAATTAAACTGCATGGAAAATATAGTGAAAAAGGGATCAGCTCTGTAATCTGATTTCACTTTTATTATTTGTTCATCTCCATTCAGTTTCCATGCAGTTTTTGAAGTATCAATCACCATGTCGGAGAAGTTTGAAAAGAACAATGATTCCATGGTTAGTGAGTTTCAGTAACTCTGTCCATCTCACTTAAGTCTTTGGGGTGAGAAAGTTAAGTGCTACCATACAAGCTCAAGTGATTTCTCACAATTTCCTTAATATTTCATCTCTTTGTATTTTACAGTTTGCTTTCTCCTGAGCTAATGTTTATTTTTCCAGAGAGAGGTTATTGTGGTAAACTGATATAGTACTGTAAGTGTGGGAAATTAGATTTCACTGCATTCATCTCCTGTACTTAACACTTCATTCAGGAAGGCAATGAGGACAAAGCGGACAAAAAAGAGTCAATAGCAGAGCTGTTTTCTGCTTCAAGGATGGCATCTTGTTCCTGACACTATGAGGACAACTTCCCCATAATCAGAAGGCTACTTCAAGCCCAGCAGCACTTCTACAACTAAGTAACAAACTAAGGAACGAGCAGTTATGAGAGGCAATGTGAACTGAAGGATGGTGTTAAGAGGCAAGAAGAGGTGCCCAGCAACCTACGTGAAGGTGACGTCAATGAAGCAATGCTGATTTACACCAGCTCAGGCCTGGCACAGCCTGTTCAGCTCAGTCAAGTGAATAATTCTGTTGCCTTCGTTATGTGAATTATAACCAAAGTAAATGAAAAATCATTCAATGAAAAGGAAGTCTGAGCAGTTCTGCTTCCTGAGTTCTTTTCCCCCTTTTTAGCATTTCCCTGATAACAATTCTCTTTTCACTCCCAGGCACCATTTCTTTTCATTGCCCCTTCTTGATGCTGTTGAGCCTCTCTCACCAATGATCTTCTACAGAAGAACTGATGTTGCTCCCAGCACATCTTCTCCAGTTGAGAAGCAGCCAGATTTCCCTCTCATTTCAGCATGAGCACCCTTTGGGCACCTCATTATCCTCTGGTGCTGTTTGGGGTGCTCAAGATATCTAAGAATATGATTCTTTTCTGTTTGCTCATCTTATCTCTACCCCTAAACACACTTTTCTCACCTATACAAGTAATGTTATAAAGATAATGAGATTTCTGAGATGAGAATAGACTGGATCTCAGTTGTGTGTTCATAGAACTCTACTATCCAAAACTGTGAGAAAAAAAATCTGGTTTTGCTTTTGCAGTTGTGAAGAGCAGTTGATTCTCCATGTTTAATATAACTCTCTAAGGACATTTTATTTTCTAATCTTTCAGACTAATTTTTCTTCTTCTAAACTTTTTGTCTTGTTTTAGGAATGTGTGATATTGTCTTAAAAAAGCCAAGAAATGGTTCAGGCTCCAGCTGGGAAGAAATGTGAATTCTCCTTTGGACAAGCTCTTCTCAAATGTGATTGTTTCCCCATTGTCAAATTCCATGGATTTTAGAAGCTGAAGGGGAAACAAAATTTGACGTGGTCAGAAACGTGTGCTTATAAAAACTTGTTATTGTTGAATAGTTGGTGCATTCTTGGTGCACTCATGTGTAAAGTGCACTTTGAGATAGCTGGCTGGCATCACCTCTGGGCCTCATTAGCACACACACGCACAGTTCTCATAGATCTGGCTGCACTCCCATCCTCCTCTCAAATATCCCTCAAACTGTTCTCATGTTCCACATGGGGAAGAGATGCAAGAGGCTACAGAGGAGCGCGCCAGCATCCTGTATACAGCAGCTGTCCTCAGTTAACCTTAGCACGAGCCAAGTTGGTTAAATGCAATGACTCCTCAATCAAGGCAAGCCTTGGGGAGGTAGGCAGCCAGCCCTTGAGGGTACTGTTCACGTGCTCATAATTACAGCCAGCTCACTAATTGAGATTAAGGTTCAGCAGAAACTCCATTTCTCTTCACATTCCACTTCTGCAGGCTGCTAGAGGAACTTGCTGAATGCCAGCATGCAGGTAGCTCCAGCTGCCCAGTATGAAGAGTCAGTATGGGTCCTCAGCTGTCTAATCTGCTATCTCAGCTGTGGAAAAATCTTTCAGAAAAACTGTTTCTTTTTCACAAGCTGCTCAGACAAGGCCTAACACTAATAAAACCTCTTTCCCTGGATTAGTGCTACCCTTAGATTTAGAGACTTCTAAATCGTAGCAGTTATTTGGAATGCTATTTGAAATAGTTGAAATAACAAGGTTTTGGCAGTCAGGGCTGGGGGGTGAAGAGCTTAGGCGCAGTGCACAAGGTCTCCTTCTTGGCCTTCTGTTTAGAGCTAAATCTTTCATTATCTTTAAAACAAAAAGTTTCATTTCTTCAGCTTAAATTCAAATTTTATTATTTGCTTTGATTTAGAAGATGCTGAAGTAATTTCTGTGAATCAATAAAGATGCTATTGAAATGAGGCATCTGGATCAACTGTAAGTGGGTCTTTTTAACATCTGATGACCTGAAAATCCATTTTTTCACTTAGCTTCAGTTATCAATAATAATTAGGAAAGAGAAATATCTTCCTCCTCTATCTTTCCTGTAGATTTTTGGCAGTGTAACTTACTGGCAGGGCAGTATAGGGTTAGGATATGATTGGCAATGCAGTGTAGGAATACGATAGGTATTCCTGCAGCTGGCCAGCGCTTCACAAATTGCCATGAAGCCCCTCTGATGACTGCATTACACATGAAATGGAGTGAGAGCACAGTAGTTCTACAGTCTTGTGTTTGCATGACTGTTCCCAAGCATTCCTCAACAATGCCACACTGTTTACAGCATATAAATAGAATAATAAAAATATTCCAAATAACTCGGTGAAAGAAAAATAGTTATCTCCTGCGCAATTGCTGGGTCTCCGAACAGGAGCATGGTGCATGGATGTCGGCCAGCAGGTGTTTCATTGCAAACATACCCGAGGATTAGAGGAGGTGACACTGACTCTTGACATGAAATGAGTCATTTCCAGTCCCGGCCTTGCAATGTGTACATCAGAGAGGATAATGCTTACCAGTGCAGAATGTTTTTTTCTAAGCAGCTTAAAGGTACACATCCAAAATGTTAATCTGTAAATATTTATCCTGTGAATATTTTTATTTATCAGTAACATCTGTTCAAGAGGCAACTACTCATGTGGAGACACCTTTTCAAATAAGAAACCACTTGGAAGATCCCTTTTAGAATCACCGGTAAATTAAATATATTAAAAGTTATTTTCTCCTTAAATATGAGCAATGCCTCACAAACGTAACTTCCCAAGTGCAAAAATATCAAAGGATTCATTCACCTGTATCTCTGACCTGCTGACTAACCTATTTGATTCACATTACTGCACAGTCTACAGTGGATAAAGGGGCTCATAAAACATTTTTTGTTATCCACTGCAAAGCTGTGTCAGTAGCCAAGGACGAAATCAATCAGTATTTCTTGCAAGCAGAAAAATGACACTCTTAGAAAAAAACAGTTCTTTGTATGAAACCAGGAAGCAGTAACCTGCAATCCTGAATGCCTTTGTGTTTTAAGGTTCTTCTCCTGACACCTCTCACACTGTAATAATGCTAGCAATGTTGCATAACAAAACCAAGTCTACATTTGTCATCCAGTATTGATTTTCTGACTGCCACTCCCTTAATTTAATACAGTTTTTGGCAACAGGGTATGTGTCTTATCAGTAGCCAATGCCTCATTGCTCATTGCCCTCACAGTGATGCTTGTGTTTGGAGGAGACGTGGCAAGCTGTAAGAGGAGCAGAAAGCAGGTATGAGCACAAAATGCACTGTGCCAGCTCTTGATGCGTTCAAGAACATGCTGATCTGAGACACACTTCCTCTAGTTCATGTCCCAGTAAGCACTATTGTCAGCTCGATCTATACTGCACAGGTTGATTCCCAGCCATCACTGTTGCTGCTATAGTCCACACAGGTTTTTTGTTGCTTTTTTAGAGTAAGCACACAGACTGGTGGATATCATTACATTCCTGGATAAAAGATGTATTTCAGACATGACAACTGCAACAACAATTTGAAATATGCTGGAATAATATCCAGGAATACGGCCACATTCACTCCTTCCTGGCAATTCTACTCGCTACCTACATTTTCCCAGAAGCTTAGTAGGTGCCTTGCACTTCTAAATGGGTCATGAACGAGGACCACTGCAAGTTCCTGCTCATTTTCACTAAAACACAAAATGTCAAAAAAAGCCACCAAGACAGGCTGTATGAAGTGCAAATTCACCCACATTCAATCAGAGCTTTAGTTTGAAAGTCACATCATAACAAGAGCAGGGCATCGTATTTAGCAAGTACTAACACTGCCGTAATGCGATTCTGAGCGGCAAGAACAAGGCTGCTTCCATATTCAGGTTAAATGCAATAAATTGTGCTCATCTCCGAAGGCAGGGCTGAAAGGTTACTTTGAGAGGGTGGAAACATTCAACTTTGACGTTTTTATAGTAGAAAATTTCACTGTTGTTTTCAGTTGTTATTTTCATGTCAGAGTTCACCTTCCTTTGTTTTAAAAGGTCAGGCAAAACTTTACAGTTCAAACACTGATTTATTTTCTTTGCTTTTTGTTTTCCCATAATTTTGGTTCAGGACACATAAGAACTAGTCTTTTTGTAAGGGTCACCTCATAAAACCAAGATTTCACAGTTCTCTGTTCTTTAGGTTTTACATGTAATACAGAATATTTTTCACCCTACGGTTAACACCCTATGGTTTGACCCTAAATAAAAACAGTAAATCCATAATATCACCTTCTTCAAATGCATCTCCTCCTACACTCTCCTTTAACCAAGCAATACACAAAATAAAAAAGGAATTTCAAAGTCCAGAGACCAGCAGAATTTCTCCTCTGTCCCTTCCTGACCAGGCTCTTTGAGTTTCCAGCATTTTTCTTTCTGGCTGCTGTTGGTTTTGGCAAAAGCAGTAATACCACTAAGAACTTAGACCCTCTGGTCTATTTCAAAACCGATTTAGCTAACTTAAACCAGCAAAAAAAACACTTAGCTCTTAGTCAGCTGGAATTTCCACTAATGCCTAAGGGATAGAGGAAATCAGAGAGCACACTACAACCCAGCAGGAAGTACTTCTGACCATGATTAATCCATCTTTTAACAGTCCAACAGAATTTCTGCAGACCTTTGGAAGAGCTCCATTATTACACTCCAGGCCATATTTTGCTTTGAAGACCTTATTACATAACAGAAGCTTTAATGAATTCAGAGGAAAATAAGAAAAGATGTATTACCCTAAAGATTCGGAGAACGGGGAGAAAAAAGTTAAGAAAGGCACATGGCCTTCCTTTCAATCCATGTGATTATGTTGTGATAATGCCCTCTACAGACCTGTCCATCACTTGTGGGCTCAGGTCAGAGAAGCTCTCTGACCCGACCAGCTGGGTGACACAGGCCAAACAATGATGAATGCAGCTTCAGTTGATCTTGCCAGAAGGATCTCAGAGTTGCCTGTTGAGCAGCTATGAGACAACCACACTTTCCTTTTGTCCATCTTCTCTTTTTCTTTCTTTTTTTTTTTTTTTTTTTTTTTTTTTTTTTTTTTTTTTTTGGATGGGGAGTTTGTGGGAATACATGCAGAGATTAGGAAGGCATAGACCCATGTGCGCAGAGGTGTCTTTCTCACTTGAGCCTCTTGGGCCTCCTCACCTGTCTCCCTGATTACCACCTTTTAGAATGGATATTCATTCCCACCTTGAATTACTTTTAACATCTACCCTGGTACAATAAACTTGCCTTGCAAATTTCTAGGCACTGCTGCTGAGGATGCTCAATGATAGTTCACGTTTGTAGGGAGCCTTGCTGCACTGGCACTCAGATCCAACTGCCATTGGGCTCATTTGTGTGCTTCAGGCCATGTGTGAACGCCGCAGCCCCAAACATAAGGGAAGATAATGGTTTTATTAGGCAGGGCAAGCTAGTGCTACCATTTTCAACTTACCCTAACTAAAAGCAGACACTCACTCTTGAGTACTGAAGATCCAGCAACTATCTAAAGACATTTGGCTGAACATTCAGCCTGGTCTATGAAAAGTCACAAAAAGCACAAGGGTAGACTACAACCCTCTAGGAATTATAAAGATGACTTAAAACTGAGATGACTGTTGCATGGGATAGCCCACTCAACTAGCTCCACTCGCATTCTCTCACCATTAAAATGTTTGAAGCATTAAACAAGCATTAAGCAAGCAAGGAATTTTTTATTTAGTCCTTTCCTCTAACTCTCACATCTCAATTTTTTGCACTAGCTTGCCCTCTCACTAATAAACTCTGATTTAAGAGAAGAATGTAACTGTTCTGCAGAGATACCCTCCAAATCCAGTTATGCATTACCTTTCAGTTTTACAGAATCATAGAATCATTAAAGTCAGAAAACATCTGTAAGATCACCTAAATCCAACCGCCCAGCTACCACAGTATTGCCCACTAAAACACATCAAAACAACAAGAGAGCTACTTTACGAGGTATATTCTGACCAAGCTCCAAAGCTGCATTGTTTTGCACCCTGGCACTGAGTGATTACAAATTATCAGCAAACAGGCACACACACACGGATTTATACACAGAAATAAATACAGGCATTTCACCGAGCGCAGCCATCTGCAACCAAAACTTCTCACAACAGCCATTCACCACCTTACCTGCTCTAGAGGAAGGAAAAACAAGAGGATGGCACTGCAGTCCATATGCAAGTTATTCTAACTAGAATTTGGTTTGTGGGATTACAACTTTGTTCTAGTAAAACCTGACACTGACATTCTGCTATACTTCATTGCCAAAAGCCAGAGTGTCTCACAGAGCAGTGTTATCACACCCTCTCTGTCTCAGACTCTGATGGGTCAGTGGGGGGAATAGGAATACGCGCTGAACCACTTTGTGTCATTTCTTGTTGCTTTTCAAAGTCTCCCATCCAAGGACTGACACAGTCCAGCCCGTTAGGCTAATGAGAGCTGACAAGATCACAGCTCAAGAACAATAAAAGATATAGAACAATAGATGCTCACCCTGGTTCTCTTCAGCTCCAGCCAGTAGAGGAACCTTTTGTTTAAGCAGCCGATGAGATGCACAAGAAGATGTAGTGATGCAGAGCTACTCAAGCGCACTTACTTTTGTTTCTGCTTACTCCTTTCTCCTGACTCCCAACTCCATTGTTGTGCTCATGGCTCACTCTCTATCAATCTCTATTAAACATCAATATAAGCTACAAAAAGATAATGTAATTGGTGAGCAGGGAAACCTAAGCACAGTTCATGATTAGCATTTGATGATGGACTAAATAAAAAGTAGTATTCAGGAAAACCCATGTTAAAATTCTAATTTTTTTTTTTTCTGTATACTGTTAGTCTTTTCTTCTTAGGAAGCACACACAACTTTCTCAGCTCATACAGGAGCACAGTCTCCACACATTCTTGCTGCTTTTCAAAACCAGCCACTGGGACACCGAGACTGAAGCATTTCCAGGCTTTTTGTTTATAGCGTGCTACCCCAAAGGACCAGGCTGCATCTAACCCTTTATCTTTATGTAGGTCAGGAAAGGAAGTCAGATTGCAGGTGACTCCAGCTTTGATGATAACTCTGTAGAAAAAACAAAGTTATGATACGGTTTTATGTGGGGGAAGGGCAATTTTTAGGTCTACTCCATACTGAATAAATAGGGACATAGGTGTTGTTTTGATAGACTACATTAGAGAATTAATCAGACTTGGGAAGAAGTGCAATAACTCCTTTTCCTAAAACAGAAGGAAACATCAATAAATTGCAAGTATGAAGTTGCCAGACAAGCAGTACTGTCTGGGAGGTGTACTACTCCCAGTAGTACTTAGTACTTAGTGTCCCTTGCACAGCTGCACACAGTTTGCCCTGGGTCCCTTGGCCAAACTCAATTGCCACTGACAGATAGGCCAAATTCAATTGCAGGAGGAAAAAAAAAAAGCTGCTCTGTACTTCTGGAGAGGACTAGGCAAGGATAGCCTGTGTCTGTGGCTGACTTTCTGGGCTGACAAAAAGGGTGAGTTACCCCTGATGAAGCTGTGATGGAAACTTAATCCCCTGCAACAATAGCCCAGTACTAGGAAGCATCCCCAGGTCCAGGCATAAGGGAAAGAGGGAACTCTTTCCAAGGGCATTAGGTTCTACATCAGTCTTTTCCCTCTCACCCACCTCCTTCCCAGCTTAGCTAATTTTGCATTAGTTTGCATGGGCTGTTTGCAGAGGCATAACAACAGAAGTCTACTTGGAAAGCCTGCAGAAACCTCTTAGCTTGACATCAGAAATGTGCAGAGTCCCAGAAGAACAAAAATGTTTGAACTTGCCTCCCCAAAAGTGCTGTATTCATTGACTTGCAAGCAGGGGGAACAGTAGTAGTAATTTAACCTAGGGAAGAGTGCCAACAACTTATTTAATTGCAAAGTTTGTGCCAACAACACCACAATACAACTATTAATACAAGTCTATTGTACAAGACTAATTCTTCTAACCTTTTGCTGTTGCCTTATAGTCAGGTCAGTGGTTGCATCCCTTCTGTGCTGACACTATTCAGTCAACGTTGGCAACTGCTTTTAGGCTAACATGAAGTGAAGCAGGGCAGGAGGGAGAATGAGGGAGCATTGATAAAATGAAGATCTCTCCCCACGACCCCATCTTCTGTGTCCAAATATTTCGCACTTCTTTCTCTGTTACAACTCTCTCTCTTGAAACTTGAAATGCGTTCTGCCATATATCTGCTCCTGGAAAACAGCCAGACCTTTAGGTCTGAACTCCATCCGCTCATTCCCCAGTTTCTATGAGACTGAGATCTGAGAAATGTGGCTCTCTCAGTCCACTGACAAGTTAGGTCATCGAACAACAAATGAAAATCTGAGGCCTGACATAAGGGAAAAATCCACTTTTCTAAATTTAAATAATGCTTACTTTAAAAACAACAAACAAACAAACACACACATAGTAAGAATGTTTCCAGCACCAGCACAATTTTTCAAGGACGTGAATATTCTGACAATTATGTGCCATTGTAAACATCTGTAAATTGAACATAAAATGACACAGACGCCAAGCAAAATAATTATTAAAGCTGCAAAGTCATTGATGCTTTTTGCAGACTCGCTAATCCTTGCTTCACCTTCACTCATTGCTGTATTTATATTCTTTTATACTGCATCTAGGCTAGCACAACTATACATTTGGAACCCCCTGCAATAGATATTTTTTTTAATACGCTCATAAACAGCACAAAGTGACTCTAGTTTTCAGCTGTCATCTGCTGACATTGTCATGGTAGAAAAGCTGATTATAACCTGAGTAGAAAATCAAGAAAAAAACTTCTCTATGACTACAGTCAATGTTCCTTATCATGAAGCCAGTATTACTCTACAGGCGTTAGAAAATTTTCTGCAACACGCAGTGGACTGGATGCTCTTTCAGTTCTTCCAAAAAAAACATTTCTTACTACAACATCATCTTACATCATCTTCATCTACATCATCTTCAGGGATCCTGGAGACCTCTCTGGCCTCTTTCTGCTCCATGAAACTGTTTCCATTTTGCACTTTGAAATGAATCCATTTGCCATTTCTTAAATATTTCAGTTTTACTTTTATCTAGGAATTAATATTTTGCATTTATCTATGCCTCTAAAAGCAAAACAAGTCACAAAAACTCTTATAAATAATTGCAAATGTGAAGATTTGACATATTTTCAAAAAGTTGCCTTCACCAGAAAGGCAAAAACCCTGTAACTGCTAATAAAATACAACCCCACCAACAATACAAAAAAAGGCTGAAAACTTCAATATCCTAAATTGCACATTTACAATTCATGTCACATTCAGAAAATAAGGCAGTGTTGATAATGGCTATCAAATAGCAGCACCTCTTTTATCTCTGTTGCCTGGTATTTAAAACATTTTAACTGCTGAGATGGACAGGACAAAACTGCTTACTGCATCATTGTAGAATGTGTGACTGAAACCCTGTAGAACATGGAGCTATGACATTTGTCAGCTAAACTCCTCATTCAGCCATACATTGGAAAATCCCCATTCTTGAGTGAGAATAGAGAGTGGCTTTCAGGCTGGCAGATTATCTGGAGGGGTCTGTGGGAACTGCAAAACATTGCACCTGCCTGAAAAATGGCACCAACTCAGCACAAGATGTTTCCAAAGGAGAAAGTTAGTATATGGGAGGAATGCACATAAATCCTGTTATTTCTTAATGGGATTTGGGAGCTTATTTCTCACCCTGTGCTTTGAAATGTATCCCACTGCCTATTCTATTAATGAATTTAAGCACAGTGATTTTCTTATCAGCAGGAATCATTCATCACTGAGGTTTGAGGGCTTTTTTTGATGGGATTTTTTAATGCAAGTGTGAAAAATTAGTATTATGCTCGAATACCAGCTAGGATGTTAACAAGCTGTGTCCTGGATAAGCTGGCCTTGTCTGTTCCTGTTGTCCTTCTCCTGATTTCAATTGACCAAGAACACTAGCACCATTTATTTATTTATTTTAAGTTCATGGCAAAGTAGCAAGACTTGTGGAAACAGATTTAGGCAGCGCCGACATATGGAACACTATTTCCAGCTCAGCCACACAAATGAACCCTACGCTAGCCTTTCATTACATGAAACAAATGTACAGTAAGAAGGTGTTTTTCTCACTGTAACTCTGGGAGCGCGATACACAGTCACAGACCATATTGAACAACTTCTGTGTCTCTTTAAGGAGCTGGGGTTCTGGCAAATCCATCTGAACTACACAGTCCAGATCTCCTTAAAAACAAGGATCTGGTTAAATGAATTAAGGGTTTTCAGTGGACCAACAAAGGATACAGGAACCGTTTGGATGAGACAGATATGGTAGCTGGTAGCCTGTGTGTAAAGCAGATATTCCCTGTTCTACACATAATGGCAGGTGTGGGTCAGACAAGAAAAGCAAGCTTCCCCTAGGCAGCACCAGAAATACAGCCCAAAGCCTCTAGAGTGCTGGAAGAACACCAGTCAGTTCTTGTTCATGCTCAAATCCAAAGTCTTCAGTCTCAAGTGAGGAAGAGAGATTTACCTCCTGGGTTGATGTATATCAACACTTCTTAGGGTTTTCTGACACTGGTCTTGGATATTTTTCACTGACATCAGCTGGAAGTCCCCTCAAGGCTTTGTATCCACGCAATTAAGTGGCAAAGGTTTTGTGGTTCAGTGATGTATTTTCAAAGGCCTCAGTACATTTTTTCTCTGACCCCCAATGCTTGCTTGCAAGCAAGTTACAATTCATCTCATTTTCTCTTTCAAAGATCTTTCCCTAAGTCTGAGCACTTTCTGCACAGTAGATCCATGCTGGATTTATGCTTCACCGTTTTGAGCTCTACCAGAAGATCCTGAAAAGCAAACACTGATGAAATTTGAGATGAGATTAGCTCAGCTATTATTGGTGATGGTTTTTCCTCCTATGTCTTGAGCTTCCAAGAAGTAAGAGAAAGGCTGAGTTTAGTGGAGTCTTCCACAAGCAAGCAGTTCTTCTGCACAATCTGCAGAAGTGATTTAAAGAGCGCATTCTCTGCTTCTCATTCTAGGATCAGTGTAAACCTTTACTATGATTACACCTGCTACAGCCAAGTGAACAGGGACACATGGCATTTTTTCTAATTAATCTCTTTCACATAAGCTAAAGCCACTGCAGGATTTATGAAGGCTCTGTTTACTGACCCAAAGGATTACATGCTGTTTTTAATCACACATGATTCCTCTCTGACCGGGAACCTGAGAATAAAATATTTTGTCTATTAAATCTTTCTGTTACTTTCAAGGATGCCATCGTGCCAGGGGAGGTTCAGGTTGGATATCAGGAACAAATTCTTCTCAGAGAGTGGCAGTGAACTAGAACAGGATGCCCAGGGAGGTGGTGGAATCACCATCACGGAATCATAGAATTGCTGAGGTTAGAAGGAACCTCGAGAAATCATCAAATCCAACCCTTCAGCTAAAGCAGATACCCTACAGTAAGTCACACAGATAGGCATCCAGGCAGGTCTTGAACATCTCTATAGAAGGAGACTTCACAACCTCTATGGGCAGCTGTTCCAGTGCTCCATCACCCGTACCATAAAGAAGTTAATCCACATGTTTATATGGAGTAACTCCTTCTCCTATTGCTACACACCATTGAGAGACCAGGTATGTGGTCTCTCAAAGGCCTGTCCAGGATCATAATACCCAAAACCTCGATCCTGACACGCTATGCCCTCAGCTGGTAATTTACCTGACCTATTCTCCTTCTTTCTGGGTCCCAGCCAACCACGTGGCACTGAGGGATATAGTCAGTGGGCATGGTGGCGATGGGACAACAGCAGGACAAGATGATCTCAGTGGTCTTTTCCAATCTTAATGATTCTGTGATTCTATGATTACACTACACATGGTTTTCTGCAATTCATATTGTTGCAGGGCAATGATGCAAACCTGGTCTTTCAGACAAAGTATCTCCATGGATTCAGACTGAAATTTTGCTGTTTGGGTTGATCCCTGGTAAGGAAGTAACTATAAAGCATGACAGGCCAGGTCATGACAGACATCCATCAGTCTTCTTCTTCTTAGCACAGAGGTATGACTCTTTTCAAGGGCAATTTTCTTCCACATGCATGTTCACAAAAGGCACATCACTGACTTGTCTGTGAATCTCAGAATTCACCTTTGCTGATCTTTGTTAATAAGGACAAAGCAAGGTATTCCCAAAAGATGGGGTCATCATGGTGAATAAAAGACCAGCTGACACTACTCCTGTCTTCAATCTGAAAAGCTCCTACTGCCTTTACTGGGGCAGCACCAGCGCTAAGCAAGGTACCACTTACATCAGTCAGCCAGTTTGTCTGTAGTTGCTAATTCAGTGCTGTGGAAGTGAACAGAAGTCTTTTTGTGCTAAAGAACGATTGGCAGCCTAATGGAGGGAGCTAACAATAGAAGCCTTTTCATCAAGCAATTCCCTAGCTTTAAGAAGAGGTAGGCAATCCTGTCCCATGTGCTGGCATCAACAGCCTTTTGTGAGGCCCTAGTCTCAGCTCTGAAAAACAAGAAAGAGTAGTGAAGAACTGCCCTTCTACTTTCTCGAACAATTACAGCATCAGTCCCCTTCTGCTCTGAAAGTGGATGTCCACTGCCACCACATCTCTGTGTCAGCTGGGACCAGGCACCTGCCTCATCTATTACCAGTCTAACAACAAATGTCAGACATGCTGGTGGATGATGTTGCACAGTGAACCCCTCTGCTAATCAGCAGGCAAGAACACCTTTCTCCAATGCAAAATATAAAGGCTGATCTGGGGGAGGGTGGGGAGAGGGGAAATCAGAAAGAAATTGCTTGTGTTGTCCAAACTGATTTAGTCCTTAAGCTTTTTACTACAACTCTGTTAGGACATCAGTCAGTGCAGGCCCAGGTGCTTTTTGCTCAGAGGGTCACCCTTCTGCCCGCCTCTGGACTGAGACCAAGCACGAGCACTATTTAATGATTTAACCCTAGATAAATGACAGCCCACTTATTGCTTTCCCTTGGGAAAATGAGAAGGAACAACAAGCACATCACTCTGCCATGCTTTATCAACTGATGCAGTTGAATACCAAAAGATCAGCACACAGGTGATTCTTACATACCAATCTTGTTCTGTTCTTATACGCAAAAAACTTGACTAAGGACTTGACATATTATACATGACATCCATACCTGTGGCTCTAAATGCACGAACAGAGCTGAAAGCATGAGTGTAACAAGGTGTTCATGGCTTTGAAAGGAATCCATTCATCAACACACTTATAGTATATAGAAAGACAAAAAGCAATAAAGAGCATTTTTCAACATTAACAACACAGAGGGCCTAAGCTATTCTAGGGGATTAATAAGAAAAATGAAGTCTGTCTATCCAAACAAGAATGAGTATGGAAACTTTCAAACAAACAAACAAGCAAATAAAACCACAGAGGAACTCACAGCACCTCTGGCTCCAACTCACATCCTTGTGCCTATCTCAAATCTGCCAATTTCAAATAAGTCCCATTAATGTGAGCATCAACTATCCATCTCCTTGGTGCTTGCAGCCCTACAGAAAGGCTAACAACTTCTAAACTGGCAATTGTTACACAGAGGGATGAGGAACAGGTGAAAAGGAACTGCCTGTCAGTTTGTGAGACTATTTCATTTTGCCTGTAGGGGCTCTGGGCATTTGCATGGGGCTCACAGGATTACTGTAATGGGAAAGTGCTACAGAGTTTGGAGTCAGACCAGAAGCAGAGACAGGGATAAGTGTCCATCCCTGGGCCAGATAAAATCCAGAATGGTCTTTTGGATTTTGTCTTGTCAAGATTGGTGGGATGATTCTCATTAGTTGTCGCTAAATGCTCTACGAGTTCACTAAAGAAAGCAATGTGAACAAGGCATCACAATCAAAACTACTACAGGATATGCACTCAGGTGGCAGCATGGTGGAGGACAGCCTGATCCAGCTGCAACAAGCACTGATTGCTGGAGAGCAGTAACTGGCAGAAGACCAGAGCGCACCATAAGTTGTGCCAGGCTTTCAACAAGGTCTGATAACAAGGAATTAAGGACTCTTTCTCAAGCCCTGTTCCAAGCTATTCCTATCGTTATTAAACTTTTATTTCTTCCTATATCCCTACTGAGAGATAAACCTGAGTTTGTGTCATACTTCCAGCCTGAGTCCCTGTAAATGACCTATCCTTTTGAGTTCAGGGAACTGATGAACTACAGCACAGTGAAAAGCATTCCCAGATAGCTGCTATTTGTGAGAGAATGCCTTAGGTGCTTCACAGGAAGAGAAATAACTCTTTTGTTCAATGATCAATATGGAGCTCAAAGTGAAAGTGCATTTAGGAGTCCTCTAACAACCAAAGCTATTCCAAAGGTTGTGCATAATAGTAAGAAAGTGACTGCAGAAATAGATTGCTTGGCTCCAGAATGGTTAATACTGAATAATGTTTCTTACCTGAAAAACCCTCAGAGCAAACAGAGAGGGAATAAACATTTTGTTTCCAGTTTGCCTTTGCTGCCTGGAACAATCAGTGCTTTCGTATTTGTAACATTGCTTTCACAGCTAAAAATGAACCAAAACAGTAATATACAAATGGAAATCTGGGTATGCATATGGTTTAAATCCCACAAAGCTTATTTCTGAGGATCCGTCCTCAGAAATGTGTGCTTAGATGGCACATCAGGAACACTACACATAATCCTAAATTCCTGTGGTGTAACCAGCAGCTCCAGAAGACAAAAGAAACTTCCTTAGGCTCCCAAGAAACTAAGTGCTGTTCTAGGCCAGTCAACACCCTGAATTTCCATTTTGCTGACATAGTGTTAGCATTTCCAAATTTCTTTTTCTGAAGATGAGCTCTTTTAAAGATATGCTCTTTTAAATGTCTTATACAGCCAGAATCATAAAATAATACCTTTAAGCAGCTTTCATGTGAAGAACTGTATATGGTTAGTTGAGAAACAAGATAGAAAAAAGTAGACTAGTGGGAATGTCAAGTGTTTTCCTAAATGGAGAGAAGAAACGTGGGTCAGATGTAAAAAGAAAAAAATTGTTTATGGTCCATCCTCCACCTAAAACAAAACAGACTGTGAAAAGACCTGTGCTGAAGACTTTGAATTGGCCATCGTCAAACTGCTTCAATATAGTCTTATGCTTCCATAGGCAAAAAAGAATTAGTATATAAAGGTCATCTGTTTTAACTACCTAAATTTATGTTAGCTGCACAACCATCAACTGACAAGTTGATTTAGATTTGGTTCCATGATGCACTGAGCACTGTGCCTGATTCAGCAAAGCATTTCCTAGCGTGTTTGACTGTGTGCTGTCTGTGCACTCAACCACATACAGTCAGGCTGTCTTCTTGCACAGGAGCACTGCAGTCCATCTATACAGCAAGACGTCTTTTGCTGAGAAGTTGTAACAACCTTGCAATTGGTGCAAGGAACTGCCAAAACGATGGCAGACAGATCTCTAAAACACCACCTTCAACCAGCTCAAAATATAGGTCACAGTTTTGCTATATTTGTGGGTCCCAAAGAACACCAGTTCCTGATGACTACAAATAATTATCATGTTTGAACAGACTTGGTGTCTTGTCCTGTAGTCTGTAATGCTGATGTTGCACTGATTTAAATCGAGCTACAAGCTTTCATAGGTACCAATTTCAGTATTTACTGAAATCTACTTTTTTATTTACACTGAAGCCATTTAACACGACTCTGTCAATGCAAACAGACCTTGAAACGGATGTAAATATGATTTATTTGCCAGAACAGACTGGGAAGTTGAAAGAAAAAAATCCCTACCTTAATTTTGAATGATCAGGAATGAAAATCTGATATCCATACTTTTTATATTTACAGATAACATTGCTTAGAAACGTTGTACCTGCATGAGCAGTGCTAGTGCTCTTGTGTAAGCACAGGAGGGTTTGGCCTGTAACATGGTTCAACTGATTATTTCCCACAGCTCCTTGCTACTCCACAGTATAATTAGGATAATACTGAATCAGCTACATTACTAATACAATTCATTCTAAAGAGTGCACAGTGAATTCCCACAGAAGAATTCAAACACAAGAAGAAATGAGTTTCTCAGATGAAACTGGAAACCTGAAAGCAGCTGTAGGTGCTGCACAGATTCCAGAAAGCACAGCTTTGTCATGCAAACTGTTCTCCAGCTCAGTGTCACTAACACATAAGCAGAGCAAAATGCTCACACTGACAGCACAAACTTAGCAGAAACTCCAAGTTTTTTTTTTAAAAATGCACGTTTTTGCAGTGTTATTTCACAGTATGCAAGCATAAGTCATACAGCTCCCAGTGGCACTATGCACGCTCCAGGCATGTTTGACATTAAGGGGCCTCGTTGTTGTGGAAACCAAATCCCATAGATTAATTAATGCTCAGCATCCAGAGCCATCCCTCTTCCTCTCTGCCTCCCTGCCCCCAATTAAAAAAAAAAAAAAAAAAAAAAAAAGCAACCAAAAAAAACCCCCCAAAACAAAAACAAACAAACAAAAAACAACCAGCACAGGGGGTAGAGCTTTTTATGTCACAGAAGAATGTCAAAGCAAAAAGAAGCTCTCAGTTTACTCACAAATGTCGATCACAACCAATATGTAAAGAATAAATGTGAAGTGTTAGTCCCTCAATGTTTATAAAATGAAAAATATAAGACC
The DNA here is from genome assembly GCF_023343835.1 of Lagopus muta. Classification (NCBI taxonomy): domain Eukaryota; kingdom Metazoa; phylum Chordata; class Aves; order Galliformes; family Phasianidae; genus Lagopus; species Lagopus muta. The sequence goes on from NC_064436.1 coordinate 30,343,386, forward strand.
ATTTCAATGAGACTAATTTTGCATTCTATAGCAGTGCCAAACTACACCCAATAAAGTAATGCAAGAAAGAGAGTTCAGTGAAATCTCCAAAATCTCTTTATAATTAAATAACGTTTATCCAAGTCTTCCTTTTCACTTTCAACGTGCAGATGTACAAACTGCTAGCATTTTCTTTCAGGTGAACTATTCAAGTGACTGGCATTTTCATGTCAATGAAAATTGTGCAATTCATCTGCACAGTGAATTGCAGAATTTGAACAAAACTGATTTAGCATTGATTTAGTTTTCTTTCAGTTGACATCAGTTCTGATCATTTGCATCCCTTGCATGCATCCCAGTTTACATGAAGAAATGAGATTAAGTGACAATACACATGCACGTAGATGCTCACTACATAAATGCCACTATAAAAAAGAAGAATGTGCCGGACAGAGAGGTGACATAAAGGAGAAAAATGACTAGAGCCATTACAAGTAACATTTTGGAATTACCTAAATCACAGTTCCAAAACAGTTTTAGGGCCACAGGTAAAAAAGTACTTCAAATATTCACAGATTCAATTGATGCTTTTGAAAATCCACTGTCGTAAGGATCTGCTTCTGCAGGCATCCAGGTTCTTTTAAAAGCCTGGTTATGGTGACTTTGAGGAACTCTTTCTCTCATTTGTTTCTCAAAATATTTTTGTCAGCTAGAACACAAATCTAGAAGGTGTACAATACTGAGAAGATCTTTAACAAGCAGAGAGTACATAGTGTGAGTGAACTGCTAACATAACATATATGTAAACCAAATAGGTATAAGCATTTATTATTCTTTTCTTTTCCCCACATCACAAGAGATTGTTATGGATTACTGAACATGCCCAGATATGCTGTTTTCATGATACAAGACAACTGAGTCATCTCACAAAAAAAGAGAGCTCTTTCTCCAATTCATAAAGAGACTTCAATGAAATAGAGATAATTTCTAAAAGTAAACATATTTCCTGTGGGACAAAAAACGTACTTTGATAGTTAAACAGTGGTGAGAGCTCTCACATGTTGCTCAGCTACTGAGCAAACCTGGTGACTTCAATAAGTTCTCTACAGTTTTCAAAATCAAGCCAAAAATACAGTGCCAAATGTAGCATTACAGTGTTAGTTTACAACTCTTGCCCTTTAAATCTGGCACAACTCCGAATTTGTTCGCACTGCATTTAAAATACTAAAAATACCTTTGAGATGATTAATGGCTCCCCGTTCTCCAGTCCGCCCTTCAGTGTGAATCCCCATGGAGCGCCTCCTTGCAGCCGCGCCTCCAGGTAGACGTATCTTCCTCTATGGGTTATGCTGCTCTCTGAAGATGATAGGCTGGTGTTAATATTGTCCAACATCCTCAGCTATTCTATCACATACTCAGACAAAAAACCGACTCCGGAAATCACAGAATAATAAAGCAGCAAATTAAACTCCCCGGAAGGCCACGAGCCATCCCCAAACACGTGAAACAAGAAACGTCTGTGATGGAAAATCTTTCTTCAGAGCTGGAGTCCAAGGTGATGGGTTAAAAAATGTTTCCCACCAGCACTTCTGAATGCTGTTTCTCCTTTGGAACTGCCACTTTTTACTGCTGTTGCAGCACTGTGCTTTGCCCATTTCCAGGTATTCTGAACATGACGGCTTTGTAAAGATTTCTCTTCCTGTCCTCGGTCTATCAATTTAAGTTTTTCAGTATGTGGGCAACAAAAGAAAAATCAAGCTTACGCATTTAAAAGCCATTGGCCAGCAAATTGCCAAAATCCAAACGAATGCTTCATTTGTGATTGATTATCAGTCTTTTCTTCCTTTCTGCGTGCCATTTACCATTACAATGGCCTTTTTGCCTCAGGCCACTGCACTAAAAGAATGAAAGCGTCTTCTTCCTCTCACGCTCTGTTACATTGTCCGCTTACTACACAATTCTTTGACTTGTCAAAAAAAAAAAAAAAAAAAGCAGCTTGGGAAACATAAGAGAAAAAGTCCATTCCAAAAATTATTTTGAGGGGTTTCAAATGTGAAATAACCCCACATTTATTGGAATAAGACGATGCAAAAAAGTCTATCAGCAAAACAGGAGAAGTAGGTGAAATTAATCCTTTGGGAAATATGTTAAGACGATAGCTGAGCTCTTTTCATTCTCTGTGCTCTCTCCGATGATCTGCCAAAGCTACTGCAGCAACTGCTGCTATGAGAGAGGGCGAGGAAGTGAGCGAGAGAGAGAGAGATGGATTAAGGCAAGAAAAGCAGTGCTGCCCAATCGTGCACATCAAGCAGGCAACACTAAAATGCAGTGTGCAAAAGCTGAGGCTCACCCTTTTATTATGCCTCCAAAACCCACATCCTTCTGTTGTATTTGTGAAGGAATTGTAACAATGCAAACTGCCAGCTGCTGAAAACACAACAGACCTGCTCCAAATCAGCACAGCAGAGCAGTACTAAAAATTTCACTCTCATAAGTGTTCTTCTTCCACATGGTACCCACTGACTTCACTAAACATGTCGTTTCCTCCAAACACTGCACTGTCACTGAGTGAACACAAGAAATCTGTGCTTTCCCCATATGTTGAAAAAAGAATCAGCAGTGAAAACTTTGGATGTTTTTATGAATGCAGGCAGTCACCGCTGACTATGCAGAGTTTAAGATTTTGAGCGCATCTAATATTTTATCTACACATGTAGGCTCTCTAGCATTTGTCTCATTGCTTTAGCAGACGTTGACTTTACTCCTAAAATATATCACTAGAGGTGTTCACAAAAACTTCCATTTTATATCTGTACTTGAACAGGATGATGAAGAGGGCAGCCCACAGACCACCCCCTTTCCTGCTTGTGTAGCTGAATAAACAGATACCAGCCTGTGCCTGTAAGGTGCCTGCACTTTTGATCTCACAGCACCTGGGATGCACATCACTTCTCCTCCCAGCTTTGAAAGCAGTGAAGAGTTTGTGTTAATAAACCTATAATGAACTCTACTGCTCTCAGACCCTGGAAAGCTTAGAGCTGCAAATCTCAAGCAAGAAATCTATTTACATTTGTTCATGCCCTTCATGCTGCTGCATTCCCATTCCTTTTAAGATGTCACAGTTGCCCTACAGCCTTTTATTTGCCCTATTTATCCCAGCTCTCATCCCTGATAATCAAGAGGAGGAATATAGAAAAGACACCTTTCTCTTTCTTTTTTAGCCCCTGCTTATACTGAGCCCTGTACTCTCCAATTCCCTCCCAGGGCCTGATTTTTCATTTGCTTCACATCATGGTCAGTCTTACAGCTTCTTTTTATCCAGAAATCATCCCTCAGTTTGCTTCAAATCAGATTTCAAGTACTCCTAGTGTTTCACTGTAAAAACCCTCATTCCAAGTCACCACAAAGAGCAATTCATTTTGGTTCCTCTGCAGGCCTTGCTAAGGCTCCAGGAGCCATCTCTTGGGGCCATACATCCTCCTATCCATAACCATCAGAACTATTTAAGACTGCAAGAACATGCCAGCGTATTAACAAGACAAAGAACTCTGAATTATATTCACTTCCAAGAAAAAATATTGGTCATTGTATCTAATGCCTGCTGGCACCTCATATTCAGTAAGAGCTGTTTTTCTCATGGTGCTGGCAATGGCTGATGAGTAACTTACAATCACCTTTTCTGAGGTACTTTTTCTTCTACTCCACAACTACAGTTCCTTTTGGGTGCTGAATACAACACACTAAATATAAAATCATTTTTGTCAATAACACCATCAAGTTCATCACCATTTCAAGTGCAGAGTTTTCTCCCCCTTGTGACAGATACGCTCGACTCCTGCACTTGACATACGCCTTGCTCAGTCTTATGAGCCACAGTAGGCCTTGATGTGACTGTTCCTTGAAATACACAGTGCTTGAATAGTAGAATGGCTGGTGGACGCTCACGACTATGACCATAATCAAAGAGGATTGAGCCCTAACGCAGATGACCCACTGAAATCTCCCATGAAAACAAAGAATAATTGAGGAGTCAAAACCAACATGATAAGATTTTAAGTTTGACTATGAGACACTTTTTGCTATAAAGACATCAGTTGGAGAAAGCCCAATTTGAGCTATCTGTGCTGAAGCAGCAGGCTGTGCAGCAGTGATTTCCTTCTGAACTGGGATGCCTCTCAAGATTCCCCCATTGAGGTTGAGAGATCCTTACTAACTATGCTTGTTGATGAGTGCACCTTTAACCTTTAATGTATTTGATTTCTGTTAAGATTTAGCAACTTAAATGTGCAGTAGCCTTACAACTGTGATTCTTGTCACCATAACAGATTAGTGATATTAGTCATACTATTATTATACAACATATCAACATATTAGTGATATTAGATATAGTGATATTAGTAATAAACCAAATGGCTGCTGTATGACTAGAACTGTGTGTTTAGCATCTCCTGCAACACCCCATTGCCTTTGCATTTGTTAATGCTTTCAGTCATCTCTATCATACCAGTTCAGCTCTAAAAAATATTAACATAAACGTACTTGCATACATCAGAAACCCATGACAAGCTAAAGAAAATGGTCTGATCAACAGCCCCCAAAGCATTGGCAGATACTGTTCTGCTTCCTCAGCAGTATCTCATTCACGTGGGAGTTAAAAATCTGTCAGTTACTCACAGATCTCAATTCCCATCTTGTCGAGAAAACTGCCTTTTTCAAATCTAACCTCCCCATTGATGCCCACAGAAACCCACAGATTTTTTTAACTCCAGAGATTATAGCAAATCTAGGCCCACCCCTCTAAATTGTAACCTTCTGCCAGATTCAGCACAAACAAACCCAGTGCACAATAACTTAAAAACACACAGCCACTATTGATAAAGAAAGCAGAATTAACAAAATACAGACGAGCACTTCTGGGCACGAGGCTAGAGCTAATTCTTCTCATTAATAGATTTCAGTGTTGAACACAAACCAATATTCATCGGTCACCTACATATAACTATTTTGAAATCTTAAACATAAACCCTTATTCCCCCACCTTGCTTCTGGCTAGAAGCTCACATAACACAAGTACAAATGCACTTTTTTTGCCAGAAGAAAGGAATTCTCTGATGAGCTCCTCTCAGAACAGAGCTGAGAGCTCTGTTGTTGGGACCCAGAAGAGACCTGGGTTCAATAAAGTACTGCTCCCCCCTCCCCCTCCCACACACACACACACAAAGCTTGAATAAACTCCTGCTAAAGCAGGAGAAATCGTCATCATTTTCACTTTTTAGAGTTCAAGAACATACCCTATATTTATCATCAACAAAAGCATTGTCTCCTCTCTGATGGCTGCCCTGACTTTTACTGAACTCCTTTTATTCCAAGTTTGTTTTGCAAATGAAGAAGTTCGCTGGAGCAATACTGCCCCCATCTGCTGTGCTCTGGGTAACACAGGTTTTTAACAGAGTCGTGAGTTTAAATGGTTTCTATTGACTTAAATGCAAACATTTTTCAGATTAATTAACAAGCATTTGCTTTTCAGAAAGGAGGCAAAAATTCTGATAAGTATTCAGAAAGTTATTAATTCTGAGTCTCTGAGCTGGCGAGTCATCAGGTTAATTCTAGAAATCAAAGAGAAAAAGTTCAGCTTCTACATTTTGTACATATGCTACTGCATTTTTAGCTGCTAAATTAAACACGACATCTTGTTCAAATAAATATTCCTCCTATTTAGCTCAGAGGAAGGAGGAAGAAAATTTATGACTTACCTCTCAAGTCTTATTTTCCGTGATTATGTGATTTATATTAAAAAAAAAAAAAAAAATACAGCCCTCATCTGTACCAAAGAGACTTCTGAGGAGGAATAACACACCAAAACAGCTCAGAATTGGACATCTGAAGGGCAGAAGTGTAAATGATTTGTCAGAAAATCATCCATACAAGCATGCTGACAATGAGTTCAGGATGAGCTGCTTCTTTCTTGCCATGTTCTTGTTTTGCTCCAGCATAACTCTCTTGGCCTTGGAGGAGTGATTCTGTAAAGGATAAAGGGCCCACTCTTTTATTTTTTCAAGCACAAACCATATTTATTTTTATTATTAATTCCACCCTTTTAATGCAAAGAAGTGAACAAATAGCTAGGTTTTATAAAGGTATGCAGCCAGATATGTCATCAGAAACAGGATATCTGTGAAAGCGTTACAGAAAAGAGAAAAGCTATGCATGTGCATATATATATATGTGCATTTATATATATATATATATTTATATATTTATATTTTTATATATATATATATGCACATGCATGTATATGCCAATCGGCCCTTGAGGACAACTGGCAAAAGTCTTTTTAGCAAATTCAGGAGCACAAACTTTAACAGCAGTACATCTAGGTTCTGGACCACTAATGGAGTAATTCTGATAGCAAAGAATCAAGATTACCAATGTAAATGGAACAAAATGTGTGCCAAATTGCCAAAGCCAATTTCTGACTCCTGGATGAAATGCATGCCAACCCCTCGCTTCACAGTTACAAATTGTTATGAAAAATACTTCGGGTTTCTATATTTCAAACACATGACCTCAGTACCCAGTCCTTTGGTTCATAGGTTCCAACCACCATAGAAAGAGAAAGGCTGCATTTTGCACACTCTCTTATAGAGGAGGGGCCATTTATTGAAGCCTGTGTGTTCACCCCTGAAGCCAAGTCCAGGGCAGAGCACTCAGCCAACCCACATCCTTTACTGAGGTGATCCACTGGTGACTTTGTGCCTGCTCTCCCACCTGGAGCTGAAAATACCAGTCAGATATATCACATATGTCACCTTCAAGAACAGAGAACCATTTTTAGCTCTGAAGAGACTGGTGCAAAAGTCAGCAGGCTTTGATTTTATTAGTGAACTGTTTCTGGCAGGAGGCTTTTAGTGCTCTGAGCCTTCCCTCGGATGTGAGGAAGCTTCGTCACCACTTCTCTCTTCAAAGCAATTCTCTGACGGAACGCAGTCAAAAATCCAAGCCCTTCCCTGCCCCCTCCTCACTTGAGAGGATTTTTACCTCCAGACTCGAGCTCGCAGCCATTAACCTACCTGCACTTCCCACAGAGGGAAGGCACCCACCGCTTGGAGTCGCTCTCGAGCGGCCATTTTGTATCTGAAGCACGAGGCGCGGGCGCCCTCCGGCGGCGCTGAGGAGAGGCGGGCGGAAGCGGGAACGGGGAGGAGGCGGGAAAAGAGATTCTCCTCACAGCGAAGGAGGGGCTTTTCTGAAGGGCAGGTAGCTGGCGTCTGGGCTGACAAAGTTAAGAAAATAAACAACAAAACACCTGGGAGGAGACACGTGGAGGGCTTAGAGAGGCTGAGGGGGATCAGGATAGCCTCGTGCAGGTGTGTGAGAGTTTTTGAACTTTGAGGGGCTGTTGCGTGGGGTTGGAGGCGTTGTTTAAACAATAAGGTAGCATTTCTGGTACTTGGGATGGGGTTCTGAATAAAGGCTTTAGTTTTTGTCCATGACGTGCCCTCAAGATGTGTTGGAGGTGTTATTTTTCCTCAAGTTCCATTTTGTTAAATGTGTCTGATGATATTGCTGCTGCAGCTCTCTCTGGCCTGCTCAGTCTGCCGGAGTACCTAAGAAAATGCAAATTAGGCCAATTAAGCCCCCAAACTCTCTAAGCAATCATTTTTTTCTCCCTCACCTTCCCTTGAGGAATAAGATGTTTAAAGAAGTGCAAATGTAAAAGGGTAACAGCCACCTAATTGTGGGTTAAAAACTTAACAGACAATACTACCAAGTGTTTATAAGATCTGTGTTCATCCAGTCAAAACAAAGAATAAGACTTTATAAAGGGGAGGAACCAACTGCCTCAGTCTCCCTGAATTCCTTCTAATCTAAGTTAGAGGAACAAAATTCATTTTTATGGCATAAAGTTATTTCTTAATATGCCAGAAAATAATACAGTAATAAATGTAAGGACAGTTCTTTTTCTTCACAGTTTGCTGTAAGAAGGAGCAAGAATATCCAGGAATTAAGATAGCATATATATATTTTTTTCTTAGTAGAGAAATTCTGTATCTGGTATCTGTTATTACATGAAACATCATGTTTACTGAAAATGAACAATAGAATGGCCTGGGTTGAAAAGGACCACAATGATCATCTAGTTCCAACCCCCCCTGCTATGTGCAGGGTTGCCAACCACCAGACCAAGCTGCCCAGAGCCACATCCAGCCTGGCCTTGAATGCCTCAAGGGATGGGGCATCCACAAAATGGAATGAAACAGATTCCGATGTGATAAATTGCACTAATCACTGCAGTCTGTGTGCTTTGTGTCCAAAGTGGAATAAGTTCTTCCATATGGCAATAGGGTTTCTGCACAAGTACCGGGATATAGTAAGGCCTTATGATAATGAACCTGCGGGAGTGGAACAATTCAGTACTGGAGAAGTCATGTTTGTGAAATTCAATGATTTAACTGTTCTGGTATAGGATTGTTTGTTTGTTTGTTTCCTTTAAGATGGTGGTTGGTTTTAATGTTTTTTATGCATAGTTCTGTACCTAGTATTTCAAAGCTTCTCTCAAAGAAGGATCATTAATGAGCTTCAGAGGTAATGATAAACTGAGATGAATGGGGATGATTATTTTTCTTTTCTGAAGCCTCGATTTGCTCTGATGAATCAAACGAGTGTGATCTAGTTAATTCTGTCTGTATCTGGTGACAGACACATAGAAGAATGGTCAGGCTAAATGTGCTAGGTTCTGTATCCCAACTACACATTTTTACACTAACTTTGCTGTTTTGATTTTTTTTTTTTTCCACATCAATCTAGTATATTTAATTTTCTGTTTTATTAAATTTATATATATATATTCCAAGCAGTACACTTTTTATCAAAAAAGGAAAGCAGTTGAGAAATCTCCTTGACTGTCCAACTGAAGATGACAAAGGAAACACTCTGTAAAGTCAAAGCTCTGAGAAGCAAATAGGCTGATTTGGAGACTGCTGAGAGAGCCATGTCAAATCTTAGAGCATGTCTGAAGGACAAGGAGGGAGCCCTTGAGGTTACCAGTATTTGTGCTGTGTGCAGCTGGAGTGTGAAACAGCTACAGGTGGTTGAGAAGAAAAGGATTATTCAGGTCTTCCAAAAGCAACATAAGTCAAATTGTTGGAGTGGCTCAGATGGAGAAAATACAGCTTTCTAAAGAAATCAGTGACTGGAAACTTAAAATAGAAGAATTTAAGGTCTGTAAATGTTACTGTATTTTTCTGGCAGACTGTTAATATTTCCTTCTTTAAAATCTGCATCTTAGTGTGCTAGCAGCATCTGGTTATAAAGTAAATTTGAGAATATACCTTGAATCCCAGCAATACCAGATTAATTTGTGGCTAGAAAAGAGTAATATTGCCATATTTCCATCAAAAATGAGTATTTTGTGGGTTTAAAGCAGTTACCAAAAGGCTTGTGAAAGCTGGGCTTAGCAAGCTTCCCTCAGTGTTAGTATGGTCCACATGAGTAGCAAAACAGGAAAAGCAAAGTGTTACTGAGAAGCAGCAGGCAGCCAGCATTCAGAATTCCAAACTGATGGCACTATTTATAACTGATAATTTCTCAAACAAAAATTACTTAATGTGGTAGCCTTGGGTCAGCAGCTTCTGAACAACTCTGCTCCACGTAGGGAATGTCACACACTTCTGTGTAGCTGAATATTAGGAGTGCATATGGAGGTAGCACTACAAAAGGATGGAAATCATTTTGATGTCATACACCTGGTAAGGTTAAATATGCTTGTAAGGCCATCAGTTCAGACTCTGAAGCACTGTTTTTGCCTGGATTAGCCATTTTCATATAATTGAAATAATGTAATGTGATTTTCTACTCTGTGTTTCTTTCATGCTCCAAATTGTTTTCTGACAAATAAGATTTAAGGTAATAATGATGTTTGCACATCTTTGTGGTCAATTTATATATATATTGTTTTTTATTTTTATATGAGTACATTGCAAAGCAGGAGAAAGAATTGAGAATACATCAAATGGAGGTCACACTGAGCAAGTTAGAATTGGATGAAGTTAAGCTGATAAACATGCCCTGAGAGATTCCATGCATTTTATGATATGAAACTGGAAAAAGACCAGTTAATGAATGAGCTGAAAGCCAGTTGAAGTATGCTAGCTGTCCTTGCAGGTTGTAGCCCCAGCTTGGCTCATCTCAGATAGTTGCTAAATTGAGCTAGTGTTAAAAATAAAATGCAGCTTGCTTGATGACTCCAAATATGGCTGCTGGTACAGCAGAAGATTCCCTTCCAGTATGGGATGGTCAGATTGCTTCAGGGGAGCCGTGGTATGGTTTTCTGGCGCAGAACAATGAAGACAGAATCCTTATTGCAGCCTCTCACTGCCCTTGGCAACAATACTTGACTCTAGAAACCAAAGAAGCAGATTTAGTGAAACACAGGATAGGGATGTGACCAGTTTTTTCCGTGTGTTATTTACCAGTGTTAGTGGCTCCTGTTAGCCATCTGCGGTCAAACTGCAGTGGAACTTGCATGATAGTGTTATAGTGTTGTTTAAAAGCTTATATCCTAACTCCGTACACTGTTTTCACAGCTAATGTATGGGAAAGCAGATCAGGGTTCCACTGGAACCAAGCATGTGCACACACAGTTGTCCATGCTCAGCACTTTCTGGGGTATGAGTCAGCCAGCTCTGAGTTTCTCAGGATGAGGGAAATTTTAGAGTATGATGTTACATTTGCCTTTTTTTGGTTGAGCAATGTGTTGCTGGCCATATCTGCCTCCTGTATTTTGATCTGACTGGCATGTAAATCCTAGGACCCTACAGATGAGCTGCTGTTCTTCCAGGAGGAAGAATAACTTCCTACTGCTCAGTGTTTTGGCACTTTAGGGTGCAAATTCTGCATGTAATCTTTCTCATTGTTAACGTTTCAAAGTTAAAGCTATCTCTTGTATCTGTGCATCCACAGCACCTTAGTAAGCATACCTTTGCCTCGGGGTCAGTTGTAAATAAGCACGGGAATGGTGCCAGGTTTTATTTTAAAACTGAAGACAGAAATCTGCTAGAGAGATAAAAGCAATCTGACAAAGATTTTTATTTTGGCTTAGAGCTAGCTTTCCTATTGAGTGCCCAACAAAAATTAGTTACTAAATCTTCCCATGCCGCTGTTTAAAGAAGGAAGAGTAACTATTGTAACTATTTAACATTAACTATGTAACTATTTAGAAGACAGGTTAACATTGTTACCGACCATCCATTTTACAGCCTTCAGCATAGTTCAGTTCAGTTTTGCCTCATTAGCACAGTTGAATTGTCAAATCCCAAAGATATTCAATAGGTCTAGAGCTGTCCCTGACAGGATTAGCTCCCTTCTGTGGTGTTATGGTGTGCATATTATGGCCAGTGGGATCACATAACCAGTTGGTTGCCGCTTTAATCTTATCATGAGAGGCGTTTAGATATCTTGCATTTCAGTATTTCCACACTGCTAATAATATACAAATAATGGATCTGTATATACACATTGTTGTTGTTTCTTATTGAAAAGAAAACACTGTTGTATACACTTCAGTCACTAACAGGCTTATGTCTGAACACATAGTAAGTACTCTGAAGTGTTATGAGAATTGAGTGCTGCATCTTGTAAGAACTGACTACAAGAGAGGGGTTGTTGCAGAGGGCTTACTGTCTGGCACCTGCTTTTTTTTGTTTGGTACGATTAACATTCTTCCATAAGAGCTGCAGGGCGCAGGATGCTCGGCAGCTTCTGCTTCAGGCAAACGGCAGCACATAGAGCCTCTCCCCTGCCTGTACTCCGCTGCCCTGCCACCTTCCCAGAACTTGGCCAGCTGTACTCCTCACGTGAGCACCTGACTCACGGTGTGAATGGGATGTTCCAAAGATTAACAATGGCATGAAATTTCTGAATGGGAAAGTGCTTGGTGGCAGTGTCCAAGAGCAGTGTGTTAGCACTGAAGATTAAGTCATGTTCTGTCACTTATCCATTGCGGGCTCTCAGGTCTTTTTCTTTGTTAGTTACATTTATAAAAGAGAAGAAAAAAAAAAAAAAAAAAAAAGTAGATTGTAATAGCAATTCATTATTTCTATTACCAATAACATTATAAACTAAAACAATTGAAGGGACTGATTTGTAAGCACTTTATTTTTTACTTTTTTGTTTTATTGCTTTTCTTATTGTCAGTCGCTTGTGTTTGGCGGTGTTTTTACTACCTATAGTTCCCAATAAATCTGCAATCTTATCTGCAAGGTACGCAGATAATTTTTAGTTTTTTTTCTGATACATCCTTTCTAATGTGATACAAACATTTGTATCAAAAATTAAAAGACAGTTAATTCTGTGAAATTCCTTCAACATCAAGTGCTCTCATTTTGTTTGCTGAGAGTTAATCAATCAATTTATGCTTTAGATGGCAGTGCAGGAAGAAGGACTGAAATGAGTGTGAGTGGGTGTGTAATACTGTGGTACAGCACTGACAGGTTGTGAGAGAATTTGATTCAGAGTCTGCTTAAATCTCCTTGGTTCCTACATAAATTAGTCATTCTTTAAAAAATGAACTGGCCCGAATGCTTTTGAAAGACCATACCTTAGTTGTAGTTTGGTTTCTTAGCAGGAATGTGGAAAAGACAGATCTGATCTGACTCAGAATCACAATGATCTGTTTTTGAACTGATGATCCGTTCTCAATATAAGCTTTGCTTAAATTGCTATGCTGCCATTGTAAGTAATTTGTTTTAGTAAAAACGTTTCAGCAAATGTTTTAGCAAAAGGTGCCAGTTCTGTGCACAGGTGAAACTTGTTAGCGGGAGCAATGCTTTGAGAGTGTAAAATGTAAAAATCTGGAAAATGCAGAGTAACTTCATAAAAAGAATGCTTTTAAGCATGCCTTTGCCTTAAGTCCTGATTAGTAAAACAAAATGATGTTGCATTTTGTCCCATATGTACTCTGAGATGATCAAGTGGTTTGTGTTTGCAGATAGCTCAGCTGTTGTAGGAAAAATTGCCTAAAAGACACTCTGAGATACTGGTATTTTTGTCTTTAAAGCTGTATTTGCCCATTATACATTGAGTAACACGTGAGCTCTCAGGTTAAAAAGGAGATGGCAGAGTTGTCTTATGAAAGTAAACTGTCAGTTCTGAGTGCTGGAAAAGCTAGTGGCTGTATGAGAAAAAAATGCTCTCATAATTAAAACCTTACTATGTTTTTGTCTTTGCAACAATAGTAATCTTTTTACAATGTTTATTTAAAACACTGCTGTTAGCCATATTCTCCTTTAGTCATATCTAGAGTTTTTATGTATTGCTGTCCTTCTAGAGGAGTGTGATCAGATTTAGACAGTATTTTGACAGTCTTAATGTTGACATGATTTCTTCTCCCTCACTTATTAATTAAAGCTACCGAAACCAACCAGGAAGCATAAGATGCTATTTTACAAGAAAACTGACCTTAAAGTTGAGCTAGAAGCTGTGGAAGCTTTCAGCTATTGTTTGCCTAGTGCCTGATATACTTTTTTGTGTTTTTATTTTCACTTAGAACTGCTTCTGTTTATGTAAACATCCTTTCTCTCATTGTGAAAGCAGGCAACTTTTTATTAACAAACAAATGATAATGGCACACTGCGTTGAAAACCCAATGCAGCACAAATTCTAGTGTTTGTAATGCAGTACAAATAAAGTAGTAAATTTACTATTACTTCCTACTTTGACTATGGCTGTCATAGATAAGACATCTGGTGGAAGCATGACAATTGGTAGTGTCATTTGTCAGCCTGTACTAATTGCTTATTGCCTACATTCTCTGTAGTGTCAATGGGAGAAACTGTTCTTTTCTACATACAGTTGCAAACTTATATGGCTCAGACTGGAAAAAATGTGTTTAGGAGAATTTTTCTCTCTTACTGCAGTGTTCTGTTTCAGAACTGACAAGAAAATTCTACACTAAATCACGCTACTTAAATTACAAGGCTTGCTGTCAAAGTGCATGGCTGTCATAGTCCCGTTGGTAGTGCTAGCTGTTATGTTCTTCCTACATCTTTCTGCACAGAGATGGTGTAAATATACAATTGCTGTGCAAAATGCTTCTGAGTAAGGTTTGCTGATCCTGAAGAAAGCACGCAGAGGCAAGCTAATATTCGTCAGTTTAATACAGAGGAACACACGTTATTTTGTTACTTAGATGGAGGGCTTCTACCAACACAAATGGTGAATGAAGTGCTGGCACAGAATGTTTCTAGTTGGCTTTGCAAGAGATGAGATTTTGTTGATTATCTCTGATGAAAGCTGTGATTAAGCTGTCTTTATTTGTTACTATTTATTTACATTTTTTCTCTTGTATTCCAAGACTTTAGTTGGGAGTTGTACTGTATTGAAGCTGTATGTTAGAATATGATGCCAAATGGCAAGTGTTTGTGATGAAGAAAGATTGCACTTTGTTTCAAGCAGGCTTAGCAGGGAGTATTTGACGCAGATACAGATGGAATAGCAGAGTTGCCTATGAAAACTGAGCATTTCTACTAAAGGTCAACACTAAGTCCAGTGGAATTTTATTCTCTGGAAACTTCCAAGTGCCTGCCAGTACTGTACTTAGAATCAGTTTGTCTGTTATTTGGAAATAAATCAATGATCCATTTCTGTTCTCTCATCACTGTACTCTAAGAATTTACAGTGCCTGAGAAAATACATAGAGCTAAACCTGGAAAAGAGAAGTATGTACATTTGTGGTAGTCATCTGATGTCATTAGATGGAATATGGGTTAGAAATCACATTCCTGATAACTGGAAATTGACCTGAAGAAGCTGGATGTAAGCTCTGTTTTGTCAGTAAGGAAAACTGCAGTAGCGTTAGCTGTCAAAATTAGAAGTTTATGAAGTATTTTTCCTTCTTCGTGACTGCAGATTATTTGTACAGAATTCTGTCCTTAATTTTCCAGATATGCCTTATTTCAGTGATCGAAATTCACTGAAATTCTATTAAGACTTTTGTTAATGAAATTGTATCAAAATTTTACTGTGGTTTTTTTTCCCTTGAGTATTAGGGTATGGCTGCATACCATTCATTTTCCTCTACTTAAAAAAGCAGCTTATCTTCAAAAAGAAGTACAATGTAGCAATCCTAATAGCAAGGCTTTTGCTGTGACACTGGCAGCCACATGTCTTTCCCCGCAGGGAGACTGTGGCTAGAAACTCTGCTATTGAAAGCAGTGTGGAACAGGATTCTTCTGGTCGGTGAGAAGTGATCTCACTTAGATGAGCTTCCTGCTTCTCAAAATACCCATTTGAAATTCAATTTCTAAAGCTTTCTTAAAACTGCATCAGTCATGAACTCATTTATTTTATTCATAATGCTAAAAGCTTGCTGGGAAGTAAAGAACAGAGCTGTAATGTTTATTTCATCCTTTTAAGTAAGAATTCTGGAACTTGATTACATTTTTTTGCCCAAACAATTACATTTTCATTTACATATATAAAATCTAGAGATTATATGAGAGCTTTACATTCTCAGTGTAGAAACTAGTTAGCCTTACCAAAACTTAGCCTAATTTTTCCAGAACGCAAGTTTTGCCATCATCTTGCTTGCAGGGATCTTTTGTGCTCAGGCACTGCATACCTTCAGTCCCAAGATATGATCTTGCCCTTCACATCCTCTATTAAAGTTTCCACTGGCCGCATTTAAGGTGAGTTCACCATTAGGTAACATTGTTCTGTTGCAAACGAGGTCCAAGGAGGCTGATACCAGCAAGCTTAAATGGGCATCTTCTGTGATAGTCATTTGTGAGTAGTGATAATCTTGTGTAATTAGCATGCAGAATACTGCCAGTTGGGGTGGCTACGTTTTCTGTGATTCTGTTAGTATTAAATGGGGAGGTTGGTGGCCCTGCATGTGGCAGGGGGGTTGGAGCTTCATGATCCTTGAGGTCCCTTCCAACCCAGGCCATTCTGGGATTCTGTGATTCTAAGTTGCCCATATCCTGTATTTAAGTATCTAAATACTGATGAGCTTTTGAGAGGAATCTGGTAATCACGGATTCTTCTAATTTTATTGAAAGCGCTGGGTAGTCAGCCATATTTAAGAAGTGGTGATGTTAATTTAGTAACCTAAATAGAAATGTTAAGGGAATAGCTTTGAAAATCAAGATTTGAAGATATTGTCTAAACTTTCTTCACCTTTGTTGCTCATAGATTTTTCATTCCATGAAGTTTCCGTGAAATTGCTTGCTGTATGGGAACTGCTGAGTCACGGCCTGAACCTCTGATTAATCACCTGAGGTGAGCCATGAGTCAGCCAGAGGAGCACAGGTGAAGGTAATTCTCCTGTGCTGCCGGAAGGGGTGGAGCCTGGCTGCCCCCCTCCTGGACCTATTTAAGAGCTGGCTACCAGAGGGGAAGGATCTCTTCTGGAGATCCTCCTCTTTTGGTATCTTCTAGTGAGCTCAACCCAAGGGTAAGCTCTTCTACTTATTCTCTTTTGTGATCCTTGTTTGCTTTGCCTTACTCTTTTGATTGTATTACAATTATAACATCTTGATATCTACTGATTATACACAATTGTATTGTGATTATAACATCTTGGTTATACACTTGCAGATGCTGATAAATCGTTATCCTGTAGCATTTAAGCCACTGTTCTTCAGAGATAAGTTAGATCTCTTCTGTTTCTCCTGAGTTACTGCTGTGTACCTTTTAAAACTTTTAAATAATTAAGTACATACTGTTAGCATTCCAGCAAACCTTCTACAACATCCAGGGATTTTCCTGGCTTCCAAAGTAGCTGTAAGCATCGTTTTTTCATAGAAGACTCAAGAAGTAATTATACAAAGAAAATTTGTTAGAAAGACCCAGAATTCTGTTCAGGATGTCCCAGGAAGGATAGTAGGAGTAAGAAAACAGACTGTGAGAATAAACAGAGGAGATTCACAGTAAATCTTCCTCTTGATTTTGCATTCAACCTTTCTTTATGTAAGCAGTGCTTACCAAAGACATGAAAATATGTTGCATAATCTGTTGATTGCATGTTTGTATGCATAGCTTGCCTTTTTTCCTATGACTCTGCCAGAAATGCGAAGTGTAGCAATGATTTAATGTAAAGGAAGAAAAAGGCAGACCTGTGCATCTTTTCTATTTCTTATACCTAAGTAATGAGATCCAAGTCAGCAGAAACATACAAGGAGAATTAAACTGTTATGAGCTACAATATTCCCGTCAGCCTTGGTTGGAAGTGGACACTGAGTAGTCAACAGAAATATGCAGGCACTACTTACTGTGAGGAAAGCACACTGGCCGTTTTGCATAACAGTCAATTTAACCAAAGCAATTGCTTTGCAAAAAGGCTGTAGTCTTTTTCTAACTTGGCTACTGATGGAAGGGATCTAAGAATGCAGTAAAGGGAAACCCAACCCTCCAACTGTTATAGAGACAGTGTAAACATTTGAATCAGAGTGTATGTTCAGGTATGTTCCTGCTGCTCTTTGCTTGACCATCTCCTAAGAGGTGCCATCTTCTCAGCAGCTTCTCATTACATATCTTCCCCTACAAAGTGTCTCCAGCAGAGAGATGGAGAGAAGAATCTCCAATTCACTTGCTATTAATTACACCACCTGATGGCCTTGCCACTAGCCCCAGCACCTTTGGCTCCTGCGACTGCCTGTGAGGAAGGTGGCTCTCCAGAGACTGCGGTCGCAGCTTTTATCTCTGGAAAACACAGGCTGTCACTGATGTGTTCAAGCAGATATTTTTCCTGTAATGAATGAATTATGAATAAAATACAGAAACTAGTTAATATGCTACACAAAGGGAAGGGAACATAAATGCTCTGCAGTGTGGAAGTTTAGAACTGGTAAACTTCCTTATTCAAGTAAATGTGTAGGATTTGGGGTTGCTTAGTATCAGTATTTCAATAGTAGGCAATAGAGCTGTTTAGTACCAATATTTTTGATAGCTGATCAGGTTTCTATAACAAATCTAAAAATGTCCCAGAGTTTGCTGTAAATACAGATGTAAGGCTGTGTCTTTATAGCCCTTAAGCATTACTTTTTCCTGCACTACAAAATATATAAGGATGATGAGCGTTTTCCAGGTAGACTATTAATTCTTGTCTTTGAGCCAGGCTGTCAGCTCTACTGTATTACTTCAGTTTACAGAAAGACTTCAGTGAAGGTACAGAAGGAAAAGCAAGTAGGCTACTGACTTTTCACATACTTAATTACCAAATGCCATTTGAAAAATGTTATTTCCTTCTTTCTTCAAGTCTGAAAACAATAGTTTCTCTTAGTGTGCACATAAGCATTTGCAGGTAGCAGAGTAAGAGAGATACAGAATCATAGAACCATAGAATGGCTTGGGTTGGAAGAGCCACTAAAGCCACTGAAGTTCCAACCCCCATCACCATGAGCCGGTTGCTGTCCACTGGATCAGGCTGCCCAAGGCCCCATCCAGCCCGGCCTTGAGCACCTCCAGGGATGGGGCATCTACAGCTTCTCTGGGCAGCTGTGCCAGCACCTCACCACCCTCTGAGTAAAGTGTTTCCTACTAACATCTAACCTGTATCTCCCCTCTTTTAGTTTAAAACCTTTCTCCCTTGTCCTATCACTACCAGATGGTATAAAAAGCCAGTCTTCCTCCTGCTTATAAGCTTCCTTTGGAAAGCTGCCAATGGAAGGCTGCTATGATGTCTCCTCGAAGCCTTCTCCAGTCTGAACAAGCTTAGATCCCTCAGTCTGTCTCCACAGGAGAGGTGCTGCAGCCCTCTGAGTGTCTTCATGACCTTCTTTTGGACCCATACACCTGGCTCTAAGCTAGTATTGGTGCAGCCAGAAATCTGACATTAAAAAAGACTAATTTTTCCTGCTTCTCAGCTGGGTTTGTTGTTGTTGTATTTTTAACTGAACTTTAGCATGTTTGCATTGTGCTGCTATCACATAAATGCAAGCTTTGCAGTCACTTCATCCTTTTGTGTTTTAGAAACACTGGGATCTTCTTTCTAACTGAAGAGATATATCTAAAGCAGCTGGGCTGAACAGTCATCCTGACTAGAGTATGAGTATTTTTACTCATTGGCCTTTCCTGCTTCTGGCTGGTTGGCTATACAAAGATGAGGTACATAGCTGTTAGCTAGCCTGTATTATTAATGCATGTCTAACTATTAAGAAATGCCTGTTCATTCAAGGCTACAAAACCAGGTGAAAACCTTACAGATGAACAGCCAGGGTGTGAGAGTTTACCAAATATAGTCATATTATATTTGAAACACCTGTATTCCTTAGAAAGTGTTTTTGTTACCTGCCAAAGCACTACCTGCATTCTTACATGATGTAATTTTAGATGTACTTACTTTACTAGGATCCACTTGTACATTATTCTACTCACTGGAGAGTAATTAGATTAACTACATGATGCATTGTTGCTTAGCCCCTGAACACTAATAAGCTTCAAGATCCTTAACATTCCAAACACGGCATCTGGTCGGGGTGCCATCGTGTGTTGTCATGTCCAATTATATGAAATTTTAAAGGAGGTGATGACTCTTACAGAAACTGAAAGGCAATGACAGCAATGGACTCCAAAACATTGTTTCCCACTGTGCCCTTAGAAGCATATCCTTTCCTCAACTTTGTTTTTTAAATCTGATTTGACCACAGTGACTGTGGAGAACTTTGCAGGTTCTGTTCTTGCTCCCTTTGAGCTCACTTGTAAAACTGTCGTGTATCCTGGCTATGATGGCAGAACGCCAGGTGAAATGCAATTTCTTTTCTCTGTGTTTTTTCTAGCTTCACATTCCAATCATTCCCACTTTTCCCTTTCAGGTCTCCTTGCGTGCATTTGGGAAATGGTTGTTTTCCTACATCATACAGTTCACATATGTCAGGGATCTGAATTACGTAAAAGTATTCAATTTATTTCCATGAAGTATAAGGTAAAGGTTCTCAATTTTATTCTTCACCAGTGCTAACATCCTTAGGTAGCTTGTTTTCTGTATCCTACTTTACAAATGTATATACAAATCTATAATGAGATTAGTTTTTAAAAAGCCTCTTATGTGCACAATGAGCAATCCTTTGTCGTGAGCATTGAGCCAAATGTATTGGCATTGTCCTGTAAGAGAGATTTTAAAACATATAAGATTTTGCCATTACTCCACCATTTGGCACTTGGGCTCCAGAAAGCAGATTATTTGCTGTCTGTCCATAACTGGGCTTGTCTTTCCTGCATCTGAAGAAGTGCAAACCCAAGCTGTATTTGTAAGATCTTGATAAATACAGAGTGTTAAGGGTGGAAGGGTATTAGAAAGCTCCAAGAGTCTGCTTCTGAGGTCTCAATCGTTTAAACATAAGCTGGTGTTCAGCTAATCTGTTCTTTCTTCTATTTTAAGCTTTGGCACCAATGATCAAAATTCAGGAAATGAAGATTGAGAAAGCAAATGAAAAGGAGAATAAAGCTATTAAGTGATTAAAATGAAGATTTGTATTTTGTATACATTGATGACTACTTTCATGTATGTTGTGTTTAAAATACACTTTGTTTTTAAAGATGGATAATGAAGGTTCTTGTAGTTTTGCAATCCTTACCAGGACACTCTTTACAGTTGTTACTTTTAAGTGAGCGGGAAGTACAGAAGAGTAAATATACATTTAAATACAGGCATTTCCACTGGCATACATTGCCAGTAACCATGTGCTGTGGGTGACACTGGTCACAAGGCACTGCCAACTGATTCATGTTCAAGTAGGAGTTTTCTTCCATGTATTCTGGATCTTGCACACTATTTCAGGTTCTCAAAGTTAGTTTTGAACTGGTTTGTTGGGCATGTATTTGGCATTCTAAATTAAATCCTTTCCCCTTCACCTCTATAATTAATGTTACTAGTTCCATAAATTCCAGTTAATCTGGATGTCCCAGAGCTACCAAGTGTTCCCAATTTAAGCAGGAAACTCAGCCATGGCTCCTGTTAACTTTGTAGTAAATACAGTGTTTTGAACAACATGCCTATAATTGCAAGACTGCACAGATTTCAACCTATACCACGATTCCTTCCAGCAACATGATGACTCACAAAATGATATTTTTGGTGTAATTTTCACTACCTGTTATTGTATTTGCTTTGATTTTTAGTACAAATGGGGACAGATTAATAATGCTTCCCCTTCAGAGTCTACAAAAGGTTCTCTGAAATGTCAGCTGTGGAGGCTGTTGCCTTATTAGCAAAGGACCTCTTCCCATAAGCACTAGAAAGAGCAGGATGTCCTCTTGTAATAATTGGTGTGCAAACACAGAAGAGGAGCTGAACAGTGTACCTGGGTCAGCAGGAGATGGCACTGATGCAAGATTCCTAGCTTCAGCAATTTTCTTTAGTCTGTTTTTTGAAAAGCAGTGATTGCCTTAGGTTTGTGGCAGCATAGAATACTGTGCTTGAATTTGAAGGGTTTACAGTCAATCTGGTGATTTTGTCCAAATCGTGACATCAGTAGTCCTGCAAAAGTAGCTTCATTAGCACAAGCCCATCCAGATACAATCTAGGTTTTGTTGCCTTTAAAGCTGTGCAACTTATACCCAGAATATCAAACCTCTGAGTTTGAATTTAAGGTCTCTTTGTGAGGGAAGAAGAGATCAGTGAGTTGTTCTGAAGCTGTCTTTAGTTGTTGTCAGCAGTATTTTGATTGAATTCAAGTAACTCTTGGTATTTCTCAGTCACTTTTTTTCCCCACTGGCTTTTTTTTTTCTTCCAACAGCATTGCTTTAGTTAAAACATTAAAAAGGCACCCTTACTTTCCTACAAATGGGTTGCGTTGAAAGGATAATTTATTTTAGATGACTTCTGTATCAGAGTTCATGCACTTATTTGACAGACCCACGAAGTTTTACATAGAAAAGGTGAGGTGTAGAGACTGAGACCAGCAAGTTGTAAAAGGTCAATGAAAAGTGCATTCTTGGTTGAGTTCAAGGAGTCAGTCCAAAAGTAGTTTCAAATGGCTGCAGTCTTGTGAGAATAGAAAGGAACAGGTGGAAAGATACAAATTGCCAGAGAAAGGAGATCTGCCAAGCAAAAAGCTTAACATCCTCATGCTGGAATCTGAGGAGTTGGGAACAGGTCTGGGCTTCCAGCAGAGGGACTGGGAAGGCCTAGGGGGAGATAAGGAGCCACACACACAAGGGTCCAATGTATACATCCTGGATTTTACAACACAAATAGCGCCTTGTTATTCCATGTTGTACAGGTGGATGACAAGAGGAGAGTAAGGCAAATGTTGACCGCAGCAGGACACCACAGATGGCAACCGACATACTGCAGATAAAATCTAGCACCAGCCTAGCATATGTGAATGCATCATGTAAAGTATCTCCACAAAGTAAGTTTAACTCCCAAAGAAAATGTGTGTTGGGTATGGTTTTTGCAAAGGCAACTGCAAAATAAATAGGAATCAGACAAGATTCAGTGCAAGTTTCTGTACAAGATTTAAAACTTGTTAGTGTTCAGTAAGAGCCCTGTCCTCATCCAAGCTGCTGCTGTCTGCTCAGTTTACCCTCCAGGGATACTATTTAGCATTTGTATACCAAACTACTTCACAAATAAGACTAGGTTGTATTTCACCTAAAAGTAATCACATTGTCTAATAGTTTGTTTTCAACAGCCTGAGCTGGTCATTGTAAGCTGTAGGACTTTGGTTGTAGTTTCTTTGCCAAGCTGTGAGGCAGTTTATTATCTGTTTATAGAAATTCTGAGCTGCTGATTGCTAGATCCACATAATAATAATCTTTTTTTCACATATAGCTTCATTAGTTTCACAGCTGGGACACTGTTATGCAGGTACCGAGCCATTCTAGCATAACCATTTTCATGCAGTATTGTCTTTGTTCAAATCTATGTTGTTGTGGTTCAAACAGGCAGACAGCTAAACCGTGCAGACATTTGTTCACATCCCCTCCACATGCATCCTGCTGTGGGCTGGAGAAGAAAAACAGAAAGTGCAAGAGCTCACAGGTTGAGATAAGGACAGTTTAGTAAAGAAGAGAGAAGAAAGGAAAAGTAACAAATATTCCATTGCTAGTGTGAGTCAGTTGTCCTGGTTCTGTCCCTTTCTAGCTCCTTGCTGGCACAGTGGTATGAGAAGCTGAAAAGTCCTTGACAGACTTCATGCAAACACAGCTCAGCAACCAAAATGTCAGTGTGTTATCAACATTGTTCTCATCCTAACTCCAAAACACAGCACTATACGAGCTAATAGGAAGAAAATTATCCTAGCCATAACCAAGACACGTTTTCAGATTTGAATGAATAGATAGTCCAGTAATGAGGAATTGACTCTCTGAGAAGTTAATAATCAACTGCAGTATCAACAACGCAGAAATCCAAATTTCCTTTTTTCCACCATACAAATGGCATTTCACTTATGTAGCATATGTCCTGCAGGGCAAGCAGTGATGTGAGTAGGATGATAATTTAGATTTCACAGTAAAAACACATTGCACATCTCTGTAGAACCCAGTTCAATCGCTGAGCAAGATGATGAGACCATGAGGACTGTACGTGCAGCCTGTTGGATCAAAGTGCATGGTGTTTAACTAAAATATTGCCCTCAGTTTGAGAGACTTCTCAGGGTTAGCCTGTTTGTAACACGTTCATTATTGCATTAAGGAATCTATTCTAGTGTAGGTCAAGTGGCTTTCTGGTGAATACCTTAATCTAATACCACCATTAATCTTCTCAGATAAGCCTACAACATATTGGGTATGTTATTCTCTTTATTAGGTAAGAGCAAAAAATGCAGGTAAGGTTCAAGGCAATTCATTTCTGCATAGTTCTTATTCAACTGAAGCCATATGTTACCAACTGAAGCCTGCACAAGTGTTTTATATTCACTGGCAGTGCACATGGACAGAACTTAGCTTTCTGCTAGCACATGGTAAGCACAGTCATAATTAAAGAGGATAAATAGTTGTTACAAATAAGCAGTAGCCCCTTTGATGAAATGAGACTCATGCTAATACTTTTTAAACCTAAGTTATGCTAAATAGGTCCTAAGCCTTTTAAATTCATGTAGTAAATGATTAAGTCCCATTTTAGTTGTCAGTTGAGAGTTCAGGAGCAGTGTGTATGCTTCTACCTATTTAAGATCACTGAAGTAGCAGCAATCAGCTCCTGCACTGTCAGCTCATTCCTCCCCCTTAGTGCCCAGTCACTAGTGACCCCACATACCTTCCAGACCCTACAACACTTCTCACACTGAAGGAGGTGCTTTTCATCCTAGGCAAGCAGTAAGCAAAAAAAAATGCAGCAAGTCTTGAATTCAACTCTCACCCCCATTTCCTACCTTATTCTCAGGTAGCAAAGGTCTCTTGAGGAAGGAAAACAAACTTCCTCGCCTGAATCTTCAGGTTGTTCAAGACAACCAGCAAGCAAAGATAATGTCGTTATCTGAAGTAACTAACTTGCAGAACAAGTTGCTCTCATATATATATATATGCTCTCATATATATATATATGATCATTGGGAGGGGCTTGGTTTACCTGAGAACACAAACTAGCTCAGAAACAGTCTAATTCACCTACTCAGACGGCTCCACCATGTAAAACAGGAAAACATAAGCAGAGACAAGAGCTTTGCAATGGGTTTTTAAAGTGTATGTTCTAAACCTCCAATGAAACTATGCTCTCCAGAGCAAGTTTGTTGTAGTGAAGGGATATTTGCAAACTAGGTTCCTCGTTTTTGGGAAGAGCTTGCTGCAAGAAGCATCGTATTTGGAACTAACAATATGAGAAGCAGCCAGTGGGGCAGATCTCTTATTTTTACAAAACAGAAGCAACAAGTTGATGCTGGAAGTGTTCTGCATGCTCTGGCTTACTTAGAAGGCTACTTAAGCTTTCACACAATAAAGACTAGTCTTGAAACAAGCATTCCAAGTATTTGTTAGCCACAATTTAATGTTTTCATAAGCAACATATGCCCTGGAAGCATATGCTATTTCAGGAAAAATCCTATCCCCTGATTATTACAACAGCTTTAGTTCTGTTTGTTTTTTTAAAGCCTGTTCCCACTCTGACAAAGTAATTTATTAAGCCCAGACAGTTGTTTCTGACCTTTACTCTCTATCTCACTGTGATGATAGAAGTGAAAATAAATAAATGCATCTGCCAAGCCTTCATTTGAGCTGGGGTGCTTCCTAGAGAGCAGGGAGTAAGAAACAAAGTACTTAAACCATTGTCACTCTAAAGAGTGCCTGCTACTTTTCAGGAGTCATTTAGCACTAATATTTCCAGTCAAGGAACCCAACTCTATTCTATGCAATTTATAGACAGTCAGTTCACAGGTTGTGTTATAAAGGACCATCAGTCTGAAAGTGTTTATTGCTTACTTGATACATTACATAAGTTAAAACATTTAAGTTCATCTTACAGTGTAGGTAACCATGCTTCTTAGTATGCTTTTATAGCCCTAAGCCATCAGCACAAAGATGCATCCCACAGCCCCACTCAAAGCAGCACAAACTGTCAAGGGTCAACTCAAGTCCAGGGTCCAGAGTTAGAGACAGGCAGCAGCTCAGAATGCTGCTCATGCCTTCATATCCTACTTGGCACATCTTCAGAAGATGGCCAACATTGGTTTTTCAGGTTGCCAAGTGACTTCCAAATTGGGGGGGGGAGAAAGGGGAGCAACCAAGATCTACTGCTCACACAGTTTAATCAGATTTGATACGGGACTTACGGAGCGGCGCAGTCACAAAGGGATCCTACTGAAGAGGGGAGAAAGTTTAGGGGCTCTGTGATTAATCTAAGCAGGTTTAGATAAGCAGTGTCCAAAATCCAGTCAGTGGTATCCCCACCACTGATGAGCGATTTGATCTTCGTGTTCAGTCACTAGGGTCCTATTACTGCATTCCTCCCAACGTGTGACCTTCCCGTTCTCCACCAAGATAAATTTCCACTCTACTTTGGTGTCCACCGGCAAGGTGACAGACTCAGACCAGAAGCCATCCTTGTCATACTTGAGGGGAACATAACTGTGCCACTGCCCGAGACACTCGTGGTCACCGGTAACACCAATCAACTGAGCAGCAGAGTGTGTGATGTAGTGCACACGGAAAGTCACGTGGATGTTTTGAAACATTGGGGGCACCGCTGCAACTCTCTTTGCTTTCAAGTCCCCATCAGAGCAGTCTCCTTGTTCCCATTCTTTGCTGTCTGAGTCTTCCATGCTGCCATTCTGACCAGCCTCCCCCCAGTCCAGGTGCTCAGAAACAACTTCCCAATCTTCATGGTCCAATTCACGGCTCTCGGCTGGCTGGCACAGCTTCTCCTCACTTCTGTCCTTACAAACCTCACCAGAGGCTCCAGCCAAGTTCATCACGCACCATCCCTCACCCGCCTGCCCCACCTGTGGTCTCGATTCTCCCTGGCCATCACGTTCATCAGCCAGACGCTGCCCAGCGTCAGTCTCCGAGGAGGTGACACACTGCTTTGGCAGCAGTTGCTCGGTCTCTGGAGATTTACAGGAAGCTGTACCGCTCGGGGTATGGTTGAGTTCACTCCCTGGTGCCGCCGTCAAATCCTCTCCTGGTTTCTGAAGGCTGGACAGAGCAGCAGCCTTTGCCTGCCGCAGCACTTCCTCACTGCTCACCAGAAGGTCCTCTAAGAACAGAATTAAAACAGGCACAGTTTAAGCAAGACATTTAGCTCAAGCCGCCGCGGGTGGGCACGGGCAGCCCGCAGTCCCCAGCCCGCTACCTGCAGCCTCCGCCTCTCCCCTCGCCCGCTGGACCGCCGGGGCCGCCTCGCCGCTCTCCTCTCCCCGTCCGTCGTTGCCGCCGTACCAGAACCAGGCGACCAGGGCGGCCAGGAGCCCCACCACCAGCGCCGGCCACAGCCCCGCTCCCAGCCAGCCCCAGCCGCGGGCCTCGGCCGGCAGAGCGGCTGCAGGCAGGCGCGGGGAAGCCGGGGACTGCCACAGCACGGGCGGGCCGCGGTCGCGGGCCATGGCCGGACGCTGGCAGTGGGGCTTCTTCCTTCCCTGTCCCGACCGCGGCTTTAAGGCGAGCTACGGGCCCGGGAGGAGCCGCCCCTGGGGCGGGCCGCGGCTTCCCACAGCACCATTGGGCCGTCCCTGGAGCGGGCGGCTGCGAGAGAGGTAGTAAGCTAAGGAACAGCTGAAAGGTTTACGTTGTGGGCAGAATGCGTGATGATCTTTGTTTTTGAAAGAAAGCGTTCGCGACTGGTGAACCTTGAGCTGTAATAACCGCAGAAGTTTGTGCAGTTGAATGGTGCTGGTGGTGGAAAGCCAGACTTCCTCTGGTGTCCCTGAAGAACTCAGTTAAACTCACTGCTAATTTTGTAACCTGTGCGTTGTGCTCTAATGCCTACAATTGGATTTTGCAGCATTGTCCTGCTCTTCCATCATCCTCGTTACTAAGCTTAGGAAGCTTTTTTGGACTACCAGGGCTTCAAATTCTATTAGTACAGAAAATAATTGACAATTATTTAACTTCATATTCCTACCCAGTTCTGTTCCTCTTGGAGTAATGATGTCAAATCTTAATTCAAAGTGAAACGATTACACAAGCAAATCTAACATTAGCTAATCATAAAGTCTAGTAGATGCAGTTTCTGATTTTGTAGTTCAGATTAATAATCCCAGAGTGACAAAAGTGTAAAAAAGTTTATCAGTCCAGCAGGGGCTAGGCTATTAGCACCAACGATTTAACACTAGAGAAGGAGTTACAGAGGCAGTTCCAGACAGTTTTACCACTGTTTGTTTGTTTGTTTAATATCCTTTCTTTTTATGTGAACAGAGCTGTTGATTTCTAAAGGCCACTGGTGAGATTTGATCATCAGAAAAGAGAACAGCAAACCTCTGAATAACTCTATTTGCAGTGTGTAAACTTCTTAATCTTCCTGTGTCGTTAAGAGCAGTGCTACCTCAGCTTAACAGGACAGTAAATGTCACTCAGATTTATAGAAGCACAAGTGTGCAGTCTTCACAGTTAAGTTTCCTGGCTTATGTGCTATATGGGGGCCTGTGTGAATATGCAGAATTCATTGTTCAGTCTCTCCTCTCCTCTCCTCTCCTCTCCTCTCACCTCCCCTCCCCTCTCCTCTGTACTTCACTTGTTGTTAAACACAGTAAGCCTTCCCTAAAGCCCTGCTCTAAAAAGGGCTGAGCTTGTGCTTAAGTATAGACATCTACTTTGTTGTGTGAGATGTGTTCAAACATGTTAAACATGTACTGCTCAGATCTTCTGACCAACAATACAGGGAAAGGGAAGAGCTAAGAAGCTGGGACCTGCCTGGGCACTTCCTCGGTGGATCTGGTTCTGGGTGCAGTCTCCTTTACAACTGTTGATGTTTCAAGGGTCTGTTTACCTTCAGTTTAGCCTTGGTACTTAAAATAGGCACAGTAGCTTTTATTTTCATAGTTTACTTACGTATTCCTTTTTTCTAGCCTTCATAGCAGAGGCAGTTCCAGCTCTGTATTTATACACCACCTGATCTCAGCACAGCTGAGATCCTCAGTTAGGGCACCTGGGTACTGCTGTTTGTTAGACAGTAAGTGTGCACTGCAGTTTAAAATTCCTGAGCATCTCACTGAAACAGAACAGACTGAAATCCCTATTCTGTCATTTCAATAGAACAGCGTCCTTATGCCAACCACCAGCACAGAAGTAGTATTTGGAGCTGCTAATCTCAGCATTTCTTAAATTAGCTGGTAAAGTGGCTTTGAAAGGAAGACATCAAAGTAATGCAGCTTACAAGTGGCTATTACAGAAATCCTTAAGGAACAGTTAATTTTGAAGGCACAGAAATGCAAGTGATGAAAAGCAGTGACAAAGTAAAAGCAGGTTGCTTCTTAATAAGCAAGAGAAGGGCAAAATTATCCTCCAATACTAAACATTTTCCATGTTTATACAAGTCTCCTCTGCTTCTCGGTCTCCTTTTCACCCAGTATCTGCAGAAGAAACTAAACCAGGGAGCTCCCAAGCAATAATTGTTTAATGTCATGCATTTGGATGACTATAAAAAGAGTCACAAAGAACCAAAGGGCTAACAGAGACAAACTTCCTCTTCTCCCAGGCGGGGAAGGACAATTCTGAAACCCAGATTCCTGGGGAAGACCCTAGAAGGCATCTGCTATTTTCCCCATTTGCTCCCAAGTGTCATCAGCATCAGCTGTTGCAAATGCACTTTGAGTGCTGTTGTCTCCTAGTCCTTGGCCTTACTATAATCCATTGTGGAATGGCCACTTCTAATGAACTGGCCACATTTTAGATGTGAGGAATGTTTTGTTGAGCAAGAGGTTCAGTGGAAAGACAGTTTTATCAATGATTACATGCTTGTGATGGCTGCAGCGTGTAGCATAACTGGAAAAGGCTTCATAGTTTGGAAAATGCCCAGTAGAATTATACTTCAGCGTAATCAAACACTGTTGCAGAAAACGATTATCTGACCCTTTGGTTCCCCTCAACCAAAGTCCTTACTGTTTTGTGCAGTCTCTGCTTTCATGTAGCCACTGAAATAGGTCAGATGAGCTAACTGATACTAAGTTAAAAATTAGTATTTAAAAATAATAATAATAATAATAATAATAATAAAAAATTCCCAAAGTCCTTTTCATCTGCACAAAGACAGAGGGGAGAAAACAAGAATGAGTGGCTAAAGGAAAGGCAGATCTTTCTTCAGATGCTGTGTGGATTTATGTTGGATATAAGTAGTCTTAGGCAGCTCAGTCATGATTGTAACAATTGTACCCTGTGCAGGTAACAGAATTTGTGCTTTGGAACTCCTTTTTAGCTGTCTATTTATTTTGTATGTCTTCATAAAAACAAGGCTCTTGGCAAATGCTAAGGCTGAAATTCCTGAATCACTGAGCATTTAAGAAGAGTTAAAAGAAGAAATGTTCAACAGAAGTGAGAAGAGTCATGGCCCAAGAGCTCCCCAGATGCTAAAGAAGAAGATTCCTGCTCTGAAACAAACATGGATCATCACCGTCAGTAACTTGCCCTGCGTTTTGTTACCTTGTCTCTCTCAGAATTTCTGAAATGCTTGCATCCTGTAGAATCTGGAGACATCTGCCTCCTAGGAGAATTTTGAAGACAGAACGATGTGTTCCAAAATGCATTTTGTGTTTTTTAAAGCTTGTGCTGGAACCAAACAAAACAGTGCTTTAGTGAATGGGCAAGGAGGCAGTTTCTCAGATTCTCAGGGACATAACTGATTCTATTTCTAATTTATGATTTTATTTGGTTCATGAAATCATTTCTGATGTGGCATTAATTTAGAAGCGTGTGCTCTGTGAACACTGAGGCTTCACTGCACCTTTGTTTACTCAGTCAGTGCGGTAGCAGTTGCTGAAATATTTTGAAAAGCTGCATGTGACTTTGCAGAATACCAGCCAGCTGAGTGGGATAAGAACAGGAGCCTCAAACTGCCCGCCGCTTCATATTGCAGAGCCAGTGCAGTAGGGTGAATACTTGTTATTGCAATTCTATAAACAACTGTACAGCCATGCCTGTTGTTAACGAGCCCTAGCCCATATGTGCTTACACAAACGACCTTTCTGAATTTTATATTGTAAGCTGTGCCCTCTAGTGTGGTGACAAGGAATCTCAGCTTTAGCTTCAGAGTGTTTGAGAAAAGCCCTGTTGAAATCAGACCGGTGGCACATCTAGCCCGCTATTCTGGCTCTGACAGTGGCAGTGTGGGATGCTATTTAGGGAGCGCTTATGAGCCTGCCTGTGTTTCACTGTCTGATCTCCTGGTGTACAGTTGCTATTTTAGGGACAGTGGAGAGTACTGGGCTGAGTGGTGGTTCTTCTTCATGGTGGTTTTATAGTAGAACAAAATGGAAACATGAACAAGAAGAGAAGAAATAAAAATTAAGGAGCCCTGTTACACCCTTTGGCTGTACTACTGGGGCATCTGTTCCATGGACAACTCAAAAATTAAAGATTGACAGGCGAGCTTTCTAGAGCTTTTCAGGGAGCTCTTTCTGACCTTAACAGCAACAAGAGTAAACAAGTACCACTTGTGGTAGTTTCACAAAGCGTGTTGAGAGGGAAAAGAAGAACAGGCTGTAAGCGAGCTTAGAGACAAGGAGCAGATTTCTGATAACGAATAGGAGTTTTCAGTGTTTCACATTGCTGGGTCTTACACTGCAGCTTCTTACTGTCACAGAATTAAGAAGCAAACAGTCACTGTCAAGTGAATAGGAAGAGACATGCCTCTTATTATCACTGCACAGGAAAAGGAATAACATCTCTTAAATATCTTAATAAGAGCTCACAATACACTAAGTATTGTATTTTTCAGTAGAAGCCAGATCAAAATCTCAAGTCAAGACTCAAGACACACTGGGAGTTAGCCTTTTTGCTGCCACAGGGGTCTTCTTGGCAGTTGTTAAAATCTTTTTGCATTGGGCCCTTACCCAACAAAGCAGAAAAATGAGGAGGTTGAAGCGTCAGTATACTTTAGACATGCATCACGCTCCTGGACGAAACCATAAACCCGACTGTGTTTCTGTCCCGCCTCTTCCTCATATCAATTGCGAGTGTCGGCTTTGCACGCTTGACTCTTCTCTGTGCAGCATTTCGCATAGCCAGCAGGTGGCATGGGAGGAGAGAGTGTGTGACGGTGAAAGCTCTCGCCTGCCGTACAGAGACGGGTTCTTAGGTAGGTATTTTACGGCTTTGTGGTATTTTACACAGCTTCTGTCCCAAAGACGTGTGGGGAGTAAAGTATTTCCAGTTTCTTTGAATCTCCCTTCTTCTTAATTAGAGCTTCTTAATCAAGTCCTCTGTTACTGCTTATCTGTATGCATAACTCATTTTGCTCTGTCTTTGCATGTTGGTCATAGATGCGTAATTATTCCTGTAACTCTTTTTGCTTTCTTAAAGAACAGTGACCAAACTTGGGCAAACCTCCGAGGTCATCTTACCCAGGCTGAGAAGAACAGAGGGTTATCTCATGTTCATCTTTGCTCTCATTATAGGATGCTTCCTTTTTTTTTTTTTTCATGACTGGGTGTTGCAGACATTCACAGTCTTCTACAAATCCCTGTATTCTCAAGTGAACTTTAGCCTAGCCAGTTGTTTCTTGTTCAGTATTTGCACAGCTGAGAAGTTCTTCTTGGCAGAAGTAATTTAGCCCTTTTTTTTTGTACTCCTTTTTTTTCCAGGTTTTGTCTGACATGTCAGGATCATTGTAAATCCAGCCGAAGCCCTTCAGAGTCCTTGAAGTGTTTTCTAGTTGGGTGCCACTGCAACTTGTATGGATTCTTTGCAAAAACACCTGTTTTCCATAAATTTGCAAGGAAACAGCTAATGACCGTCTTCTACCATTTTTCCCCATAGTAGAATGCATTTCATCCTCACTTAGCTGACTCAAGGCAATTCACAGATATAATTGCTATGCAACCTATCCCATCCCTGTTGCATCCTGAGACCTTTGTCCTTTCTCACTAGTGTTAATTATCTTAGCTGTCTGACTATGGCTGAGCTTTCCAGTAGCATGAGGCAGAGAAGGTACTGAAGTTTTGACTAATGTTAATTTATTTCTCCACAGGAAAAAAAACAATCTCCTGTGATGTTTTGTTTCAGAAATGTTAATAAGGAGTGACTCCTTGGTATCTAATATCACTTGCTAGCTGCATCTCACTGTGCCCACTTTCCTTACTTTTCCTGGATATTTGTGCTGCTCTTAATTTCCTTTAGTAGTCTGTCTTAGCATTTCTTCTTGGGTTTGTGGGAGAGCTTAGCATTTGTCCAGGCCAGTCTCCTGATTCAGTTCCTATGCTTCCTCTAAACACGTGTGCTGTGCCCGTAATATCAAGGAAGGATCGCTTTCCTGAAATCACTTTTCCATGTAGATTTTTTCCCATGCCAGTTTCCTCAGTTTGTTAGTCACTCACTTTGAAAGTCAGGCTTTCTATTTTGATGTTCTCCATTCTCCTTTTTCCCTGCTAGTACAATAGCATTTCATATGCTATTTCATTTTTGGTTCTTGATGCTTTTTACCTACCCTTCTAGAGATTTTACCTACCTTCTAGTGATTTGAAAGAGGAGGGAGGAGATAAGAGACACCAAAACAAAGAAGACAGCACACTGAAGAAGTGTGAAAATCTACTGGAGCCCAATAAGATCAATTAATCAAAGTTGGGGATCAAAGTTGAAGATTTATAGATTTTGCTCAATTTAGTCTTTCCCTGTATACAGTATTTTAATCCCTATAAGCATAGGGATTAAGAGATGCTAGAGTATGCTAGAGACATACTGAGAAATGCCAACAAAATGCCTTTGTTCTTCAGTGGAATTCCTACATGCAGCAGCGTGGCAGGGTCACTATACAGTGCAGCAATAGTTGAAGTATAATAAGACATAATTTTGTTCTGTTACCTTATTTTGCCACTGATGAGCCATCCAAGCCCCTAAAGCATAAAATATAGTTGAATGTATTTGGCTGAGTTCTATGAAATGTTAAGCATGTCAAGGACACTCCAACATTCACTGAAGCTGTGGTATTCTGTAGCTCATATAAATTAAATAATAATTGAAATGTTCCAGCAAGTTCATGCTCATAGACCTGGGTGGTCATCTAATTTCCCATAGACATCATGCTTTGACTTCTGTCTCAACTTTTTACCCTGTCGGGCCTACAGAAAAATGCAACATAAAAGACATCCAAATATTTATTTTCAAACAACTTTTAACAGAAATTTATCAAAGTTCAAAGTCTGAAAGGCACTGAGAAAATAAACACAGGTTTCAGTGATAGAAAAGAATATATGCATACGTGTTTGTAGGTTGTAATATAATCTTGTATTATTTTTCAGACAGGAAAAGTTGATTTTGAGAATATACCAGAAATGTGGGGTTTTTTTGCTCCTGGAAAAGGGCAGCTCCTGTGAGGAGACTCAACAGGACACTGGTGCAGATTGTGATATCATTTTACATTCTCTTACAGCACATGTTGACAAGCATTACAAGCAAACATCATTTTCATCCTAGGTGCATTCTCTTAACCTAGATATGATGTTAATTACTGTGAAATGAAGCTGTGTGTTGTAACTGAAGGATGCTTTAGAGCCATGTCACTGCTGTCTTCACCTGGCTCATAAAAATGTGTTCTTTACACCATCTCAGGTATTCCCTCAGATTCTTAAGGTGCCAGGCAAAATTTAATCTGCCTTTCTGAGGAAAGACTTTGTTGAGCTTTGTCTGCAGTTGGTCATAATGAAGTATCACATGAGCCAAGGACTTGCAGAGGAGAGGAACAGAAACAAGTCATAGGGGTCCTAAGTGAGCTTTCTTTTGACAAGTACTTTTCTCACCTCAGCTTGCCTATCTATTCTTTCACACTTTTTCATACATCACCGAGTGCAAGTATTTCATTTGTAGGAGGTTAAGATACTCTTAATTTTCAGGAGATGATTTATGCCAAATCTATAAATTTCTGACTATGATTGTTTGTGCTCCCTTTGAGAAGATAACAATTCCCTGTAAGCTGCAAGCACTTTGATCACATTATAAATCATGCAATTGAATTCTAAATGAAACTCTCAGTTCCCTCACTCTGCCTTTCTTCCTAGGTAGCCTCATCTATCACCTTTTGAGAACCCTTTACAATTCATTTGCAAAAGGATTCTCCTAAATATTCTATAAACTCTGGTAGTAAAGTGCTTGTTTCCTCACCCAAACATGCCATATTACAGATCTGGTACCACTCAGTTGCATGGGGTTATCTTTGTTGCTGTTACTCTTACCTGAAATAAGAAACCAGGGATATAAATAAGGCAGCCGTAGGAATCTTTCACGTCTTGAAATACTGCTGACATCAAATCTGCATGCCCTAGTCTAAAACTGTTCTTGCAATTTCCTCTTTCTTGAGTGTAACCATTGCAAGAGGATGTCAGTGGTCACTTAGTCATGTGCTGCTTTGGTCTGATGGCAGGAGAAAGCATAGAGTCCTTTCTCACCCAGTTACATTAGAGGAAATTGTGAGATGTGACCAGCAATTTGTGTTCAACATGCCATGCAGTGACTCCATCCTAAGACTCAGGTCATGTGGCTAAGGGTGTGATTTTTTCTTTACTGAACTATTCCCTATTTCACCCTTGTTGCAGTGTCAAAGGATACAGCTAACCTATGCAAGGTATTCCTGTCTGCACTAAAGTTCTAGCTTAATTGCTCTCATATTAGTGACCAGCACTGCTTGCAGATGATGTTAAAAGATCAAAGAAGATGTAACAAGATGTTAAATTCTCAAACCTGAGTTTAGCAGGCACAACAGAGTATAACATTGAACTGGGTCCCAGGGGTTGACAGGGAGCTAGATTCTGCAAGATGCACAGGCCTAGGAACAGCGCAAGAGTGCCACGCTGCTTGTGCTGCTTGCCTTCTGAGGAAGGTGGAGATGGACAGGTACTGCAGTAGATTCTTAGGCACCATTCTCTTCCCCCCACCCCCAGTATTTTTTTTCTGCACCACTTTTGTTTTGAAAAAAAAAAAAAAAAAGCTGCAAATAATTGAACACAGTGTTGCCATGAGCAGCTGTGACCAGCTGTGCACACAGAGGCAAGCTGGAGACCTGCCCACCCGAACAGCTGATGAGCTTTGTTTATTGCACTATAGTAAAATCCTGCTAAGTGTGTGTGCTCATCCTGCCATGGTGTCAAAGCTTTCAGCAGGACTAAGAGAAGGTGAAGCTGAGCTGCTGAGCTACTCATCTGCAGCCTGTCTGTGTGTCTCTTCTTCTCCAGCACTGTCCACTTAAGACCTCTGTCATCAGGCACGTTTTCAGGGAAGCAAGTGTCTTTTGTGCCTTTGGCTCGCGTTGCCCTGCCCAGAGACAGGAGCGGAGGGCTGTGACACAAACAACCTCATTGTGTAAGCTGATAGACACAAACTATTTGTGTCAAGGCTGACATATAAAACATTTGTTTGCTAATGGCTGCCATGGACTAGCTGGGAGTAGGGGTAGGAGCTATGACACATTCTGGCCTGTTTCTGGGCCTGCCAAGTTTGCATTTAGGTGTAGCAGACATTGGGAATTGGGAAGAGACCCCCAGTGAGAGCCATTTTTTTGTCATTTTTTGTCTCTTTCCTCATTTATGGTAATAAGGTCTGCTCACTTAAGGACTGGGACAGCAGAATTTGTACACGCTAAGACTCCAGAGAGCTCAGCTATACTGCCCTCACTGCTATTGCCTGCTAAAAGATACTTACATTTCAGAATTGTATTAGTCAGATGATTGCCTGAATAAACAGTAATGTAAACCAGGTTTGCAAAATAATCTAACTGCAGCCTTCAGTACCAGTGTGTGTTTTAGAAACAAGAGATCAACTTTTGACATAAGACAGACAGACTGAAAGCAAACATTCATTGAAGGTCTGCAGTTTCACACAAATGCACAGCTATAGTATACTCCAGTTAGCAGAGACTGTAAAAATCCTTTGCTTGCTATGCAAGACATCTACTTTAGTCAAGAAGATTGTATGTGGAGATAGAATGTATCCAGGTTTTGATGCAGCTGCGTAAATTTTTAGCTGCAGAATTGGTTTGTGAATACTTTTCAAGCCACTAACAACTTGCATGTAGGGCTAATGAAATTAAAGGAAACAGATTCCTAAAGCATTGCAGTGGGATTTTAAGAATCACTGAATCACTTGCTCCCATAGAAATATATAGAAAGTTTATCTTTGACTTCAAAAGAAGAATAAGGTGAAACCATAACCATAAATATAGCTACAACTTATTTCAAATCTGCTTCACCAGAGTCTGTCCTATGCTATCCCAGTGTAAGCTTTGTAAGGTCAAAGTGGCATTCCTGTGGAACATGACTCACAGGTCAGGAAAACATGTGCCACTGGCTTGCTGATTTTAAGTGTGCACTCTGTAGGTTACAGTTCACTCAGAATTGAGTATGGACTACTTGAACTGTATTCAGTCAGATTGAATCCAAAATGAGGCATATACGCATAAGAAGTCTCTCTGTCCCCTCCATTCACGCCGAGTGAATACTGAAGTCAATAGATGCACCTGGCAGCATTACACAATAAACTGGCTTGTGATTTGCTCTGCACTTTGGCATTCTCTGTATACAAAGAGAGTGAAATAAGAGAATTTGTGTCAGAGGCCAGGGTTTTCATCTGCTCCGGTGGGATTTGAGCCCTGAATTTTGACTGAGAGTTGCAGACTTTAATCTGAACTTTTTAGGTAGTACATGCTTCATAATACAGGGGAAAAAAAAAAAGTATGTGGTCACCTTTTATATTATCTTATTTTATCTTATTTTATTTTATTTTATTTTATTTTTATCAGATTCTTTATTATTCCTAGCACACTTCAGAGATGTTTCCAAGTGTGCCTCTTCAGTGTCCTACAGGAGTGGTTTAGTAACTGAACCGTGTGACTAATCAGCATAGCAGCAAGGCGTCCCAGACAGTTGACAGTTTCTTACGGCTGTTCCTATAATAAGATCAGAGATACATTTGCACTCTGTTGGCTTCCTGTTTGTAACAGATAATGAAGGAGGAGACTTTTAAGGCAAGAGGGAACACAATCCTGGACTGTTTTTGTGTTTCAGGTACTGGACAGATGTTTACTGCAAGAGAATAGCAGCAAATTTACCTTTGGAAAGATGCGGTCTTTCAGATGAGAGTGCAGTAACTGAGGGCAGTGGCTTAGGTGATGATTAATGTCCTTCGTGAACTCCTTCCTGGCTTCCACCTCTGACTTGAGCTTGCATGTGGGTTTAACAGATATTTTCCGTGCCTTTTGTTGAGTCAGGTGGGATCTGCTCTGTAGTATGATGGGGGAAAGCCCCTTTCTGCCTTGGATGATGATGTTATCAGATGAAGGAGGGAAGCCACTTCTGAAATCATCCAGGCCACTTTTTAAGAACCTCCAGCGCTGGCTGTTAAGTGAATCGGAGAATCTATGTTTGTTGCTGTTTGCTGGCAAGAGTCTTGATGACAGCTTTTCCATGTACCTGAAAGCAAAAACCTCTAGTTAGTGCAGGAAATACTGGTTTTGTAAGGAGGTATGGTAAGACTCAGCTTGCTTCTGTCAAGAAAGCATGCATAGATGGCTAACCACATCTAGCCTGTGCTGTGGTAGTTCAGCTCTGCTGTTTGCCCTGTGCAAAAGTGAGGTATCTCAGCTGGATACCAAACATGTAGGGCCACTCAGGCTGTGAGTGCTCAGGCATGAGAGGAGCTGTGCTAGGTGCTGTCATTCAGAAGCCAGAGGAGATGCTAAGTTACACACCAGAGGCTGAGGAAAGTAATGTGCTTGTTTTCTGTTTTCCCAGTAAAGTTTCACAGTGGAAAAAACTCTTGTGCAAACTTCACTAATTCCAAGTAGCACAGCTGGAGCTTCTGGAGGGAGTAGCAAACATGCTAGAAGGAGATGCAGGCTAATGAAGGACCCCAGGCTCCTCACCAGACCCCCCTGGCTCCTATTCACCATGGAACTGTGCTCATCCCAGCAACTCCACACCACTAGGCCCTGGCTGCTGGGCACAGAATGTTGGAGCACAGAGGTTCTTAGTTGCTAGGAAATTGTATCCGGTGGCATCTCCTGGTCACTTAACTCATCCTCAGACTCATCCTAACTTCTTTGCCCTGTCCTTGGGACACACGTCCCACATGCCCCTTTTCCTAGTCCCCATGCTTGCCAGTTCTGCCAGGATCCCTGCCAGGTGACACAGTGCCTTCTCAGCTGTTGCAGATAAGAAAGTTGAACTGTGTTATGGCTTTCTGCATTGGCAGAGTAGACTCTCTTTGCTCTGCAGCTATGAACAGCACGGCGTATTTCATCTGTGCTCTCAGTTCAGTTCCTCCCTAGGTGCTGCTGCACTTGTGCTTGTCCCTTGGCATGAGAAGGTCTTCCTGAGCAGCTTGAGTCTTTTTGCAGGACTCATCAGCAACAGAGACAACAGAAAGCTGTGGGCTTGAGGAAGTTCTGTCAGCCTTCCTGGACTCTAAATATAGTGGCTCCTCCTATTACCTGAGAAACCCTCCGGGAAGAACAGAGATGGAGTTTAGGATTTAATGCATGAGAGTGTAAGATCAAGCACTTTGATGATAGCGTGCATGACTGTTGCAATCTGCATTGGAGGAACATGCAGTCTAGCAGCTATAACTTGATTTAAGGTAGTGAAGCTTTAACAGCAGGAGATTTACAGATTAGATTGGCTTGGCATTGAAAGCCAGGTCCTCAGAAAATTTTTTACTCTGTTAGGTTATCCCAACAGTACAAAAAGCCAGTCTTTTAAACTCCCAGTGCGTGTCCTGCAGCTTCCTCTCCTTCATTTCCTAACAAGATCTGTTTCACCAAGTCATACACCATCATACACAGCCACTAGCAGTACTCTCCAGTCCTACAGAGTGTTCCCTCCATACTCCATCCTCTAGCATGTTTTTTTTTTGGCTGTGTTCAGCTTGAGAGTGCACCAGTTCAGCAGTGAATTCTCTAGCATTGCTCTGTGGCAACAGTTAAAACCAGATGTGCAACTGAGCAAAAAAGGACATGGTGTGGGCAGGTGGTCCTCATAGGGAGAAGAGGATGAAGGTTGATTATATTCAAGGTCTGGAAGGGAGTGGAGTTGAGCAGGGAGAGAAATCTGGATGTAGACAATGGTAAGGAAAATGTGATGTGGAACAGTGCTCTGTCCTCCCACACAGACAGCCTAGTTTGCTATCTCCCAGTCTTTGGTGTCACACGCAGAAGCAGCAGACCAAGCCAGAGGTAGCTAGATGAGAGGGTCTGAGTAGCTGCATTTGCTAATTTTGGTATAATTCAGATTATGAGGAATATGGCTGTGTGTATTTTTTTTTTTTAAAGTTACTACATGCCCTATATCCCAAGTATCATGTGCATATGAAAGTATGTGCTTTTCTGGCTTACAGTTCATGGGATCTGTGTCTTTTTAGCTGCAGTGTAAAAAGCTAGAGTCAACAAGGACTTTGTTGCTGTTCTCATAACAGCTAATGTAAATTTCCTCAGAGGAAAAGCGCTATAGTTAAATCTCTTATCTTTTAAAAATACATGGTCCCATATCTAGAAGTCAGTGCTGAACACATCCCCCAGCCTGGCCTTTCTGATACATTTACTTCTTGTGTATCCACATCCAGCTAAACCAAGAGCAAAGTTACTGCCCACAAAAAGCAACTTTGTTCACAGAGCTTTCCAAGGTCACTGTTGAACATCATGATTGCTGAGTAGTTCTGTCCTACAGTGAACTGCTTTTCTGCCAGCAGTTAATTTTTAGTGTGTGGGAGTCATGAATTAAAGCTTCAGTACAGTGAAATCTGATTGCTCAGAAGGCTTCCAGAAATGTCTCAATTCTGAGCTGAAATCAGTACCTCATAATTGCATTATTGTTTTACTAATTATGTGTAGTACTAGAAACATACATAATATGTGTGAATTCATTGATGACAAGCATGCGTACTGGCTGTGCATGAAAGACAGAAGAGCAAAGACAGACAGCATTTTCCTTGTATGATACTGATGCAGTTGGGTGTTTTCCAAAAGAGGTTCCTCGTAGACTTGGGAGTATATTGCATATAAACCTTCTACAGATCTTCCTGGCCCATGCTGTGAGACATCCAGCCAGCAAATGCTCTTTGTAGTGAGCTGACATGAAACTTGAAATGCTAAGGACCTGTAAGTTACTTGTAATATGTTTTACGTTTTGTTGATGAGCTGGGATGAGTTAAAGAGCAGCTAGGGGTTAAATTCCTGACAGTATGCAAAACAGGAGAATATTCCACCATCACAAAAGCACTGTTTTTGAAAAGCAGATCTCAGTCCTTGCAATATTTACTTCTGTTGAATGTCCCAGAGGAAAGTAGAGGTAGGATACAGAAACACAACAGTGGAGATGGAAGTAAATAGAGCACCACAGACACGCAAATGAAAGAGCACCACAGATACACAAACCGAAAACATTATCCAGAAGATGAGTGGAGAAGTTTACCAGAGGTTTAGATTGGACAGAATCTATTAGAGTATTTATTGAGTCGAACACTTTTCTAGTTACATTCACATTTGCACTGTTGAGATGAAACAACACTTGGTTCTGGAAAGCCTGTTTTAACACTGCCTCCAGGTATGGCTGGATCCAGTTGGACCTGGTGTGAACAAGTTTGTCAACAGTAATGGATGATTACAGCACCTAATTCTGAAATAAGGACAAGCATGATTCCTATCTTGGGTGAAAAAGAACAGAAATCCATTAAGCGACATGGATGGGGACAGAGAAAATCAAGTTACACTCCTCCTACCTGCTGTTTCCACCCTCTGTTGTGGCTAACATAAAACATTCACTAAAGAATTCTTTAACAGTTATTAAAGGACGAGAGTTGGAGTAAGGATTTCTGGGATCTATTTGGCTGATACCAAATACATCAGCCTATATGATTCTTTACATCCTTCTTTGACAAGTTCTTTCCTTCCTTTTATAGATGCCTAGGAGCCAAATAACTGCTGCTGCACAGAGCTGAAGAAGCCACAATGATTACCTAAGTAAGTAGTGTCTTGTTGGTCTTAAAGATTCTCTCAGTGCACTGGACAGGAATCTTCCATTCATGATTAATTTCAAAACAAGGTTTCTCAGATTATTTTATCACATGGAAATCAACAGGAGAAGCCCTGAACCAGCCTTCTGAGAGCATGAAGCTTGCCTTTTTCATCATGAGAAAATCTTAGGGAGCCTGGCAATAAATGTGGGTGATGGAGGCAGCACAAGAGGTATCAAATTTTATAGCTGACTCCATGACTGCTTGCTTAGGTTTGTCCATCTGTGGTTCTCCAGACCCTGACAACTCACTTCTTCCTGATTAACCTCCCCTCCATACCCCTTGTGGTCTGATATTTCCAAAGAGATTCTGCTGGCAACGTTTTGATGCGCTTCCCTTCTACAGATCCCAATGTTGTCTGTTCAGACCTGTTTTGTCTGCCATTGGGTGTGAGGAGTGGAACTTCACATAGAAGGACATCTTCTCTGGTTACCAATTTGCCTTTTATTTTTACCTAAGTGACTGTCAGTGAGGCTTCAACATGTGAAGTGGCACCTGCTGTATTTTGCAGAACAGGTCTGCCTGTCATTTTACCCTTATTTATATGGTTAGTGCCAGAGGCATACCACAGCTGGAATCCTAGTTGTAGTAAGTTCTATACAAGAACAGAAAAAGCAAAAATTTGTCACAAGAGTTTACAGTGCAGGTAAGAGAACGGTGGAGCACATAAGCAAAGTTATTAGATTGAGCTTCTGTAATCACTGTCATTTTAAGTGGGAAAGATTCTTGAGAATGGCAGATTAAATAGTAAAAAAAAATATGAAAGGAGTGAGGAGATAGAGGAATAATAGAATGTGTAAGAGGAAAAAGAATAAGGACATGACAATTTTGTGGGGTAAGAACGTTTAAAAACATTTCCAAATGTGGGCCTTATCTGCCCTTTCTTCTTCCCATTTCCTCGGGACTTTGGCATGGGAAGATACACCTCTGTTGTCTCAGGGATTTGTAATTATGATACGGTATTGTGCCTTGAGCCAGCAGCGCGCCCACTGCATTCCCATGCTGCACTTCAGAGGTGGAGTCACTGTTCATGGGAGTGCTTTAAATATATCATTGCTAGTAAGCAGTTGCTGATTTCTAAAGGTAAAATAGTTTGCCAAAGAAAGAAAGAAAGAAAGAAAGAAAGAAAATAATCCACATAGAGTATCTAGAAAATCTGTATGAACAAGTAGTGTCATTTTGTACATTCCACAGGTAGGTTTCTGGCAAAACAAAAATTGCAGCATTGAATTAAGCTAAAAGCAAAATTCTGCAGGAATCAGTGCTTAATCCACAAGGTCTGGGGTCTCTGGGCTTGCAAAAAAATCTTTCATCTGTCTCAATGGCAAAGCAAATTTACATTAAAAAAATAATCATGCATCTTGTATATGATAACTCAGATGTGGTCTCTACAATCTGTTAAATGTTCTCACCTTCTTTTTGACTTTCTGTGGTTTCAGTATTGGTATAAAAACAGCATGGTCTTTGTTAATAAAAAAGCTTCATGGCTGTGACATGTAGAGATGGTAAAAATGGCTTTGTTTCACTAGAGAAGTTTTCTCTTGTTTATTTATCTTGGTGGTGTTTTTTTTTTCTTCTGAACCTCTGATTTGGAGACAGTGGACCAGTTGACTTACACTGGAGTACATGCATCAGGATATCCTCAAGACAAAACATAAGGCACAAAGCAGTTGCACTACTTCAGGTGAGGCAAGAACAAGGGCTCCTTTACACTGATTCAAGAAGCCATGGAAAATGTTTAATGCATTCTGGGAGGAGATACCCACTTGTAGAAGTCGTCATGACAGCCAGTCCCCACCAAAGACAGTATTTTATGGGGTAAGGGAGAGTTTATGGTTCCATAAGGAAATTCCTATGGAAGATTTTTCAAGGGGAGAATTCTATTGCTATAGTTCAACTAGTCTTCAAAAAAAGGGTTCTAGTATTTATTTTGTTGCTTTGTTTTTGGAGAGAAGAGGATGAAACTGAGTGAAGTCACCACTTAGGTATGGGAATCCAAATTAAAAGTTGTTAGCAGAACAGTGGGTTTTGTTTACTGCATAAGAGGAACCACACGAGTTCTGGTTCCCCAAGTA
Organism: Lagopus muta; assembly: GCF_023343835.1. Taxonomy (NCBI): domain Eukaryota; kingdom Metazoa; phylum Chordata; class Aves; order Galliformes; family Phasianidae; genus Lagopus; species Lagopus muta. The sequence goes on from NC_064436.1 coordinate 30,387,011, forward strand.
ATTAATGAAAGTTGACCTCATAACCTTTCATGAGAGAAAAAAGTACATTGTAACATTGTCCCCAGCAATTTTAACAGGGAATCTATCTGATAGTTTACTTGCTCTCCCTAAGGGAAGGCGTTACTTGAATCCAGACGACTATGGCCAGCTGCCCCATGACTGGAAAATGCTGGAGGAGCGGGAGCCAATTCAAGACTTAATTAAGTGCGAGTGTTGCTAACAGCATGGCTGTGGCTATGGGACAGGCAGAAGTCCTGCATCCCTGGGACTTCCCTTCCTTTTGTGAAATACAGAGGCTGTGATGGAAGGCAGATAGCACAGTGTCCATTTCTGGGAAAGCCACAGCTGCGTGCTCCTCTCCCTCCTCCTGCAGTGCTCCAGGAAGTGATTTTGGGTGGGAAGCTAGAGCAGGAGCGCCCGCTGCCTTTTAAAGGAGAAGTGGATACATCACCTTATTTCTTATGCATCTTAACTGCACTACTGGAAGCTGCATTGCACTGAATTATGGTAGAATCTGATCCCTACGAAGCTTTATTCGCTCTAGAGGCTGTTTCTGTTCCCTACAAGTTTTCCTCTAAAGAATAATTATTCTTCCACTTGTTTCACAGCAAACCCTTGACACGTGACTGCTGCACCAGGAGGCGCCCACAGCAGGCAGGAAGATTTCAGCACGAACCAACAACCAGGCCGCGCAACGCTCCGCCGAAACACACAGGCTGCCCCCGCCCGCGGCGGAGCTGCCCCCGCCACCGGGACTCTCCCTCCCTCCCTCGGTGCCCGGCGGGGCGGGTGGCTCCGCTGCCGCAGCTCCCGGCCCCGCGGCGGGCGTGGCGAGGCGGCCGCCCGCCCCTTGCGCCGTGCCCGGAGCCTGGCGGCGGCCGTGCTGACGCCGGTGCTGTGTCTCATCGGCGGCAGCCATGAGGTCGCTGTGTCTCGTCACCGTGGGGGTCCTGGCTCTGACGCTGCTCATCGCCAGCGTCTCCTTGTTGGTGGCGCATGTCTTTCAGACGGTGGTGGACCTGCAGGTGAAGCAGGTGAGAGCTCGGCTGCAGTCCCTCCCGATGGGTTTATTCCCTCTCAAAATAACCCTGGGCAGCAGAGGGAGGGAGGACGGGGATGGCGGAGTGGCACCGTACAGTTCCTTGGTGCCCAAGCGCGGTCGGGTGAGGACCATGCACCTCTCAGCGACGAAACGCCTGGTCCTTTATGGCAGGGGCGGGGCTCGGGTTGGGCTGCATGAAATCAGACAATATGAGTAAAAATAAGCGCTCTGAGACAGTTTTACAGGCTGTGAGACATCTGCTGTGATCTGGCGAGGGGGGGGGAGATGCTGCAACACACAACGGGGCAGCAGGGAGCACCTGAAGCACTCCTCCTGCCTCTACCTTTGCCCATCTCCATCATATATTTCTGGCAGCTTTTTCCCTGCTGCTCTATTTATTGCAGCCTCTGGAGCAGACGGGCTGCATGCTGTGGTCTGGGGACACCTGTCTTGGCATCCTCAGGACTACAGAGGTCCTCCTCAGTTTTTGTTCCTTCCTTATGGTCATGTTGGTCATAAATCCAAATGCTGGCCATTTGGATTTCTGTCGTGGTCAACTGCATTAGTGTTAGAAACTCCCCTACGTATCATGAAAAGCACTCCTCAGTAGCTGTCTTCCCTTAAAGTGTGTGTGAAGCATGTAAATTAACTAATCTTCCTAGTCTGAAGAATGTAATGGCCTGTATTACTCAGAGAAACCAAGAGCACTACCGCATGATGTGACCAGTGCTATTGTCTGGTTGGTGACAGAAGTCTGCTGTCCTAACCCACGTGCTGTTGTTTTCCTCAAGGCACTGATAGTGGGCATTTCCTCACTGAGAAGCTACAGTATCTTAAATTAATTTGATTTCATGAGTGCAGTCAGCTTAAAACAAGTTCCAGGTGTTTCTGTTGAGTCTGGGGTGTAGCCAACAGGAGGCCACCATAGGGTGAGCTGAGGTGTGGGCTGTCAGTGTGTCAGCTGCTCTTCAGGAGCTCCTCGTGGCAGTGAAGTGGAGTGTAGCCTGGGTCATTCTGCAGTCGTTCCATCGTCAGCTCATAGGCATTCTGAAAGGCAGAAATGAACTGATGTGAATGTTAATGTATGCAAAGTTTTGTGCAAACCAAGCCATTCTGTCATCCTCTGCATCACAGCAGAAGTTGTAGTTTCAAATATTTCATGGACTTAACACAAGTGCAGGGGGGTGAAGAAAGAAAAAAAGGTTTGGTGGGATAGCGTAGGACTGTCAGGAATTAGTTGTGATCCTCCTTATGCGTATTACCTCTTAGCTGCATGCTCCTTACCCTTAGTGGTTGATTATATAACAGTAAATTGATAGTCACTTGCCAGAGCTTTGGGTAATGCAGGAAACAGTTCCTAGAGTTCAGTCTTTTCCTACTTAGTACTCCGCAGCTCATGCCAGTGTATCTGGGTTGCACAGGATCAAGCATCCTGCTCCCCACACAAGCCGGTGGCACCCTGCTGGCCATCTGCAAGAGCCAAGCATTCAAACTGTGGAAGAACAGCTTTCAGCCCTAATCATTGTGTTTCCTCATCACTCTGCTGATTCTGCTTCTTTCCACGTGTTCTTTATTCCACATGTTTTTCTTGTTTGTGTGTGGCCTAGCAGGTTACTGTCTCTTGTGTAACCATGTCTACAGCTTAGAAAATCTTGTACAAATACATAAATCTCAATTTGCCTCTGAAATGCGGCAAGACAAGAGCTTTTTGAATTCTATCACTGCTCTGAAGTCCAGGGCGATGGATGTGAAATGCCATCTCAGTGCTCGTGTGCTTCATGCTGGCCCCTCTTTACCATCCACACCCACCTGCCTTTGGAAGAATTGCAGAAGGGGAAGGAGGTTGTCTTCCACAGGTAGTCCATACTCCATTGAGGGTTTTCTAGCAGTCCTGCAACAGCACTGCAGTGAAGTAAGTGAAGCAGTGAAGTAAGCTTAATTGGAAGGCTGCATTTTGGACCTTCTGAAGCCCATGTGTATCCAAACTCGCAATCCATAGAGCAACGATGATAAGTTGGCTTGCAGTAGGGAATTTGTATGCCACATCCTTTCCAGCCAATGACAGGGAGCATGAAGTCCTCCTGGACTCCTGGAGACAGTGGAAGTATGGGAAGGACAGGGGAATCAGCAGGACATCAGACTTCATATTCCCTGGACAGTCAGCAGGCAATTCTGTAAAAACGAGGACAGTGGGAACACCTTTCTCAGAAAGCATTCAAATTTATTTTCTCATTGTCAGTCTTAGTGTTGTTTTTTTGTGTGTGTGAACTAGAATGCTGTGCCAGATCAGATGTCCATCTAGTCCAGCACTGTGAGTTGTTGGGGTAGCACCTGAAACTGATCAAATCATGGGAAAAAAACTGCAATAAAAGAGGGTAAAATAGCTGCCCACAGGATAAAGGCTTGCCTAGCTGCAAGCAATGTTTGTCTTATCATATATATTTGTTGCATGATTGTGGATTTTACTGCCTTAATTGTGCAGTTTATGAACATGACAACCCTTGAGCTGTGTACCTAATGCAAAACTTGGACAATCAGTCCTTGTGTCTTTACTCAAGTGTTCTGTTTATGCCACATATCTTATGCTGATAATTTTAGAAAATGCTTAGTCTTATAACCCCTTTAAATTTCAATGGGCTTTTGTTGCCAGCAGTCTCTAGAGCTGAATTATTAGGAGTATGTAAGACCCAGAGGGTCAGGGAAGATATTTTATCGCTTGACTTATTTTACATATTGATCACTGTAAGCTTTTGCTTAATGTGAAATACTCTCAGCACTGCTTAGTCTGGAGTTGAGTTGCTCCTTTTGAACAGACAGTTCTGAAAACACAGGGTCAGAGAAATCTGCTTCTGTTGGCCTGAAGGTTTACCCTATTGCTTCCCTTAAGAAGTTGTGATTCAGTTCTGTCATAGATGGATGTATCGTCCTGGAATTAGATCATTTTGCAGTTTCAGGAAAAAAACTCTACTATCACCAGCAGTAAAAATTACATTTTGGAGGAAAAGCTCATTTTATATTTCCTCTTTGTGATCTGAGGCTAAGGCAAGGAAACACCAGCAAATGGACTGTCACAGTAAATAAAGCCAGTGGGACAGATGTTTTTGTTGTTTGAAATTAATATGGACTCCACTGAGAAACAAGAAGCTGTGCAGCACAGCTATGTGAGGACACAAGATCATGTAGTGAACTGCTTTTAGGTGCTGGTCTTGCAGAAGGTGCATCATACGTCTCTGTGAGACAGCATCTCAGAGTCTCAGGCCTTCCTGGGCTACTGCCTGCAGGACTGGAGTCTGATCTGAGGGTTCTGAATACTTTGTACTTCTGCATGTATCAGGAGGGAAGGACTGAATCTCTGACAGTACAGCAACAATAACTGCAGGTGAGGCTGTATCTTTTACATATCTTTAGATTAAAGAGCAGTCATGTAATCTAGTATTTTGCAGCCTGCCTGTCCTAGTAGTGACCACAACCTCTGTCAAAAAAATGATCCCACACATGTAATGTCAGAGGCTCCTCTGCTGTGAATCAGTCAGCAGAACTAAACTCGGCTGGCGGCATGGACATACGTTTTGTTCAAATATGAGCTCATAAGCTTTCTCTTAGCACTGGGCGATGTAGTATCGTGTGGCAGATGCAAATATTCCTGGTAACATTTGGTGAAAAACAGAAGAAAAGAGCACACTGTATTTTGTTATTTGAGAATTTTATGGGAATATATCTAAGTCCTGCTCAGAAGTTTGTGAATCTGGGTTTACACTGCTGCTGTCACTGTGCGGAGCTAAAATTAGTCCGTGTCATTTCTGTGGGAGATCCAAGCAGTGTTACGCAGATCCAGCAAATAAATCGCAGTATGACAGTGTTTCACTGCCCTTTTGCTCTGTACTTCATCTCCCAGGGGATCACTTAAAATTCAAAATCTCAGGAACATGAAACTGGAATTAATATGACTGGGGTTCACTTTTTTAAAAAGTTGACCATTTAGACTGAGCAATCTCTCATTTTAGTTGCCTCATGTGAGAGCAGTTTGAGTGGTAAATAGGTGCTCTGATAATGCTTACTAGTTCTTGGGGAATAGTACTCATTCCCAGAGTTAAGGTCAAGATGGGTGTGAGTAGTCTGATACAAATATTGGTGCCACATTTGTACTCAATTGTATTTCATGCACGTGGGAAATGTGAGCTGTGTACGACTTAGAAAGGGAACTGACATCAGTAGGGTACTGCACCACTGCCTCTCAAATAACCGACTGTGCATATGGAGAAAAAATATAGCGGTCATTTCTGGATTCATTAAATACAATGCTGTGTCATTCCCAGCCCTTTCTGGCAGTGTCATGGAAACAATATGCCTGATTTAATGAGATTTTCTATTTCTGATCCTACAAACTAACTTCGGGAAGGCTCAGTCTGAATATAGGCCTGAGCTGCGTTGGCATAAATTGCAGAACAGCAGATCAAGAGCATTGGATTGTGTAGGAAACAGTGGATGTGAGGAAGAAGAAATGCACAAAACACCTGAAACATGGCTTGCATTATTTGTGGCATTTGTAGAAAATGTGGTGTGAAATCCTCAGAGGAAAGCAGTCTGCATCTGCAGAATACTATTGGCTGGATGGGCTTACTTTGCTATTCAGGAATACTGCTGCCATTCCAAGCTCCCGCGAATGTGTGGTTTTTTGTTTTTTTGGTTTTTTAAACAGTCTTCTCTTTATCCAATCATACAAAATTAAAAGCTGCATGCTGAGAAAACAGCTCCTTTAGTGGGAAAACCAAGAAAGAATCCTGAGGCACTGTGGCTGATAAAAGTTAAGACCTCATAGATGTTAACCAAGAAATGGCAGCTGTCCAGTCTGCCTTGCTTTTGAATTTGTGCTTAACAATATTTGACTTGTTTTCTCAGAAGAATAAAAAGAGCAAGTGTTGATGAGACCCATTTAATTGCAAATTATTTCCCCTCCTTCTTTCGCCTACTGGTGATAAGCTTTTCAAAGATAGAGTTTTGTTTCACATATTCTCGTAAATTCCATTCTGCAATTCCATGTTTTTCTTTACTGCAGCTTTGGCGCAGCAGTGTTAAAATATAGGAAAAGCCCTGATTTTTGTGGTGTTCTTAGTGGTGCTTTTATAGTTGTGGTGAATTTTATGTCAAATGGAATGGTAAGAAAATATGGGATTGAGACCTATGTTATATATTCTTAAGGCAGCTGCATACAGCTACAGCTGTGCCATTTCTTCTGACACATGGATATAGGAATTACTGATTCACTATGTAAGAGCTTCTGTAATAAAATAATTATTTGTAGCTCTTATTTTGTAGGCCCATGTTTTGCTGAGTACAAAATACACAAGTAGTCTGGAGATGCACACCTTCTCATTGCTGTAATTAAAGGCAGAGGGCAAAGAACATTTGCCCTATTCAGAGTCCTCAGAAAGGTGTGAATCTCAGCCTCTGCTTAAATTTCTGTCATTTGCAGCTTTTTCTCCCTGGCCAATGAGAAACAAAGCCCAATTGCTTTGGAGACAGAGTGTCACAGCTGTACTGGAATCTGACATTCTTAGGCAAATAAATCATAAACACAAGGAAGATGAACTTCTTTTCTGGCCTTTTTCCTCCTGAGATATCTTGTTTATGACTTCTTGGCCTCACACTATTGAGTTCCACTTCTTTTTTTCTGTAATACCTTGTTTTGTGCTGTTTTACACCAGGTTATGTTTTTGCTCGTACAGGGAGTGCAAGAGGATCATTGTGCAGTAGCCGATAAGTCTTCATTCTGAAAAACGTCAGGCAGAACTGTCTGTAGGAAGAAGCAAATCAATAATTCCAACAAAGTATGCTCCTGGGCTGCAAGTATAGTTGTATTAGTTGTATGTGTCTGATTTGGTGATGTGCTTCAAAGCAAAGCGCAAAGTATCTGTAGAGCTGGGATCTCCAATCTTAATGTCTGTCTTTTTTCTGATGGCATAGAATTTCTCCCTTTCCTATGACTATCATTCAGCATCTACCACTAATGGCTTATTTGTCTTTCTCTTATTTCAGGGTACAGTATTAAAAAATGGCACAGAAACCTTTGAAGCTTGGGAAGATCCTCCTCCACCAGTCTACATGCAGTTTTACTTTTTTAATGTGACAAATCCACTAGAAGTGCTTCAAGGTGCTACTCCTCTTGTAGAGGAAAAAGGGCCATATACCTACCGGTAGGACCATCTTTCTGTGTTTATATTTCACTAAACCTTGTGTGTGTAAGGAGGCAAAAAAGTGGGATTCAGAATGTTTGGGATCCCATTCTAGGATGAAACCTAGCTGTTAACAAATGCTTGAAAAACTATTCAGCAGAGAATAGATTCATTCATCACTACCTGGATAGTACACCTGATAGGCTGACACATCAACAACCTGCAAGCAGTTTCAGATTCAGCCAGCATCTTCTCAGATTTTGTGCAAGATTTTGCTTTTGCACTGCTGTTCCTCAGCAGCTGGATGCAAAGGGAGCCCTCTGCATCATGGCCTACTGTACTGTGAGAGGAAGATACTGATTGACTGAGATGTATTCCAAGAGGAGCATTGCGTAAAGATGTGATTCATGTGTTCACTCAGAACTTAGTTCCTAGCTGGAATTGCACAATTCATATCAGTAAAAATGTGGGCAGAAAACCAGTTACAGAATGGAACTACAGGGATTTCCCTCAGCCAGCCCTCACCTGCTTAGATTCAGATACATCTACAGTTTTTACAGACAGCAGGATTCAGTAAGGCCATGTGCAGTGTTGGAGCTTATCCATCCTCCTGGCCTCTCCTTCTGCATGATATGGCTCCACACTGAGCAGTCTGACTCTTCTGGACCTGGAGAGATTTCAGTCCGCTTTACAAGTAAGTTTTCCCTTACAGTTTCATATTGCTCCTCTGCACACAGTAATGTACACCAGGAGCAGTCCTGTGGCAGTAGACATGATGGCCTTTGAACTGAGGGAGGTATGAGAACTAAGACAGAAATGTAAATTTCTTGTTGCCAATGTCACTGTCACACATTGATCCAGACATTTTTCTCTCAGGCTGCCTAATTCTCTGCAATATGCCTTCCCCTTCTGTTCCTTTCCTCCCACAGCTCAGCTTTGCGTTACTTCCTCCCTTTTCCCATTTCCTCCTTTTCATTACTGTGCTTGTTAAGACTTGGCAAAGTAGTTATGCTACTTTGGCAGAATACCTCTATTAGATAAACTGGTAGAACTGGAGAAAAAAATAGAGAGCTACTGACTTGTGGCTTGTTGGCAGAGCTTTCCCATGCAGCACACGCCGCAGGCTGTCTGGGAGCAGGTTGGGGCAGGTGATTCCTGCCTTGTTCATTGCTGTCCAAGGGAGGCAGGCTGTACATTCCAGCTTCTGGTGTCTTTGGTTTGCCCAATTTTGTCATGTCTAAACAAAATTCAACTGTACTGTGCTCCATCGGATGGAAGAAACAGGAAAGTTAAAAACCGAAGTGCTCTTTCCCAGTAGATTCTTTCTTTAATCCTTGCTTAACTGCTGTTGTTAACTGAACCTGACTGTTGGCGGTGGGTGGGGAAGGAGGAGGTACGATGGAGGAGCAGGATTGGGAAGAGGTGTTGCAGGCATACTGCATGCTAGAGCCAGAGAGTAAATGCTAGGTCTCACAGGCCCAGTGTAGCAAAGTAATCAAGAGCCATTTAGGTTTAGCATGTGGCAGAACGTCTAAACTACTCTAAAAAGACGTGCATGGCTCAGTTGTTTTATCAAATTGGGTAGTAGGTAGAAAGGCTGGAAGTGAACCACCCCCAGCAGGCAGGGGAAAATGTCTGGAGCAGCAGAGAGGAGGAGGAGATGGCTAAATAGTCTCATCCTAGGTGGTTAAGTTTGAAACAGTTCATGGTTTTGACCAACATAGATTGTAAACCCAATTAGTGCAGAAGTAGATTCTCAAACAAAAATGCAGCCACGCTTGTCTTTTTACATCCTGTAAGTTGGATTTACAATAAATAAAAGAATTCATTCTAAATGGAAGCTGCTTGTCTGCCCAAGCTTGCTAAGTCCCGAAGATCAGCTGAATATTTTCTGCTCGTGCACACATGAACAGATTGTTGTCTTTAACATCCATTGCACTCCTACCTGTGTCCCTAGTCAGAGGGAGTATTATTTTCCCCTGTAGACTTTTTAGAGCTGGAAGGGCTTCTCAGGTTACCTCTAGCCTGGTTTAGATAAGACATTTCACAGCTGTTCATTCCCACCCCTTCTGTTCAAGCGTTAGGCTATAGAGTAGATTAATGTAGAAGAGGCTTTTGCCAAATCAAACTAGAAAGTACCCAGACCAAAATGTTCATAGGTGGTAGGGATGCTGAGAAGTGGTGGATGACACTGTTTTTGTAGGAATGTTGAGAGATGGTTGATTTTTGTAGACCTTTCCAGTTTGATTTAAATTAGAAAGACAAAATCAAATAATACAGCCTGTCATTAAGCTGCATTAAAGATCTAGTGCAGCCAGGAGTGGAGTTATGATCTGCAGTGAATGAAAAACATTGTAACAGAGTCTTGCAGGATAATTCACCTTTGCATCTTTGGATTTAGAATTTACTCAGGAAGCAAAGCATTGTAAAAATGAACAAGCTCTTACACGAATGTATGCTCATGCAGTACAGTCCATTTAAACATATGCCAGAAGGATAATGTCATGAGAAGACAACCTGCCACTTCTGCTTTCTCATTTGCTGAAGATAGATATGTATCTCATTTTGAACCTAAGCCAGCCGGTTCTATAGAACTGTGTTTCTTGCTTGCAAAATGCTGTTGTTCATGGACTAAATTATGGTTATGACATGCGCTTCATGGTAGTTAAGATCTGACTTCCTTACTAGACCTTACTAGACCAGGTAGCATTTGATGTTTCTTCCAATTGGACTTGTTTGTCAGCAATCTTAAGTTTTATGTTGCTTTTCTGAGTGCTTAGACAGCACCAGAAGCACCTCTGAGGCTATGAGCAGCTTACTTTCTTAGAGCAGTACAATAGCCACAAGTTGATTGCAGTTAGCATTAATTGTACACGTTTAACTTGCTTACAGAGCAAACTCTTGTTTTTCAGAGAATACAGGCCAAGAGTGCATGTTCAGTTTTTGGACAACGGCACCAAAGTATCTGCTCTGAATCCAAAGACGTATGTATTTGAACCTCAGAAGTCAGTTGGAGACCCTGAAGTGGATCTGATTAGAACAATTAATGTTCCTGCAGTGGTGAGTTCTCCTCCATTTCTGCTTGGGAGTCGGTGTAACTCGTGTTATACCTACCAGCTTGTTGCTCCATACTGCCTCTCCCTTTTGTGGTAGATAAAGATGATTGAAGAACTCGAGAGGCAGTTTATATCAAGATAGATGCTGCATTCATTTTAGGTTTGAACTGTTGTGGTTTTTTTGTTACATTCCTTCCTCACCAAACACCTCTGTAGCATCAGTTTTTCACTCCTTGTCTGAGAGCCGACAATTTGGAGATGAGCAAAAATCAGGCTTGTTGGCTTTTCATGACTAAACAAAATTAGGGAGTTACTGAAATCAAACACATAGGAGGAACTCTGACATTTGAATGCGTTTTTGTTGTTGTTTTCAATCAAAATTTCAAAAATCACCTCAAAGTCTGCATCACAAACTGGAAAAAAAATTATACAAGAGGGATTTCAGATGCCAGTGAATGAGAAGGTACTACCAATTACAATTAAGACAGGCACTCACGCTCTGTTTTAGGTCAGACTACAGAAGCAGACCATTATTTTTTGATCTCACACAGGTACTGACAGCTCAAGAACAAGCAGATACAAAGCAGTTATACCTTGCAAGGAAAAGTAGACAGTACAGAAATACTTGTTGGTTGTGTAACGAAGCCTTTACTCCTTATGCTCATTTATACCCTGTAATTGAAGTCCGTTATTAATTTTTCCCTAGAATTTCTAAAAATGTCTGTTTTGATTTTATGGGTGAATACATAAATGTACTCTATGTGGTATTCGATAGAATGCAGCTTACTGAAAGTTGCCAACAGTACAGTCTGTATTTACAGTTCTTCACAGGCATTTGAGTGTTAATATTCTCTTGTTCAGATTTTTGACTGAGATATACTGTAACAGGTAGTTCTAGAAGAGCTGCAGTTTGGTTCATCCAAGGAGTATTCTTTCCTTTTTCTTTTTTTTTAATTTTAGATACATATCATTAAATCACTTTTCCAGCTACGAAATAAATAACTTTTGGTGTTTCTATTTTGGAGATTACCTATCTTTACAGTCTGTTTTTCAAAATGTAAACCAGGACTTCCTCAGGCTGAAATCCAGAGCACATCTCCAGCAGTTCCCACTGTTTAGAAAGTGGTGTTGCCAGTTTCACTTAAAATCCACTCTGAACACTACAGAAGAGGTTGGCATGAAACCAACCTGGGTGTGTGCCCGTGTCTGGCTGAGGGGGAACCTGTAGGAGCACTTCCATGTCAAGAATAGCTGAAGAACCGGTTAGCCTGCATGTTACTTGCCACAAGTGGAAGTAACAAAACTGAAAATACAAGTGAAACATGTGCAGTGCTGATATGTGTCTGTCTGTGTCCAGCTGTTACTATTTATCCAACAATAAATCTGACCATTTATCCCTGATTCTAATCCCCTGGTAGACTGCAATGGAGTGGACCAGGGCAACATCTCTTCAGTTTGCCACGGAGGTGCTATTGCTCCTGTACCAAGAATCCCTGTTCACAGTTCGCACAGTGCATGAATTACTGTGGGGCTACAAAGACAAACTCCTGTCAACCATTCATGTTTTGCATCCTGAAATCGACCCGGTGTTTGGCTTCTTTAATAAGGTAATTACTGTGCAGGACTTCCTGACACTTTAAACTGGGAGTGATGTCAGTGCCACAGTGTTGGGACTGTCATTGCCAGCCAGGCTGCTCGCAAACTGAGGCTGTAGAGACAGGCTGCAGAGGTAGCAAAAGGAAGTTTCCTCTTCAGTTTGGTTGTATCTAGGCTCTGACCTGTGATCCAACTTCAAGTGTTTTATCTCCTCCCTTTGTCATATATGCATGAGTTTTCCAAGAGTGGATATAAACACCTCTACTGTTGACTGTGCTCATTTTCATGTGGTCTTATTTGCACCAGCACTGTGAAAGAAAGAAAATTTCCTGAAAGATTTCCTTAGTAGTAGTTAGTTGAGACTGTATGTTATTTCTGAGCGATAGCCATTGCTGGCTTCCTCAGTGTCTCTGACTGCAAGTCAGATTGGGCTTGTTTCTCAGAGATTATCTGCAGTACTCAATTTGTTTTCTGTGGGTTTATTTTGCTATTGGCAAATTTCAAAGGGGAAGAAGAGCTAACCTAATGTTAGATCCCCTTTACCGAGGAGGAGTGAGAATTTAGCACAGCTACTGCCACCTGATTTCATATACAAGGTGAAGTTTGATGATTTGCATGCACTTCAAAGTAGTCAATCCCAGAGTGGAATTGAAGTGATGACAACTCAGACTCCTGTCATTCTGATGTAGTTACTGGCCAAGTGTTAACAAGGTGAGTGGAATAACAAAAACTCACCTATGTGTTTGCAGATGAATGGAACTGATGATGGAGAATATGTTTTCCTCAGTGGAGAAATGAACTACCTTAACTTCTCAAGAATTGTGGAATGGAAAGGAAAAGAGTAAGTTTTTCAGTGTGATTAGGCCTCTGTTAAAATTTGCCTCTTTTCATACTTCTAATGAGCAAAAATGTTCATCTTTATGTTCTTTTACCAAAAAAAAAAAAGGGTTATTTTATTCTGGAGATGATGGTACTTCTTAGCAGCTCTAGCTTCAATTGTGCCTCCAGTATTTTAGCATGGGTCATGTAATTATGAAAAGACAGCCCTGCCCTTAGAGAGCAGACTGCTGTGAACACTCACTTCTGAGCCCCTGTGTGCCCTGTGGCAGAGGTGGCCCCTTCTCCACTCTCTCCTCTGGGACAACCCTGCATGCCCTGTGGGGCTGAAGTACCAAAGCAGCAGGCTGTGGCACAGACATCCTGCGTATCCAGGCAGCACCATTCCTTGCTGCTCTGTGCCCAGAGCTGGGGCTGAGAAAGCTCATGCCTGGGTGCCTGACACTTATTTGGAGGGCAGCAAGCATTACACAGAAGCCAAAGAACTACAAAAAGCAACTCTCTCCCATTAAATAAAACATTTCCCACCAATTAGATATATGGGAGAAACTCTTGCAGATGGATTCTTACTTGTTTGCCACCAGTTTAATAATGAGATAAATGCAATTTAAACCCTATTTTTGTTAGCAGAGGAAATAGAACTTAGCACTATACAGATCTGTTAATCCTTTGGTCAGAGCATAACCTGGACTGACCACCAACTAAAGGCCTTTTAAACTTTATTCTCTTTGCTTAATTTTCTTCAGGTCATTGAACTGGTGGACAACAAAGACTTGTAACATGATCAATGGAACAGATGGGACATCTTTTCATCCATTGATTAGCAAAGATGAGAACATTTATATATTTTCTTCTGATTTCTGCAGGTAAGAAAAGGGAATTGGACTTCACAGCAAAGCATTTGTGTCCATTCCTATTGAGGTTTCATATTAGGTTGATATTTTTCTGTCCATCATTTTATTTAACAGTATCAGTGTTCAGTATTTGTTTGTGCTATGATGGACAAGAGAATTAAACCACAGGCACCCCAATATGCATCAAGTTAAAGATGTGTTGTTTCTAAAGAAAGGTAAAGTGGAAATCAAAAAGGTGTCTGGAGAGTGGCTGGACTGCCTAGGGGGGCTTGTAATGAGAGGAACAGGATTTATATGAACCTTGCCTGAAGCTTCTTTCCTTAGAAAATCTTCCTGTGACTCTGCTTTTTAGAGAACACAGACTACCTTCTTCAGAGATGCATGGCTTGAAACAGTGCTACTTAAAATGCAACAGTATGCAGGAAAACATGGTGTTTCCTGACATTCCACCTGCAGGTCTCTTCCCTTCCGAGTTTTCTTGTCTATGGACAACAAAAATGATCCGAAATTCTTTATCTAAATCAGTACAGATGTATATTATGATAAATCTAGGACTTGCCAAATTTGTGCCTTCCCCTGACCTTGCCCCACTGTGTTCCCCCTCAATAACGTGTACCAGCACTGCTTTGCACAACGCACAATAGCATCATAGGGACCAGAATCAACCCCCAAAATGCTGAAGGCAAGCATCAGTGTTCATGGAACAGCACAATTTGTGCAGTATTGTCCATTTTGTGCAGCAGCAGAGTGATGAGATACACATGTATAGATCAAAAACATATTACACTGAATGCAGAAGATTGTTGGAATGGGATTAGGCTAAACTTTCAGCTTCCTATAAACTTAAATAGATGCACAGGCATCAACAGAGACATTTGCAGCAGGTAATCAGCATGTGCTGAAGACTAACAAATCTTGGTGTGCCTTTTCTTCCTTGCAGATCTCTCTACCTGGTGTATGACAGCTCAGGAAGTGTTGCAGGTGTCCCAACCTACCGCTTTGTGCCCTCCCCTATGGTGTTTGCCAACACCACCGTTAACCCAGACAACGCTGGATTCTGCGTACCACCAGGAAACTGCCCTGGTGCTGGTGTCCTCAATGTCAGCATCTGCAAGCAAGGTATATTGCCAGGCAGTGGAAATAGATTGGAGGGACTTCAGTGGGGGCGTATTGCTCCTTTCTGTCTGAAATATGTGAGGACAGTTTGGTGAGGCCTGTAGAAATGCGTCTACACTCAGTGAAGTCAGTCACCAACAAGTGGTTGGTTGGTTGGTGTTAAACTGCTGTAGTGAAGACGTGATCTGAGGGGATGTTCCTGTGAGATGCCATAAGCTCCAGCAGTGATTTAAATCAGGGAAATCAAAAGAACCAGTATCCACATAGAGCAGCTTGGGTATTTATAGTCTTCTCTTATGCAGGTAGTGTCATTTGTGCCTAGGTGAATGCAAATAATGCAATACACAAGCATACAGCCTTGAGACGTGAAGCTGTGCTGATGCTGAACATGGAAAATTTTGGATTGTTCAGAGGACAGGGAGTCAGAGTGTAAACTTTGTAGCCCCAGAGTGGACTTGTCGTTCTGTGAATGCCCACTACAAAGAATTTTGATGTCTTCAAAGACTTCTTCAAATCTTTTCTTTTTTCAATTGTGGTTTTCTGTGTTTTTACATTCCAGGTGCTCCCATATTTCTGTCAGCTCCACATTTTTACCAAGCAGAGCAAAAGTTTATAAGTGACATAGAGGGCATGCACCCAACAAAGGAATACCACGAGACATTTGTGGATATCAATCCTGTAAGTACAGCCTTTTTTAGAGGGTTATACAGATGAATCCAAGCTCATAGACTTAGGTCACTTTCTTGCACGATGTGTATCAACGTAGTCCCCATTAATCACAATGAAGCTGTGCTTATGTGGAACTATCTATATTTGCTTATATAGAATAAATTTTGCTGGGTACCAAGAATTAAAATGCTTTTCCTATCATACCTTGGCAGTTAGTGATGCTATCAGACTGGCATTGAAGGGGTTAAAACACTTCTGAGAAGTAGATGAGGCTTTTTCTCCTCACTTTGCTTTCAACCCACTGGGGTTTTTTCCTGTCCGTATTTTCCCCAAGTTGAAGCTAGGTGTGTAGACTAAGACAGCAGATAGATATACTCAATGGACGTTGAACTCAACTTAGGTAGCATGGAGCCACAGAAAGATTGATACACAGCCATGGTCAATATGTCTTCCATGGTAGTTTGCAGAGTTTTTGGTAATCTCACCATGAGATGTCAGAAATGAAGGGAGCTTTCAACTCATAATCTGTAGTTTTATGCTGTTCTCTAGATCCACATCTGAAGGTAGATCAAGAGAGAGGGAAAACCATGGCCTGCCTAGTTTGCAGAAAGAAACAGTGTGACTCATCAAGCTGTTACGTTTAGCATGAGCAGGAAGAAATTGCATAGGTTCTTTCAAAGCCTGAAGGTCTAGTGCACATGTTTCTTGGCATCTGGTTTGGTGCCAGGCTCTTCCTGTTAGCCAGCTCCTACTTCCCCTTTTGAAGTATGAGAGTAAAAGGAGCTGTGTGCCGCCTCCTTCTCACCACCACGGACTAAATTTGACTGCTTGAACAGGGAAAATACTTCTGCGCCTCCAATTGAAACTTTATTTGTGGTGGCAATACTCTGAGAAATGTTTTGTGCTTATCATCTCTGGGGCCATACACTCCTATTCACTGAAATCTGCAAAAAGAAAGGTTTCTCTCGTATTCAGAGATCAGAACAAGCAGCATTAGTTGTCAGCTTTTTCCAAAACTACATCTAGATCTGAAAGATGGGGGATTCCTCTGTAGCTTAAGTGTGGTTTGCATCCCATGATGGCACACTTATTTCTGTTGTGGCCTCTTCACATCTGTGTAATTCGGAGGCAGACTGAAGTCTGGGCATATAAAATATAAGAATGTCTTCCTTTGGTGAATGTGGATAAATAATAACTCCAAGGGAGTCATGTACCACTCTGGCAAATCCATATCAGTGCAACTATTAGGTTGTATTCTCCTAATTCCTATTAGTTCACATTCATTATTATTATTATTATTTTAAATTCACTTCTTTATTTTATTCCCCAGCTGACAGGGCTTGTCCTGCAAGCAGCCAAGCGGATGCAGATCAATGTTCATGTCAGAAAATTACCTGAATTCTTGTAAGTGTTCTCTGCTGCTGGGTGAATATCTCAGATCTAATTTGATATTCAGAATTAATGTGTCTGCTGTATTCAGATGGAATATTGGTTGGAGACAGAACATTTAAGAGAGAAAGCCAGTCAAATCTTAATTGCAGATGGCAGTATCCTCCTCACTCGCAGCCCAAGAGGCTATTGGAGTTCTTTCTGCAGAGTAAAGACTCAAGAAAAGCAAGTTGCTGGAGACAGGTTGCACACAATCCTTGTAGTGGCATCCGTATATCACACTGACCCTCTCCAGAAAGGACCTGCCACAGCAAAAGGAGGGTAGAAACTTGGGGCTTTGCTGCTGATTGCAGTGAGTAATGCCATCTTACTCTTCACTGCTTTTAGGAGGCAGAAATACTGCAGCTGCTGTCATTTCTCAGCAGCGGTCATGTGAAAACCATATGAGAAGACATGACCCCTTCAAGGCAGAAGATCAGGTGGTGGATTTTAAAACACCACTCATGAGGAAGGGCTTGTTTGATCAGGTAGAGAGAAAGACCTTGCCTGTGACTACAACGGTATGATAAAGGATAGAAACCTCTATTGACATAGGTAGTCAGTGCAATCCTGCGTAAGGGAGTACATGTGTGTAAAATAGCTCCTCTGCTTCTTTGTTCCAAATGGATTCTGCAGGGTTTTCCAGTTGTCTTAGTTTGAGGGACTTGTCCAAAAACTGCAGATAAAGTTGTGTAGAAATACCAGTACCTTTACGTTGTGTCTTTCTGACTTGTTGATTTCATTGTTGCCTGTGAGATATAATAGCTGTTTTTGCTTCTCCGCTTCTGAGCTGCTACTTATTGGCATGCTTTTGCTATATATTACAACTAAAAATAAGTGTTTTAATCAGTCCAGTCCTCTTAGGATGCTCAACCTTTTTTCAGACTAACACCACCTTATTTTCTGGTGCCCAGGAGCTGTTACATTAACACAGTTTAGGAGTAGGCTGTTACTTCATGTACACTTTTTTTTCTTCTTTGTGAATGTTATGTGACAGACAACTGTTTCTGTGTTTTACAAATATGAGTAACATTCAGCCTCGGCTTAGCTTAGCGTTCCTGCTGACTGACATATCTGTCACTCAGTTAGTTACTAACAAGTCTCTTATGGATCCCTTGTTTTCTCTCCTCACCATATCCCAAGCCAGAAATTAATTAGCTTCTTGGAGACTGACATTGTCCTAGTTCAGTGGGAAAGTGAAAACCAACGTTACAAAGCAACAGCCCAGTGTTTTTTTAGGGACAGTTTCCTTGTTCACAGCTCTGTTATAATCTGTCTCCAGAACCCTCAAGTCGAAAGAACGGAAAAGCATGATTTCTTATTGCTGTTTTTCTTTTTTTTTTTAACACAGTGAAACAGGTAACATCCGAACACTAATTTTCCCAGTGATGTATATAAATGAGGTAAATAATTTCATTAGTTCTTTGCAGCATTGTGAGATGTTTATGTTTGCAAAAGTACTGACTTTGAGCTAGCCATGAAAACATTATGTATTTTTTCCTGTTGTTTTATGTAGTGATAAGTAGGAAGTTGTTTCCTATTAACATCATTCTGCTGCTTGTTGACCACTGCATTAAGTTTAGTTCTGGAAAATCTTTGTTGGGTAGTCTTTTTAATTGTGAAGATATTGACAGTAAGGAAAAAGGCTGCTCGGGTGAAGAGGCTGAATGTGTGCAGAATCTCATCTTAGTTTCTGGGGACTTCTGCAAATGCAGTAGTAGTACAGACTGTGCTGTGTTGGATCACCGAATTCATTGGATTCAGGGAACGCTCTAGGAGAGTACCTGTGATGATATGTGTCATTATTCCAGGCCAGTGCTATTGCATTCCTAACCAGAGCATTTTAATCACTACTTCCTTTAGAAATGCAGACCAGATTTGCCTTCTGGCCTCAGAGGAATAGCTGGGGATTCTCAGAGGGAAGGTACATTATGCAAGGAAGCAAAGGTGCAGAGTCGTGGGAGTGTTGTTAGCTTACCCCCACAAAAGTAAAATGGCCTAATATGAAGAATGGAAATATTCTTTTTTTCCTCTCTCTTCATCTCTACTCCAGAGCGTTCTGATTGATGAAGCATCTGCTAACAAACTCAAGCACGTCCTGCTGGAAGCCAGTGTTGTAACTGGAATCCCTTTTGTAATCATGGCAATAGGAATTGTTTTTGGGATTGTTTTTAGTGTGCTTGTGTGCAGGTCTCAGGGAGTAAGAGAAGAGGTAAGTAACACTTGAATTTGACTTTGTTTACTGTATGTTTGTCTGTGTTTGGTTTTCTTCTAGTTGATTTTACTTCTTCATTGTCTACACAGAAACATTTTAATGTGTCGTTTTTGTTTAAAATGACCTTTTTAGGGAAGGGATGTTTTAATAGACACAGAATAAAAGCACCAAAACAAAGGAATGCAGCTAATATAAGAGACAATTGTGGTAAGACAGGTAGCATTTTCTGTGCCTAATTTCCTTGCTGGTAGTAGTATAAAAAATAAAAATCAGCCTGTCTAGAGGACCCTGAAGGGTAATGTGCAAAAAGCCCACTGTGTTTGATGAACAGATATAGTCACAGGCAGTCTGACAGTGTTCTCAGTAGAAACAGTTGTCTTATGCCAGTTGATTATTTTTCAGAATCATAATGCAATTTTATAACTAAAGAATGGATGAATTTTACAAACAGCAGCATGCAAATAGTTCTGTCCAGATAATACTAGTTTGTACACCTATTTATGAAAAATTCTGTTTCAAAATGTCACGGTATTAAGGCCATTACTTAACAACGTTGAAAGCCAAAATTTCACCCTAAGACAGAAGGGTCCAGATGAGATAAACTTTGGATTCTTTGGTTGAAGGAACAGACTGGGTACTCTAGTAGGCTGCTTTCTTCCTGTAGCTGCTGTGATCTTAGTGTGGTGTTGCTTGTATGACGCTACCCAAGCACCTCTTTAGAGCCATGTAGGAAAGCACACAGAACCCCCAGAGCGCACAGCTGTGCTGCGTGTGCACTTCTAGCCTGTGGGACCCAGTGCCAGCTGGGGATGCGGCGGCGGTGGCAGCAGCTTGGCAGAGAAGTGTGCAACCTCCCTTCCTCAAGCAGTGGCTTCGAGGAGCTGATCTCTGGCTCTTTTGCTTCAGTCTTGTATGCCTCTGGGTACCCAGGAAGCATTGCACCACCAGGGGCTCTCAGGACCACAGTTCAGGTTCCTTTTCATGAGAGCCCGGTCCTTTTTCCTTTGGGCTTTTGAGCCTGCTGTGTCACAGGCAAACTCGGGTAGAAAATCAAAACCATCCCATTGCCTGAGGGCCCTGTCCCAAGCATTCCTGCCCTTCACTACATGTATGGCTTCCATACCAGCCCTCTTGGCTGTTCCTGAACATCTCTTCACAGTGAATAAAATGACAGAGGGACACGTACTTTTTGTGTTTTCTCTTTTTTCTCATATTGCTTTTGTTGCTTTTCCTACAAACGTAAAAATGATTCTGCCAATCAGAGCTATCTTTGTGATGCAGGGTGACTATGGTCTTCTGTCACATGGAAGGTACTACAGGGAGCCTGAGCAATCTCAGTTGTCCAGGCATGATGTCAGTAGGCTGAATGCCCGTGTCATCTGGAGAATGCAGCACCCTGAGTGCAGTGCATCCTGGCCCTTTTCCTCCACTCACCCTGATCCCCTTCTGCCTCTGCACAGGCACAGGGAAATCTCTTTGCATCGTCCCAGTGCCGGTACCTGCCAAAGCTGCCATCCGCCCTCCAGCACCTCGCCTGCACAGTGAGGGTTCCTTTAGTAAATCTGCACTTAGAAGTAGGAGCCAAGAGCTTTTTCCTTTCCTCTTTGGAGTTTAAGAAATTTAGCTTCCCCACCACGGAAGTGCTCTAATGTGCCACATTTAATTTTCCTTTGTTGCAACTTTTTTCTTTCAGAGCACTGAAGAAGAAAGGTCCCCGCTCATCAGGACATAGTAGTAGATCTTCTTAAATATGTGAGCTTGGAGAATAAATCATTAGAGCTTACCTAATACCAGCTACCACTACCCAGTGTTGTCCACTGTGGAAAAACAGTCGTGTCAAGTGTAATGTTCAAAGATGGAAGAGAATCCGCACTGTCATCAGGGGAGGAGACTTTTCTTAGCAGCTAAGTTACAACTACAAAACTACATTTTAAAACTGCTCGAGATCCTGCTTTTTTCAGCCCTGCGCTCTCTTGTACCTACACTGACACTCAGAGACGATCATAACCACTTTATCGGTGAAAATAAAATGGCCTGATTCGTTATAGAAACGACGGGTAACACTTGCAAATGGCCTTAGGAGCGTGGGCTGCAAAGAACCCTCGTAGAGATGCAGGAGGTTCCTGTGTCACTCACACACCTGTTGGTTTCCTGTAGCCTCACTGTTGTCTTTTCTGTAAAGTACCGCGCGCTGCTTACTACGGGTTTGCACTGACTGTTTGTTATTAAAGTCATGGGTCCTTTCACAAACGGATCTGTACAACTCATCCAAACCACTGAGTGAAATTCGTTAAGTATCTCTCGTTAGCGGGTAGAAAGAAGCCAACGATTGGAAGTGCTTTTCCATTCTGATCTTGTAACTGTTCTGACTCTGCTCTGATCCCATTGCCTTTAGGGGGTATCCTTGAAGTTTGGGGGGTTCTTTTCCCTTCAACTTAAAAGAGAAAACAAACCAAACATGCACTGTGATGGTGGAAGG